>NW_022145603.1:12472323-12794823 GCF_000002235.5 Strongylocentrotus purpuratus
CATATGTCGGGGCGTTGTACCACATGTCTTCCTAAACTTGTCCTGCGTCGATTTGCAAGAAACAATTTCTGCAACCCTGGCCCCAACTCTCTACATCAGCCCCTTTCCCTAAACATATAGGCCAACCTCTAACGAAAACCAAACCCAGAGCAATTGTCGCAGGAGAAAATGTCAGGTGAACGTATCGGAGTTCAAATTTAAACATAAGGCCTAAACAAAAAAAGATGTTGTAGTGCCCTTTAGGTGCCAGATCATGGATCGATTGGTTTGATTTGTTTATTTTTTGTTAAACTTTTTTTTCCCAACTCAAAACAGCGACCGTCGCCCCAAAAACTCAAAACCGGGAACGTTGTCCAAATCTTGCTTGTTTCTAGCTGGTGTAGTGCATGGTGTTTACCCGTAAACGAGGCCGGTGTCTACTTATTTACGCTAGCAGGATTTCGAAACTAGGGAAGAAGACAAGTGAAAATATGGGAATATTTGATGATTTTATTCACTTGTATGCAATTTAAACAAACAAAATACATAGCTTTTTTTATTCACTATTTTTTTTTAATGGTTTAAAGAAACATACTTCATTGAAAAGCCGACTGTAGATTTTTGGGTCGGACGCAAAGGGCAATACAACGCTTTTTTTAACACCAAAATGTACAGACATTGGTTAGCCATCGGGCTTAATTTTTATGTAGATCATCATTATCCGCTCATTGCTCTTGTTGTTGTTGTTTTTGCCAATATTTTTTTTTTATTTGGCTTATTTTTTTGTAGACTATTGCGATGACGTTATCGTGAATTGTCTCGTAAATCCCTGTGATGTTTCCGTGTGTTCAGCTTACCCTGATGCTGAGTGCCGGTAAGCATACACTGTTTCGCATTAAAGTATGTTCTGTAATAATTTTAGATATCACGCAGTTAACTGCCAATTTAAAGTGCTGATGTATAGTGATTACAACTTTCAAATCGCATAACTTTCTTTTTTTTCGCTGTCATTCGGACTAAATCCAGTCTGCTTCTCTAATTTTTCTGCTTTAATCTAGACATGAATTTAAGACTACAGAACTGTTTTCATTAAGATTGGATTTTCCTTTAAATGTAAAGACCAGTTTTGGAAACGTCTCCCTCTCAAAATATGAAATGGAAGCTCTTATTACCAATCATGTGAAAGAATATGTTTTGACTAATACGTGATGATATATATTTTGCCGGGAAACCAATGGCAGATTATTTCGTAATTTCCATTTAATTCAATAAATATCAGTAGAAATACCATTACAAAACATGCTTCGTCTACGATAGACGCAATGTACTTAGAATATTCACTGAAAGTATATATCATGAATTTAGATCATGAATTCTGAGTGAGATTTAAGTTAGATGTGGATGCATTAAATGCGACCGACTCATTGGAATACGTAGATGTCAACGTATGGGACTGTAATGAAAATAAACAACGAAAAAGGTGTAAATGTACGATCTCTAAAAATAACTTTACCGAAAGCTGCATTATATTAATACAAATATTCAGATATCAAAAATACTTTTTCTAACATTTTATTTAATCAGTTTTATCAGTTTTCGTGATCCAGTAGCCGTAGCAGGGGCTTTCTGGCAAACCAAAGGTGTTGCAAAACAAGAAAATTGCGTTATGCTAGAAGGGCGCTAACTAAGCGCGCGTACGATACGGCAGGTTAAGGCCCGTTTGGCATAACGCCGCGTAGGTTACGGCCCTTTTGGCATAAATACGCTACACTAAAGCCGTATTATTAGAGAGGCCAAAACTTTGAACGCGATTATCTCGGAATGGCCAAAAGCAGTTAAGGCCCTTTTGGCATAAGGCCGACGATATTTGGTAAATTATTATATCTATCCGGACCGGATAGAAAGCGCGTACGTGTCGCGTAGTCCACTATAGATCTTTGTGTGTACAGTGCTTGTAACTTTACCAAGACTGGGCCAAATTTCTTATCATTTTGATGATTCTAGAACCTTGCAGTACAAACCAATACTTATATGGATAGATGATCAACCTTTTCTGATCGATTTCACAACGTTTCTTTCACAATACAACCGGTCTTTACCTTTAAATTTGCTTCCATTTTACAGATCAAACTACTGCGGCGGATGTAACGCTGATTTTTACGTTGATGACGTCCAAGTGAACTGTTCAACATGCCCCGAGGGTATGGCCTTTAACGAATGCGGCTCAGGTTGTGGCCCGTTCAGCTGTGATAACCTTCCCAGTGATATCTGTCCTCGGATCTGTAGTGCTGGGTGCTTCTGTCCAGAAGGACTGGTCAAGGATCAAGATGGCGGAGACCGCTGCATACCCTTGGATCAGTGCCAAGGTATGCATATATCTTTCAGCGAGAAAAATCCTGATTTCATTATTTTTTAACGTAAAATGCAATAATAATAATAGTAACAGGTTGTTCTACATTTACCATGAATACAAATTGATATGTATGTAAATAAATATGATTGTTTGCTTTAGAACCTCATGGAAAAACAGGACTATTTTGAAAATGGTACTGTAATGGGCATTTAAACAGTTTGTTTTTACTTTTACTTACTTTCATATCATTTGAAGTGTGCGTTATATGAATGTTATTAAAACGTGTATGTTTATATGGATTTCTGAAATTCATAAAAACAAACAATGTACAGCTGTCAGCTCAGGCAATCATCATGGCGCTTGCTCCAAATTACATACATATCAACTAAACTCTATACGGTGCAATGCTCGTTTATTTATATATTTAATTAAATCTGCCGTGTTCAATCAATATAGTCAATCAATGAAAGGAAGTTACCCGTGGGCCAATAGGGCTATGACGGGAACGACTAAACAGGTTTGTTGACGAAAAAAGGATTGTCACTATGTTGTTTTAATTTCGCTCTTTCACTTATTATTTAAAAAGTAAACATATATTTCGTTATCATCCAAAGTCTTGGGAAAGAAGACAATGGCTGTTTCGTTTTCTTCATCTCACAATTCTAGGTTCTGGCACAGGAGCCATACGTCTGGTTGGTGGAAGCAACGAAGCAGAAGGAAGGGTTGAGATCCAGTATAACGGAGTCTGGGGAACTATCTGTGATGACTCATGGGGTATCACCGATGCCAATGTTGTCTGTCGCATGCTAGGATTCCAGGGGGCTTCTGGAGCTCCAGGATCAGCTCATTTCGGACAAGGCACTGGTCCCATTCAACTAGATGACGTTCGCTGTAGAGGAGCTGAACAGACTATCTTTGACTGTTTTCACCTTCCTTTCGGTGTTCACAATTGTTTTCATAGTGAAGATGCCGGAGTAGTTTGCAATGCTCCAGGAGGTACAGAAGGAGGTAAATAGTCGTTATCAGGCTCACTCAAAAAGTTTTTAAAAGGTTCCATGTCGTTTTACGAAATGTACATGATTCCGCAGGTTGTTTACTCTGTATGTTCGCAATGCATAATGTTCGTTTTTCTGAAGGTTTATAATTTCGGAAGTTTGTAATTCCGAAAATGACCTCGAACCATTTGGGGTTTTTAGGAATTACAAACCTTCTGATTGACGGACCATAATTCTCTTTACGAATTATGAACCCTCGGAAATACAAACTTTCTGAAAAGCTTGTCAAGTGTTCAGAAAGATAAACCCTAATTCATTATCGAAACTATGATTGCACAGATTGGGGATATTTCTGTTTCTCATGTACACAACTTTGGAATTATGAACTTTCGTAAAAACCAAAGTTCGAAAAATTAACGTCGCCAAGTATCATCACTTATATGTAAAGTAGATTCCTTTCATCCCAAATCAGGATCCAATTGTACTCATATTTCATATTAATTTAAATTTCAAAAATGGTTTATTACCTAAAACAAAAAAGTATTTGGTACTTAGATTTATTATTTTTCAAGAAAAGAAGAACGATTATTAATACGGACATGAGAAAATTGCATATTTAATATCATTTGTAAAATACATCTATTCTTCATTTTATAAACAAGACAGTCTTAAGATAAGCGGGCACTAGTAATCCTAAATCCTTGGGTGAGAACATTTAAAACTTCCAAACGTGTATCCAGTATGTTATCCTTATCCCAATTTGTACACAACTTAAGTATTTTGTTCAATAACAACTAAAGATTTTGTTCGGAGTTTGTGATGAACGCAGAATATTTGTTAGTATTGCTTTGACGCGGTACTCATAATGTTTACGTTTCGATTTTTAATATAAAGAATGGTAATAAGTATTACCACTTGATTTCATCTTTTAGATGTGCGTCTGGTTGGTGGAAGCAACGAAGCAGAAGGAAGGGTTGAAATCCAGTATAACGGAGTCTGGGGAACTATCTGTGATGACTCATGGGATATCACCGATGCCAGTGTTGTCTGCCGCATGCTAGGATTCCAGGGGGCTTCTGGAGCTCCAGGATCAGCTCATTTCGGACAAGGCACTGGTCCCATTCAACTAGATGACGTAGGCTGTACAGGAGCTGAGCAGACTATCTTTGACTGTGCCCATCCTGCTTTTGGTGTTCACAATTGTGCTCATTATGAAGATGCCGGAGTAGTTTGCATTGCTTCACAAGGTACAGGACAAGTTAGAAATTTTCCCGAATTTATATAATTCTATGTTTCGTTACTCTATATTCGTAATGCCAAATGTACGTTTCTGTAATTGTCCATGATTGTGTAGTTTCGTAATTCAGAAAGTGAAATAGGGTTACTATCGTAAAAAACAAGTTCTGAAAAGGAGGGTATCCAATAATCAACACTATACTTAGATCGTTGTCGCGATTGAAATATATTCTAAAGTAATGAAATTGTAAATAATAAACTCCTTAGTTGTATAGCTCCCTCTCAGGATCAATTTAGCTATTAAACAATGTTTCCTGACAAAAATCAACCGATTGGCTATTCCCGTTTGGAAATTATATGACTTAACTGCATATTCTGAGATTTTTATGATCGTAGCTACCATTGGATGGCCGTTGGCGCTATTTAGTAAAAACCGTTTTAGGGGCTACATTCGTTAGTGCTTATATTACATCCACAGCGGCATCCAAATTTATCAAAATTGTAAACAATCGCTATCCAGCCAATTTTCAAAATTACCAAAACTTTGTAATACCTTTAAGCAGCTTATTAACGGGAGACGGTGCCCCCTTTCCCACTGATATACTTTGTGCATACCAGAACTTTTACTTCTGAACTGAGGTACGTTTTAAGACTGGTATTTGTGTGCTCAAAAACGTTTATGTTTTGAAATTATTTCGTGTAATTAAACTAAATTTACCCATTGTTTTGGAACATTTAGCTTCCATTGAAATTACAATTAGACCGTCAAGGAAAAAGTTTTAAAACACGTGGTCTAGTGGATACGTCACCAGACTATATATCACATAGTTTGTGGTTCGAGTCCCATCGCGGCACTAATGCCCTTTGACAAGACATTAATCTTGTGTTCCATTCTCTATCCAGGTAGTACATGGGTACCCGGGAGGATGAGAAGGTAAATGTGGTAGGATTGGCATGTACAAAATGACGCCTGGCCGGGACTATCTTTTAGACAAAGAGAACGCATTTTTAATTGAAGATTAGCCTTAGGAAGAATTAACCGCGGTAATAGTAATGTTCCAATGTAAAGTGCTTAAAAATGTAATTTTAATAAGTACTATACATTCGTGAATATTATCACCATTGTTTTCAACCGTAAGATTAAATTACAACATTTTCTTTGACAGGTGATCCTTTAAACTGCCCGGTGACAGGAGAATGGTTCGTGGACTGGGATGCCTCTTACGAGTGTCTCTCACAGCTCCCTCAGTCTAACCCTTTTGCTGTTCGTGGTCAGATCCTTCCTCTCCTGACAGTTACAGATGTCATCCAAGCCGCAGGAGCTGCCTGGACGGCTAACAACCTGATCGAGGCTGAAGGTGAAATTTGTGTAAGGATCATGCCCCAACTAAACGCAGCCGCATTTGAAGCAGATGTCTTCAGACAGTACTGTGATCCTGTGCTGACGTCCTTGAGGGAAGGGACAACGCTTGATGCTGAGGAACACTGCAGGCTTATTTTTAACTTGACAGGATTCATGACCACAGTTATGTCAGCACCAACTACCCCTCAGCCAGACGGACCAACCGCGGAACCCGACTATCCTTTAGGGATCTTTGCATTACGACCTTTCGATTTTGAGGGTGAGCTTGAAGGCATTGTTGCTGACCAGTTTGGGGTGTCCATTTACGACGTTGACAACATCTGTAGGGCTCGACAATTCGTTGTGGATGCTGGCTCGACTTTGGAGGAACTGGTCACCGATTTCCTAGAAGCTTTTGTTGAAGTACTGATACCCAGAGCTGCAGAGATATGCAATAGTTGGAATGACATTATTGATGCACTTGAGGCTTCTTCATCGGGTAACTTTTCAATGGGTTCGGACTTCAATATTCGTGGCTACCTGAATGATGCGTCTGATTTTGTTGCACGTTGGGCAGGATATGAAAGCAGAGAGGCCATGTGCCAACGTTTGAGTGAAACTCGTGGTGACTCAGGAATTCCATTACGCCTTGATGATATAGCTGCTGATGTTGTGGACAGTATTCTCTCAGTTTTGACCGATGCCCAGCAGTGTTCCACTATAGTCCAGGAGGGATTAGACCTGGCCTTGACGTACATTCCCGGTCTTGATCCATATGCACTTAATCTTCAAATATATCAGATTACAGGGATGAATGGCACTAATCAACTCTGCCAGGTAGTTGCCGACGCATTCCAGCCGGGAGGTAAGAAATTATGTCAGAAGATGTTTACCGTCAGACCTCTTCTAAGTTCGATATGCATAATTATGTCGGAGTGCTGTAGAGCTTTTTTTCCTACACTTGTCCTGCGTCAATTTCCTCCAACAAATCATTTATTCAACCCTGGTCTCAACATCCTACCTCACCCTCACCTTAAACCTATACTAAAAACGAATTCAACCCTTACCCTATACCTCTAACGATAACAAAACCCAGGGGTATTTTCGCATGAGGAGATGTCAGGTAATCGTATCGGAGTTCAAATGTAGACATAAGTCTGTCTACAGAAATTTGTTAACCATCGGGCTTAATTTTCTTTTAGATCATCATTGCCCTGAGGGTATGACCTTTAACGAGTGCGGCTCAGGTTGTGGCCCGGGCAGCTGTGACAACCTAGTTCCCAATGATATATGTCCTCTATTCTGTTTTGCTGGATGCTTCTGTCCAGAAGGACTGGTCAAGGATCAAGATGGCGGAGACCGCTGCATACCCGTGGATCAGTGCCAAGCTATGGATGCACAATATTCATGATTTTGTTTTATGTGGAAATATTATGCACATTATGTTGTATATCGGCTGAGAGAGTACCAAACTAAACCGGCCTTCTAGGGTTTAACTGTTACAAATCCCCTTAGATCAGATATAGACCAACAAGTTTTAAACAAGCCTCATTTGCCTCAGCATACATGTGCCATTACTGTAGACTTTAAGAATAGAATGTCATCTCCGAACATTTACAAAAATGCCTTCGTCTTCCAATCACTCCATTTGTGTGGCAATGTTTACTTGTTTAAGCAGCTTATTGCCGAGAAACAGTGCCACTTTTCCCACTGAAATACATTCATGCATACCAGAATTTTTCCTTTTTACTGGCTGAAAACTAATGTAAGGAATCCGGTTGAAAGATATTTAGCGTCGAGCTTCCAAGTAGTCAACAATGACACAAAGCCTATTTCGAGTTCAATCTACATATGTCGGGGCGCTGTACCACATGTCTTCCTAAACTTGTCCTGCGTCGATTTGCAAGAAACAATTTCTGCAACCCTGGCCCCAACTCTCTACATCAGCCCCTTTCCCTAAACATATAGGCCTACCTCTAACGAAAACCAAACCCAGAGCAATTGTCGCAGGAGAAAATGTCAGGTTAACGTATCGGAGTTCAAATTTAAACATAAGGCCTAAACAACAAAAAAAGATGTTGTAGTGCCCTTTAGGTGCCAGATCATGGATCGATTGGTCTGATATGTTTAATTTTTGTTAAACCTTTTTTCCCAACTCAAAACAGCGACCGTCGCCCCAAAAACTCAAAACCGGGAACGTTGTCGAAATCTTGCTGGTTTCTAGCTGGTGCAGTGCATGGTGTTTACCCGTAAACGAGGCCAGGGTCTTCTTGTTTACGCTAGCAGGATTTCGAAACTAGGGCAGAAGACAAGTGAAAATATGGGAATATTTGATGATTTTATTCATTTGTATGCAATTTAAACAAACAAAATACATAGCTTTTTTTATTCACTATTTTTTGTTGTTGGAACGCCTCAAAAGTTTTGTTGACGATAAAAGGATTGTCAATATGTTATTTTAATTTCGCTCTTTCAGTTATTATTTAAAAAGTAAACATATATTTCGTTATCATCCAAAGTCTGTGCAATAGGTTCGGAACTAGTTTTGGATTCCTTGGAAGAACAGGACTTGTTTGTAAATATTACTGAAATGGGCTTTCAAACAGTTAGTCTTTACCTTTTCTCACTTTCTTATCATTTGAAATGTGAGTTATATGAATGATTTTAAAACTTGTATGTTTATATGGATTTCGGAAATTCCGGCACAGGAGCCATACGTCTGGTTGGTGGAAGCAACGAAGCAGAAGGAAGGGTTGAGATCCAGTACAACGGAGTCTGGGGAACTATCTGTGATGACTCATGGGGTATCACCGATGCCAGTGTTGTCTGCCGCATGCTAGGATTCCAGGGGGCTTCTGGAGCTCCAGGATCAGCTCATTTCGGACAAGGCACTGGTCCCATTCAACTAGATGACGTAGGCTGTACAGGAGCTGAGCAGACTATCTTTGACTGTGCCCACCCTGCTTTTGGTGTTCACAATTGTGCTCATTATGAAGATGCCGGAGTAGTTTGCATTGCTTCACAAGGTACAGGACAAGTTAGAAATTTTACCGAATTTATATAATTCTATGTTTCGTTACTCTATATTCGTAATGCCAAATGTACGTTTCTGTAAGGGTCCATGATTGTGTAGTTTCGTAATTCGGAAAGTGAAATAGGGTTACTATCGTAAAAAACAAAGTTCTGAAAAGGAGGGTTTCCAATAATCAACACTTATATGTCACACGTATAACCTTTTTTCCGAAATCAGGATCCAATTCTACTTATACTTCAACTCAGTGCAAATATCAAAAATGGTTTATAAATCAAATCAAAACCATATATCTTACATGGACTTTTCATTTTTCACAAAAAGCAGACCCATTATCAATACCGACATGACACAATTGCATATTTAATATAATTTGTTTAATACATCTATTCATTTTTTTTATATACACAAAAATTATTATAATAAAAGGGCACTAGTAATCCTAAATCCTTGAGTGAGAATATTTAAAACTTCCAAACGTGTATCCAGTATGTTATCCTTATCCCAATTTGTACACAACTTAAGTATTTTGTTCAATAACAACTAAAGATTTTGTTCGGAGTTTGTGATGAACGCAGAATATTTGTTAGTAATGCTTTGACGCGGTACTCATAATGTTTACGATTCGATTTGTAATATAAAGAATGGTAATAAGTATTACCACTTGATTTCATCTTTTAGATGTGCGTCTGGTTGGTGGAAGCAACGAAGCAGAGGGAAGGGTTGAGATCCAGTATAACGGAGTCTGGGGAACTATCTGTGATGACTCATGGGGTATCACCGATGCCAGTGTTGTCTGCCGCATGCTAGGATTCCAGGGGGCTTCTGGAGCTCCAGGATCAGCTCAATTCGGACAAGGCACTGGTCCCATTCAATTAGATGACGTAGGCTGTACAGGAGCTGAGCAGACTATCTTTGACTGTGCACACCCTGCTTTTGGTGTTCACAATTGTGCTCATTATGAAGATGCCGGAGTAGTTTGCATTGCTTCACAAGGTACAGGACAAGTTAGAAATTTTCCCGAATTTATATAATTCTATGTTTCGTTACTCTATATTCGTAATGCCAAATGTACGTTTCTGTAATGGTCCATGATTGTGTAGTTTCGTAATTCGGAAAGTGAAATAGGGTTACTATCGTAAAAAACAAAGTTCAGAAAAGGAGGGTTTCCAAGAATCAACACTTATATGTAACACGTATAACCTTTTTTCCGAAATCAGGATCCAATTTTTCTTATACTTCAACTCAGTTCAAATATCAAAAATGGTTTATAAATCAAATCAAAACGATATATCTTATATAGACTTTTCATTTTTCACAAAAAGCAGACCGAATATCAATACCGACATGACACAATTGCATATTTAATATCATTTGTAAAATATATCTATTCTTCATTTTATAAACAAGACAATCTTAAGATAAGAGGGCACTAGTAATCCTAAATCCATGGGTGAGAATATTTAAAACTTCCAAACGTGTATCCAGTATGTTATCCTTATCCCAATTTGTACACAACTTAAGTATTTTGTTCAATAACATCTAAAAGTTTTGTTCGGAGTTTGTGATGAACGCAGAATATTTGTTAGTATTGCTTCGACGCGGTACTCATAATGTTTACGATTCGATTTGTAATATAAAGAATGGTAATAAGTATTACCACTTGATTTCATATTTTAGATGTACGTCTGGTTGGTGGAAGCAACGAAGCAGAAGGAAGGGTTGAAATCCAGTATAACGGAGTCTGGGGAACTATCTGTGATGACTCATGGGATATCACCGATGCCAGTGTTGTCTGCCGCATGCTAGGATTCCAGGGGGCTTCTGGAGCTCCAGGATCAGCTCAATTCGGACAAGGCACTGGTGTCATTCAACTAGATGACGTAGGCTGTACAGGAGCTGAGCAGACTATCTTTGACTGTGCCCACCCTGCTTTTGGTGTTCACAATTGTGCTCATTATGAAGATGCCGGAGTAGCTTGCATTGCTTCACAAGGTACAGGACAAGTTAGAAATGTTCCCGAATTTATATAATTCTATGTTTCGTTACTCTATATTCGTAATGCCAAATGTACGTTTCTGTAATAGTCCATGATTGTGTAGTTTCGTAATTCGGAAAGTGAAATAGGGTTACTATCGTAAAAAACAAAGTTCAGAAAAGGAGGGTTTCCAATAATCAACACTTACATGTAACACGAATAACCTTTTTTCCGAAATCAGGATCCAATTGTACTTATACTTCAACTCAGTGCAAATATCAAAAATGGTTTATAAATCAAATCAAAACCATATATCTTACATGGACTTTTCATTTTTCACAAAAAGCAGACCGATTATCAATACCGACATGACACAATTGCATATTTAATATCATTTGTTTAATACATCTATTCATTTTTTTTATATGCACAAAAATTATTATAATAAGAGGGCACTAGTAATCCTAAATCCTTGGGTGAGAACATTTAAAACTTCCAAACGTGTATCCAGTATGTTATCCTTATCCCAATTTGTACACAACTTAAGTATTTTGTTCAATAACAACTAAAGATTTTGTTCGGAGTTTGTGATGAACGCAGAATATTTGTTAGTATTGCTTTGACGCGGTACTCATAATGTTTACGTTTCGATTTGTAATATAAAGAATGGTAATAAGTATTACCACTTGATTTCATATTTTAGATGTGCGTCTGGTTGGTGGAAGCAACGAAGCAGAGGGAAGGGTTGAGATCCAGTATAACGGAGTCTGGGGAACTATCTGTGATGACTCATGGGGTATCACCGATGCCAGTGTTGTCTGCCGCATGCTAGGATTCCAGGGGGCTTCTGGAGCTCCAGGATCAGCTCAATTCGGACAAGGCACTGGTCCCATTCAATTAGATGACGTAGGCTGTACAGGAGCTGAGCAGACTATCTTTGACTGTGCACACCCTGCTTTTGGTGTTCACAATTGTGTTCATTATGAAGATGCCGGAGTAGTTTGCATTGCTTCACAAGGTACAGGACAAGTTAGAAATTTTCCCGAATTTATATAATTCTATGTTTCGTTACTCTATATTCGTAATGCCAAATGTACGTTTCTGTAATGGTCCATGATTGTGTAGTTTCGTAATTCGGAAAGTGAAATAGGGTTACTATCGTAAAAAACAAAGTTCAGAAAAGGAGGGTTTCCAATAATCAACACTTATATGTAACACGTATAACCTTTTTTTCCGAAATCAGGATCCAATTTTTCTTATACTTCAACTCAGTTCAAATATCAAAAATGGTTTATAAATCAAATCAAAACCATATATCTTATATAGACTTTTCATTTTTCACAAAAAGCAGACCGATTATCAATACCGACATGACACAATTGCATATTTAATATCATTTGTAAAATTATCTATTCTTCATTTTATAAACAAGACAATCTTAAGATAATAGGCCACTAGTAATCCTAAATCCTTGGGTGAGAATATTTAAAACTTCCAAACGTGTATCCAGTATGTTATCCTTATCCCAATTTGTACACAACTTAAGTATTTTGTTCAATAACATCTAAAAGTTTTGTTCGGAGTTTGTGATGAACGCAGAATATTTGTTAGTATTGCCTTGACGCGGTAATCATAATGTTTACGATTCGATTTGTAATATAAAGAATGGTAATAAGTATTACCACTTGATTTCATATTTTAGATGTACGTCTGGTTGGTGGAAGCAACGAAGCAGAAGGAAGGGTTGAAATCCAGTATAACGGAGTCTGGGGAACTATCTGTGATGACTCATGGGATATCACCGATGCCAGTGTTGTCTGCCGCATGCTAGGATTCCAGGGGGCTTCTGGAGCTCCAGGATCAGCTCAATTCGGACAAGGCACTGGTCTCATTCAACTAGATGACGTAGGCTGTACAGGAGCTGAGCAGACTATTTTTGACTGTGCCCACCCTGCTTTTGGTGTTCACAATTGTGCTCATTATGAAGATGCCGGAGTAGTTTGCATTACTTCACAAGGTACAGGACAAGTTAGAAATGTTCCCGAATTTATATAATTCTATGTTTCGTTACTCTATATTCGTAATGCCAAATGTACGTTTCTGTAATGGTCCATGATTGTGTAGTTTCGTAATTCGGAAAGTGAAATAGGGTTACTATCGTAAAAAACAAAGTTCAGAAAAGGAGGGTTTCCAATAATCAACACTTACATGTAACACGTATAACCTTTTTTCCGAAATCAGGATCCAATTTTACTTATACTTCAACTCAGTTCAAATATCAAAAATGGTTTATAAATCAAATCAAAACCATATATCTTACATAGACTTTTCATTTTTCACAAAAAGCAGACCGATTATCAATACCGACATGACACAATTGCATATTTAATATCATTTGTTTAATACATCTATTCATTTTTTTATATACACAAAAATTATTATAATAAGAGGGCACTAGTAATCCTAAATCCTTAGGTGAGAACATTTAAAACTTCCAAACGTGTATCCAGTATGTTATCCTTATCCCAATTAGTACACACTTAAGTATTTTGTTCAATAACAACTAAAGATTTTGTTCGGAGTTTGTGATGAACGCAGAATATTTGTTAGTATTGCTTTGACGCGTTACTCATAATGTTTACGTTTCGATTTGTAACATAAAGAATTGTAATAAGTATTACCACTTGATTTCATCTTTTAGATGTGCGTCTGGTTGGTGGAAGCAACGAAGCAGAGGGAAGGGTTGAGATCCAGTATAACGAAGTCTGGGGAACTATCTGTGATGACTCATGGGGTATCACCGATGCCAGTGTTGTCTGCCGCATGCTAGGATTCCAGGGGGCTTCTGGAGCTCCAGGATCAGCTCATTTCGGACAAGGCACTGGTCCCATTCAATTAGATGACGTAGGCTGTACAGGAGCTGAGCAGACTATCTTTGACTGTGCACACCCTGCTTTTGGTGTTCACAATTGTGCTCATTATGAAGATGCCGGAGTAGTTTGCATTACTTCACAAGGTACAGGACAAGTTAGAAATTTTCCCGAATTTATATAATTCTATGTTTCGTTACTCTATATTCGTAATGCCAAATGTACTTTTCTGTAATGGTCCATGATTGTGTAGTTTCGTAATTCGGAAAGTGAAATAGGGTTACTATCGTAAAAAACAAAGTTCAGAAAAGGAGGGTTTCCAATAATCAACACTTATATGTAACACGTATAACCTTTTTTCCGAAATCAGGATCCAATTTTTCTTATACTTCAACTCAGTTCAAATATCAAAAATGGTTTATAAATCAAATCAAAACCATATATCTTATATAGACTTTTCATTTTTCACAAAAAGCAGACCGATTATCAATACCGACATGACACAATTGCATATTTAATATCATTTGTAAAATATATCTATTCTTCATTTTATAAACAAGACAATCTTAAGATAAGAGGGCACTAGTAATCCTAAATCCTTGGGTGAGAATATTTAAAACTTCCAAACGTGTATCCAGTATGTTATCCTTATCCCAATTAGTACACAACTTAAGTATTTTGTTCAATAACAACTAAAGGTTTTGTTCGGAGTTTGTGATGAACGCAGAATATTTGTTAGTATTGCTTTGACGCGTTACTCATAATGTTTACGATTCGATTTGTAATATAAAGAAAGGTAATAAGTATTACCACTTGATTTCATCTTTTAGATGTACGTCTGGTTGGTGGAAGCAACGAAGCAGAAGGAAGGGTTGAAATCCAGTATAACGGAGTCTGGGGAACTATCTGTGATGACTCATGGGGTATCACCGATGCCAGTGTTGTCTGCCGCATGCTAGGATTCCAGGGGGCTTCTGGAGCTCCAGGATCAGCTCATTTCGGACAAGGCATTGGTCCCATTCAACTAGATGACGTAGGCTGTACAGGAGCTGAGCAGTCTATCTTTGACTGTGCCCACCCTGCTTTTGGTGTTCACAATTGTGCTCATTATGAAGATGCCGGAGTAGTTTGCATTGCTTCACAAGGTACAGGACAAGTTAGAAATTTTCCCGAATTTATATAATTCTATGTTTCGTTACTCTATATTCGTAATGCCAAATGTACGTTTCTGTAATGGTCCATGATTGTGTAGTTTCGTAATTCGGAAAGTGAAATAGGGTTACTATCGTAAAAAACAAAGTTCTGAAAAGGAGGGTTTCCAATAATCAACACTTATATGTCACACGTATAACCTTTTTTCCGAAATCAGGATCCAATTCTACTTATACTTCAACTCAGTTCAAATATCAAAAATGGTTTATAAATTAAATCAAAACCATATCTCTTACATAGACTTTTCATTTTTCACAAAAAGCAGGGCGATTATCAATACCGACATGACAAAATTGCATATATAATATCATTTGTTTAATACATCTATTCATTTTTTTATATAGACAAAAATTATTATAATAAGAGGGCAATAGTATTCCTAGATCCTTGGGTGAGAACATTTGTAACTTCAAATCGTGTGTCCTGGATTTTATCCTAACCCAAATTATACAGAACTTGAGTACTATGTTCAAAAACAACTGAACAACCTTTTTACGCAGGTTGTGATAGACACAGAATTGTCGTTATTATTCCTTTGACGCGATGCTCATAATTATTGCGTTTCATTTTTCAAAATATAGAGAAGGGTTATGAGTATAAGCATTTGATTTAATCTTTTCAGACGTACGTCTGGTTGATGGAAGCAACGAAGCAGAAGGAAGGGTTGAAATCCAGTATAACGGAGTCTGGGGAACTATCTGTGATGACTCATGGGATATCACCGATGCCAGTGTTGTCTGCCGCATGCTAGGATTCCAGGGGGCTTCTGGAGCTCCAGGATCAGCTCAATTCGGACAAGGCACTGGTCCCATTCAACTAGATGACGTAGGCTGTACAGGAGCTGAACAGACTATCTTTGACTGTGCACACCCTCCTTTCGGTGTTCACAATTGTTTTCATAGTGAAGATGCCGGAGTAGTTTGCATTGCTTGAGCAGGTACAGGTTAATAGCCTTTTACCCAAAGTTTTAAAATAAACGTTAAACGTCCTTTTCCCAAATGTGCGAAATAATAATTTTTAAATAAAACCTTTATGATATAAACAAGAATCTTTTATATTAGAAGAGCAGTAGCAATCCTACGTTTTTTTGGAAAGTAGGAATATTATTTATACTGTGTCCAGCATGTCATTCTGGCATTACCACAACAAACCCCTCTGCTCCACGTCACACTTGCTCCTGCAACCTAATCTCAACCTCAATATCCTACACTAACCGAATGATAGTATACGTTAATCTCTTACCAAACACTTCACTTTAAGGTATTAAGTAACTTTGCCTCTGATTTTAAACAAAGTTCTGGATTTAGCTCTTGCTACAATCATAATTATAAATCTTTAAGTCAGAAATGATTCCCATGACTTTTACAAGCCAATTGCATGTTTCATTATCAAAATATTTATGATTGGAATTTGAAATGTTAAAAACCGTTTTATGCTACAGTCTATTGGGGAAAATGAGTATGGTAAAACTGGTCACTCAAAGTTGTTTCACCTTTTTGAAGCACTTCAATATTACATCACATCAATTTTCAGCCCCATAAGACAGAACATTTACTAAAATTAAGATTCACTATAGATAGCATAAACAAAACAATGTTGTTTTTTTCGAATTACAAACGTTTCTTACAAATACTTTTATTCGTACTTCAGTTTCTTTATGGGGATTTTACTACATTGGGAAACGAGTCACTTTGGGCTTAATGGCTTTTAATTAATTGCGGTGAGGGATAAATTCTCATTTGCGGTGATGGATACATTTTCATACAAACTCGAAACATTTTAAATTGGCTCAGAGTGGAAATCGTGCGGTGTCAATGAGATCGAAACTGATTGGAAACATCTCTTAAAGGGAAGTTAAACCTCGACAGCAAACTACGCTAGAAGAAAGCAGAAAATTCATAAACGCATACTGGTCAAAATTTGAATGAAATCGGACAAAAATTAGAAAATTCTGTGTTTGTGTAAGTTGCTGTCACTACAGGTATGGACCTTTCAAAGTGACTTAATCGGTACCGTTTCTGTAATATATTTCACTTATTCAAAAATGTATGACTCAGAATTCTTCCCTTTTTTTTCTTTTTCTAGAACCTGTAATAATATACACTCGATGATATATTCGCGGTAGTGGCACAACGGTGAAGGCACTTGGGAGAAGAAAAAAGTTTTAATTTCATACACGACAAACGGGAAGTTTATCTGTCACTACGTCACAATCCACTGACAAAATTGCCAATTTGAGATTTGCAAAGCTATAGTGATTTCAGATTACAAACAATCATAACTTTCTTATTATTGATCCTATTAATTTCAAACTTTCGCTTTTCTGTTTCTCTGATTTTCTGTTTTGACACCAATTAACTTTTTTCAAGGGTTGGATTGCCTTGTCGTGATTAATATAAAGTGATATTATTGTTTTGATTGATGTTTCAGTGTATACGAACTGGGACCAAACCATATTTGACCGTGTATTAAGCTAGGTCCTTGCCCTTTTATTGAAATATTGTATAAACATTACGCCATAAAAGAATGCTTTCCGCTCCAGCGTAGGTAAAATGTCAACAACAAAATATTTCTTATTTTCATTAGGGATAAATATATTGGAAATTTGTCTGTTTCTTATTACTTTAATGTGTTCTACTACCTAACTGTCTCTGCTTTTAACGTTAAGATTCTTCGATCTTCAATTTCAAACTCTTTATAATTATGATGTTAAAACACACATGGTTGACATTATAAGTAGAGTGTGATAAATTATAATATTCTAACTTGCAGTAAAACAAATTGAATCATACTTAATAATGGAAATATGTCAGCCAGTTTCTTCTTGGATAGTTAAGAATTTGTATAAGTTAATTTCAACGTCCCTTTCTGGTTGTCACAGGTAAACTGGCAAACTTCAATTTCAAGATAACTGAATTATCGTATCTTTCTGGTTATGAAATGGTGATGTACTGGTATAATTTCAGTTTCGAGTAAACCCAAGTTTTGCATATTTCGAGTAGTAAAGAGGTAAACTGTGATCTCAAGATCTTCAATCTTTCGGGGGTTTTTTACCCTTTTTTAATCTCAATGTAGAGCATGAATGTACGTGTCATTTACAATCATTACTTATGTTTTTCAAAACACGGAGAGGAGAAGGTAATGGTAGGGTGCGATATAACTTTAAAAATTAAAGGGATAGTTGAGTTCTGTTGCAGAGGACGCTACACAAAATAATTTTTTGTGAGATAATGAAAACTGAGTGTCAGATTTGAAAGAACATAATATTTAAATGACGAAATCATCTTTGTTTGATCAAAATCGGTTCAGAGACAGCTGAAATATAACGATTTTTAATACTTGTGTACCACCACATATATTAGGTATTTTGAAAAAATTGAAAAAACGCCTTTTACGTTGTATTTCAGCCAATGCCGATGTAGGCTTTTTTGTTGGCATTTTCGTGTTGCTTATGTAACGCACGACCAACCGGCCCATGTATTGTTATTTTTAATTAAATAATTAATTAGCGGTCACCATTTTTGTTTTAAGTGGAGCTGAATTGGTATGCTCGTATTGGCTAAATTTCACACATTTTGGGGTCTAAAATTACCTTCATAGCATTTTTAGGTTCTAACAGGGCACTAGAAATGCCATAGATAAGAATAAGAGCAATAACCATGCACTTTGAAGGCATTTGCGGTCTGAAAACAGAACTTAACTATCCCTTTAATATGATTTTTATGGAATTTTATTACGTTTGTACTACTTGTTTGCATTGGTGAAGGAATAAAAATTTCATGAATCGGATTAGTTACCATTGATTTGGAGTGCTTTTTTTGTCTACATGTTATGGGGTTCTCAAACAAGACTGTACTGTTGTGAATAAAGAGAAGTTCGGTTCGTTTATAAATGAATATTTACTGATCACACAAATAACTAAAGGAGAATTACGGGGGAACAATGAAATAGAAGTAAAATAATTTTGCGGGAGAAATACCCATGTTTTGTTAAGTGATAAGTTATATCTTTATGAGTATGAGGTGATTTTATTAACAAGTTGGATGATGACATACGCTAAAAACATATCATAGGTAGCATTTTTTTTACCAACACCAAGCCCTTGACGTTTTCCAATAATTACCTAGCCAGTAGGGGGGGTGTTTCACAAAGATCCTAAGGTGAACCTATCTCTAAGCCGTTAGCATCTTTGACAATAATTTGTAAAAGTTATTTTAACCCTAATAAGGCTGGGGGCATTATGCCCCCCCCCCTCCACGATTTTTCTGATTTTTCGAGAACGCATATGGATGGCGCTCCGCCGCTTGCTGACTTTTTTCTTTCGAGTCTTGCGCATCTTTAAAGAAAAACAAATTAAAAATCGGACGTACAGTTACGAGGTCACGTGACCTGTTGTCTTTGCATGTCAGCCCGAAAATCGCTCATTTTTGTGATTTGTGTACAAAACATATGCAAATGTCATTTTTCCTAAAAACATAGATAAAACATTGTTTATTGGGTCTTGTTTAAAGTTTAGGTGGTTGTTTTGGGGGTAAAAATAGTTGAATTGTAGTAAAAAATGAAATAAAACGATAAAAACAATAAAATACATAAGAAATTATCAAAACAATAGATAACATAAAGAATAAGCTGGCTCTTCCGAATTTGTTTGTCGTATTATTATTTCTAATGGCCTAATGCATGTGGTTAAAAAGAATGCTTAAATATGAATAATATATGATTTATGGGTAAAAATGTGATTTATGACCTTATTTGCATAAATTACCATAAATATACAATGAATTTTTCAACAAAACTTGTTATTATTAAATCCTTCACTTCATTTGATATGCGTGCAAATTTTCACGGAGATCGGCCTTTTCACGGCCGAGATCTTAAAGGGGGCATAATGCCCCCCCCCCCCCCCGCCCGTACTAAGACCTCAAATAGCCCGGCCTTTTTAGGGTTAAAAGGCATAACATTTGGATTCAAATCATTCACATCATATAATATCAAGGAGATTTCATGTTCTTGATGTGGAACTTAAATAAAGTCTAAAAAAATTGAATTTCGCTTTTAAATATATATTTTTAAGGCTAGAAATAATTCATAATTTGTTAGTCCAACATAGAGTTAAGTTTGACTTAGGATCTGTGTGAAACATCCCCCTGAACCTAATTCTCACATAAGGGTTTCAAGACAATAGACCATTTTCGTAATGCAATCAAATTTAATGCACAAATGTGTTAAGTGCCTTGTTACAAATCATTTCATTCACCTAATATAAATAGTTTTTTTAAAGTTTTTTATTTCTATTTTTATTTGTAAATCAAAAGAAATCACAATATTTACAGATAATTTACCTAATCTGAAACAAATTCACTAAAAAGAATAAAGCCATAACAATAAATTAGGTAGAAAAAAGGTAGAAAATTGAAACGTTACAAAATACATATTGTTCAACGAAGAAGCCCCCGAGACAAAATAATGGTGCAACAGCGGACCGACCCCAACCCTACCGATACAGACGAGCGACCATATGTCAAGTCTCATCTACACCACCTGGACAACCACTGAACAAGCAGGACCAAGGAGCGGGCATATGGATTTTACCCATATACTAAGCGTCAACCTCTCCAAACA
Organism: Strongylocentrotus purpuratus; assembly: GCF_000002235.5. Lineage (NCBI taxonomy): Eukaryota > Metazoa > Echinodermata > Echinoidea > Camarodonta > Strongylocentrotidae > Strongylocentrotus > Strongylocentrotus purpuratus. Next base: position 12,492,942 of record NW_022145603.1, read on the forward strand.
CACCGCGCACCGCCGTGAAAAGTTTTTAAAATGTGCCAAAATCCCCCCTTTTCAACCACATCTTCTGATCCGATCGGCCTAGTTCACCATCGGAAAAAGCGTTAACGCGACGCGACGCTACCCACCCTTTCGGCATAAGCCCTGGCACTTCATCTTCCAGGTATGGAAAAAGAAAGAAAGACAGACAGAAGATGGATGAATGAAAGAAATAAAGAGTGAGATAAAGAAAAAGAAGGAAAGAAAAAAAGTGATACAGAAAATGAATAAAAAGAAGAAAGAAAGAAAGAGTGAGGTAAAGATAAAGAATGAAAGAGGGGCAGGAAATAAATGAATAAATGGAAGAAAGAAAATAGAAAGAGTGAAATAAAGATAAAGTAAATGAGAGAGAGAGAGAGAGAGAGAAACCTGCATCAGCCCAAATTGTAATTTACATCCATGCCCTGTTTCAGTTTTGAGACACGCCATATTGAATATTGCTTTGGAACTGAACACAATTGGAGCTGAATCTCCCCCATCCCCCCCCCCCCCCCCCCCATTTGACTGATCAATAGCACGCACGGCGATTTGCAGATCCCGCTTTAAGACCTGTTTTCCATCAAGATTATGAATGTATCATTTAATGCTTACTCCATGATTACTGAACACTCAACAAATTAATATCGACCAAAACATATGATTTCAGCTGCCACCATCCACTCTCAAGAAGAAAATAAATCTTTCTCTATTAATGCTCAAAATGAGACTCCTATCACTGCCGACATGAGAGACACGATCGTTTCGCGTAGCTATGAAGAGCACGTGCCCATCATAATCGAATAATGATTTATTTGTTTAAAGGGGGAATGGAGGTAGGTATTAAGCTTTAAGCAAGAGCCCCCTTGCACAATGCTCATTTATTCACGATGTAAGACCGCCCCATGACACATGCGCCCCTAATACCTGGTACGCTTCGCCACTACATGGGCGCCTTGATTTCATTATACTAAATCATACATGGGTTATTGGGTCTTGTTTAAAAATTAGGTGGTTGTTTTGGGAGTAAAATAGTTGAATTGATGTTAGAAATGAAATAAAACGACAAAAACAATAAAATACATAAGTTTTAAAAAAAACAAAGAAATACATAAGAAATTATCAAAACAAGGGATAACATAACGAATAAGCTGGCTCTTCCAAATTTGTTTGTCCTATTATTATTCAGAATGGTCTAATGAATATATGTAGTGAAAAAGAATGCCTAAATATGAATAATATATGATTTATGGGTAAAAAAAAATGTTATGACCTTTTTTGCATAAATTACCATTAATATGCAAATGAGTGAATTTTTCAAAAAATTGAAATTATCATAGTGTTCTATACACTTCACTTGACATGCGTGCACATTTTCGCGGAGATCGGCCGCTTCACGGCCGAGATCTTATGAGGGGGGGGGGGGGGTGGCATAATGGGTTAACTAAGATTGTCCTAGACACAAAGTATGTAAAGTTGGTGCAAAATCTGTATTGGGAGCAACCATCATGTATTAGGGGGGAAACATAAATAAGTGACTACATCAACATTAAGAGGGGGTTCGGCAAGGATGTTTCATGTCTCAATATCTATTCAGTTATTACAGTGATTTGATACTTAGAAACCTAGAACAGGAAAGAGGATTGAAGATAGGAAGACATAATATCACAAATATGCGGTATGCAGATGATACTATATTAATCACAGAATTAGCGAAGGACCTACAGCGACTTTTAGACGTTGTCGTCAGAGAAAGTGAAAAGAGAGGATTATCACTAATTTACAAAAAACAAAACATGAATGGTAATCTCAAAGATGGAGGGGATACCATGCTCTCTTAAGATCCAGCAACAATCAAACCAAGCAAGCCACCTCTGTTAATTACATCGGGACTACAATTACAGACGATGCAAGAGGCGAGCAAATTTCATGGACACAAAGAATTTCTAATAATGAGGTATTTACCATGGCACGAACAAGACGAAAGCTTCTGAACAGAGGCGGCGCTCCGGGGGGGGGGGAGGGGACAGGGGGAGGGGCACAGTGTCCTCCCACTTTTTCAAGTACCCTAAAAGTGCCCCTTTTTGCATAGGAAAAGTGCCCTTTTTTACATAGGAAAAGTGCCCCTTTTACTTTGACAAGTGCCCCTATTATTTTTCTAAAGCGTCCCTTCCTCTTTCCACTTCTGATAAGTGCCCCTTTTATTTTGATACGTACCCTTTTTTCCTTTGACAAGCTAACATTTCCTTTGCAATAAGTATCGATATTTCCATCCTCATAAGTGCCTTCTTAATTTCTAGTTAGTTCCCCTGTTCAGGTACGAGAAGCGCCCCTTTTCACTTTTGATAAGCGCCCCCTTCACCTCTGATAATTGCCCTATTCAAATCTGGGAGGTTCCCCTTTTGCTTTGACAAGTTCCCCTTTCCTTTGTAAAAAGTGCCCCTTCCCCTTTTGATAACTATCTCTTTTTAATTATATTCACATGTGCCCCCTTTCCTTTTCCTTTCCTTATGATAAGTGCCCTTATTTAAAAAGTGCCCCTTCCCCTCCAGATAAGTGCTCTTTTCATCTCTTATAGACGCCCCATTATTTTGACACGTCCCCCTTTTCCTTCCTTATAAATGCTCTTGTTCCTTCTTATAAGTGCCCCCTTCCCCTTCTCATAATTACCCCTATACATCTTTGATAATTGCCCCTATTAAAATCTGATCGGTGCCCCTTTTCTTTCAACAAAATAATGCACATTTCCCTTTATCATTAGTGTACCTTTTTTATTCTCATAAGTGCCTCTTTTCATTTATGATTAATGCCCCTTTTCAGATGCGATAAGTACCCCTTTTCACCTCTGATAATTACCCTTTTAACAATGATATGTGCCCCTTCTTCGTTTCTGATAAGGAACATGTCCCTTTTTCATAAATGCCCCTTTTCACTTCTTATAAAAGCCCTTATCAATATCTGATGAGTTCCTCTTTTCCGTCGACAAATGCCCATTTCCCCTATCAAGATTTGGTTTTTCCTCTTTATATTAGATGTAATTTTCCTCGCTCGCAAATGAATTTTCAGACCATCACACCCAACTGCAAAGTACGATGCTTAAGCAATATGTTACATGATGTATATATTGTGATTACATTATCGGGGATAATGTAATCACAATATATAGGGGTATATACCAATGTCTACAAAATTGTATATTTTCGCCTTAAGATTTCCCTTTGAAGGTGCCCTTTTTCCCACAAAAGACATTTCAAGCCCTTTTCTTTTGACATAAGTTCGGGTGGGTGCTGTGTATGTGTATGGCTGAGTATTATGCGTGTTTTGTCGATGGGTTCTGTGTGTTGTATGGGTGCATAGGTGTTGCGCGTTTGTGGGTGGATGCTATGTGTGTGCATGGGTGGGTGTTGTGCGTGTTTGTGTGTGAGTGTTGTGCATGGTTGTGGGTAGGTGCTGTGTGTATATATGTTTGTGGGTGAGTGTGGTATGGGTGGGTGTTGTGCCTGTTTGAGGTGGGTGCCGTGCATATGTATGGGTTGGTGTTGTGCATGTGTGTGGGTGAGTGCTGTGCGTGTGTATGGGTTGGTGTTGGGCGTGTGTATGGGTGGGTGATATGCATGTTTGTGATTGAGTGTTGTGCATGTTTGTGGGTGGGTGTCGTGCGTGTGTATGGGTGGGGGTGTACGTTGTATGGGTGGGTGTTGTGCGTGTTTGTAGGATGGTGATGTGTGTATGCTTGGGTGGGTGACGTGCGTATGGGTGGGTATTGTGCATGTTTGTGGGTGAGTGCTGTGCGTGTGTATGGATGGGTGTTGGGCGTGTGTATGGTTGGTGTTGTGCGTGTTTGTAGGATGGTGATGTGTGTATGCTTGGGTGGGTGACGTGCGTATGGGTGGGTGTTGTGCATGTTTGGCGGTGAGTGATGTGCGTGTGCATAGATGGTATTTTGAGTGTGTGTGGATGGGTGTTGTGCATGTTTGTGGGTGAGTGCTGTGCGTGTGTATGGATGGGTGTTGGGCGTGTGTATGGTTGGTGTTGTGTGTGTTTGTGTGTGAGTGCTGTGCATGTTTGTGGATGAGTGATGTGCGTGTGTATTGGTAGGGCTGTCCGTTATGTGGGTGGATGTTGTGCGTGTTTGTAGGTTGGTGCTGTGTGTGTACGCGCGTGTGCGTGCGCATTATCGATCGTCCGAGACCAACTGCAAGAAAACACACCTTTTGTCCGAGGACGAAATTTACTTCCGAGGACGTAACATGCTGTCCTCGGGAGTAATATACGTGCAAAAGGATATTCTACGTCCGAGGGTGCATCTGACCTTAAATAAGGCCTGTCCTCGGATGTTCGAAAAGAAAAGAATCGACACACTTAACACTCCCGTTGGTATATCGTCGTGTGTGTCTTGAAATGTTAAGAGCGCCCCCTGCGGACACACAGATCCTCGGGATCGATCGTTGTGAGCTAGCGCGCGCGAGCTTGCAAAAATGCAGCGCAGCTAGCTGGCGCGTTGTATTAGAAGCGCGAGACTCGACCGTGTCGTCGATGACCGATCGTGCGCGCGGGACTAGAACGGTGGCTTATTTCACGATTTGGCCCTTATTGGAACGATGCCGGTATCACTTTATGGACCAAAAGGGGTGATAATTACGGCCAGTTTATTTAATTATAATTTTATTTTAATCTTTAGTTTTCAGTTCAATCATTTAATCAGAACTAGAAGATTGGGACAGGTCTTTTTTATATTTGTTGATCGTCTGGTTGATTTGGAGAAATTAAACCAGTTCATTGAATTCAGTGTTTGGGAAGGCTCGAGGCCAGATGTTATTTGGTGCCAAGGTGAGTAAAGTTAGACCTAGTCTATTTCTGATTCACACATCTTTTTCTGGGGACTCTGGTGTGGAGATGTACTAGTGCACTGAACTTATAGTTTGCAATGTGTATGCATGTATGCATTAACAAAGTGTGGAGCCTTGAGGTGTACTGACCATGCATGGGAAATGTTGAGCCATGCAAAAATTCAAAGATTTTTATGAATATTTGCATGAGAAATGTATTAAACAGTGGCGGCGGAACATTTGGGGGAGGGCTGGGGTGTGTTCCCCCCCCCCCCATTGAAATCAAATCAAATTATATTGATAATGAAAACTAGAGTATTTTTTATGTACATGTATAAAGATGGGGGTGCGGTGTCCGGAGACTTAACACAAATAAAATCGCCTCCTTCTGCCTTTGAATTTCACAAAAACTATGGATCAAATAACAAAAATAATCATGAGCATTTGTGATTTATAATATTGTCTTACATTACATTCAAACAAATTATGAAATCTTGCTTCCAAATTTCTTGAAATTGCCGTTTTGTCCGGATATCCAACCCGTCCGGACACCCAATGACACCCAGTGACATAATATACAAAATAAAGACAACAAAACAACAAAAACAAGAACAAAAAAAAGAACAAATACTTTTCTATAGAAGTATTTCAGCCATTCCGGGTAAAGAAATTGTACACCTAAAAGTATGAATTAAAGAACAATTATTTAGGCATTAATTTTGCTGCATGATATCATCTGCTATTGCTAATTAAGTTCTACACACGTATTGTTAATATATTTTTCATCAGATTTTGTTTACATAGAGAGGGTTCATTTTGAACCCTTCCAAAAAGTTCCGTAACTCGACTTTGAGGGGATATCTTTTTTGTTACGGAAACTGTTTAGTGGTATATATGGAAAGATTCATTTCCTTTTGATAATGATATGCCATCTGTTCTGATTGTGGAATCACGGATTATGCAGAACCCCTAGATATATATAATATAGGGAATGTAAAAATTAAAATGCTAAATATTGTTTTCTGACAAAAGTTTCAATTTTTTTCTTGGTTTGAGGGACTTTGTTGGCAATTGCATAGGATGGACTGAGTTTGAATGATGTTGATGCTGATGCAGGAAAGTCCACACACTGTGTATATTTATTTGCAAAATGGACTGAATGTGTGCGGAAAAATGTTGAACTCCGTCATTAAAACGGTCTTATGTTTTGGACAAGTTTGAGATATTGGTATAGTTTTAAATTTACTTTTAAAAAACTTTCCACTTCAAACCCTAAATAATGCAGTAATATGTCATTCTTTATGTTTCAGATAACTCATACATGTATGCACATAATGGGAACATGTCCCGTCAACATCACAAATCATTCATTTAAAACATTAATGAAGTAATCATGGCATGAATACAAGGAAACAACAACAATAACCAAAAGGAGAAAAGACCAGACTTTTTTAATAGAAAACAATGGATTTTGCTAGATATATATTAAGGTCTACTGTGCAGTCCATGATTACATAATGAGAACAGATTGCACACCATTGTAACGAACAATAATGAAGCATTCCAATAATACAAGTTTTACCATTCATAGATCAGTAATCATTCCACAAACTTTTTTGAGGGCTGTATATCCAATCAGATCTATGGCTTTTTCATTTTGATTGTGGCTTCTATCTGCTTTTCTCCCAATAGACTTCCCATCTGGACTCCTGGTCAAATATTCCAGCACCTCCACCCACTCCAGAATCCTCTTTTTCTTCATCTTTATCTCTATCACCTCCATCTACATCAGATTCCTTGTCATTTAATCTTTCCCTTGTTGTTTTTCCTCCATCTCCACCATCTTCTCCTTCAGAATCCTTGGCTTCTTTTTCTACTTCTTCGTTATCTGCATCATCTCCATCTACATCAGATTCTTTATCATTTAATATTCCCCTTCATTCTCCTCCTTCCCCACCCTCTTCTCATACCTGTTCTATGTTTCATATGTCTTCACCATCTCGCACCTCCCTGTGTTCTCCATCTCTTCGAGTTGATGTTCAGTTGTATATTTTGTTCATCCTCTCCATGTTGATTGTGGTATTGATTGTATTTTTTGTGATATTTTGCTTGTAACTTCTGGTATTCTTGTTGCTGTTGTATCATTGTTCATCTATTTCTTATCATCACCACGCATATGGTATCGGGATTTTCTCCCTGCATGTACTCATATTCCAAAATAATATGGTGAGTGATTCCATATGCTATTTCATTGTATTTATTTTGAACAGATCACTGAAATCCCCAGTGCAAATAACTCATTCCTTTGGTCTTCATTTTTATCATACACTATAAGGGTCCTATTATACTATGGGGTTTGTCATCTTTTGTCTGTTTGTCTGGTAGCAGATATTTGTGGGGATAAGTCTACTTCCATTTTTAACTTAATATTTTTTGGGGGTATTTTGAGAGATGAAAAGTACAAATTCACACTTTATTTTTGTTAAGCGTCTGTACACCCCCCCCCCCCCCCCCTCCCCGGAAAAATAATTTTTAAAAGTCCTTCATTGATTTTGGCCTTTGTTGGGCATAAAGTACATGTTAAACAATATTTGCCCCTTTGTAACTTCTTAAATGTGTTCCTCTAATTTATTCTTTGAGCACACTAGTGATTGATGGTGCATGCGCAGGAGTGTCACTGCTGTACATGAGAGAAAGCCTCATCTGGGTCATGTAGCATATTTAAATTTAGTAGATCATGCCTTTTTTCAAGATCAGACTTGAAGGAATTGACATTGCAGCAATTTATGACTTTGGATGGGAGATTGTTCCACAAGGTTTTTTAACGCAATATCTTTCATCATGCTATCTTAAATTTTAACTGGCCTTTGAGTCAAAATTTGATAAACAAGTTTCTTTGCAACCAAAACTGTACAAAAGGATAGCTTTACTAGGTAGATCAAAAAAAATACTTAACGTTCGTCGGTTTGAAATTGTTAGCATATGCTTTGATATTGCCATTAAATGTAAAAAGTATACTTATAAAACAACATAAAATAATGTGTCGTTTGGTTTTGGGTGTACCAACGTGCACCCCAACCTCACAAGTTTTGAATAGACTAAAGTGGGTCTCCATTTTCGACCAATGGAAATTTCACCAATGTAAGATGGTTTTTCAGGCTGTTAATGACCTAGCTCCACAATATATATGTAATTTGTTCTCTAAGTTATCTAATATTCATTCTCATAATACACGTTCTTCAAGAAATAATTCTGTTAAACTCTTACCGGTAAAAACTGAAATTGGAAGATCAAGTTATGTTCATTCTAGTTCTGTTATGTGGAACAGTTTACCCAATTTTGTTAAGAATTCACAAACCATCTCACAATTTGTTAAACATTTTTGGTATTCTGTTAAAGTTAATTCCCAAAATGCTGATCATTAGTTTAATTTAATTTTGCAGCCTAATGTTACTATTTTATGTATGTATACTTTACCTTTGTATTTTTCATGTATGTGTATTTTTTGTTGTAGGGCCCCAGTGAAAAACAGTGCCTTGATCACTGATTAGGCAACCCTACTAAAATAAAACAAATACATAAATAAATAAATAAACTATACTTGGGGTTTAAATGATACATGCAATTTATGGAAGATTGGTAACAAGCTGTTAATATCCTCACTGGATCTTCACCGCTTTGAGTATTTTGAGACGTCATCTGGTTTCTTTGAAAAACCCAGTCTATCTTGTTCCATGGATGCTTTTTGTTAAATTACAAACAAATTTAAGCTTTGTATTAGTCCATCAAAGGGGGAAACCCTTTTCAAAAATTAGGTATTTTTGTTAGCTCAATTATTTGGAAAATCAATGCATGTGTATCAAGTGTTTTTACTTTAATGCAAATATTTAGACCAAATCTATATTTTGTGACAGCTTTTTACACATGGATGGGCATAGTTTTAAGAATTTAATTTGCAGTGAACAGGGGAAAAATAGCCCCAGTACATAAAATTTAACCACCCCCCCCCCCCTCCCCGGCAGCTGGAATAAATCAGACATTTGAAAGAACTCTTTAAAAATGAACTCCAGACCAAAAAATAACTGAATTTTATAAAAATGTTCCAGAAAAATATTCCAGGGTAAAAAAGTAATGAAAATGTGATAAGAAATAAGGTACTTATGATTTTTTTTTAGTTTCCCATATTTTTAGAAAACAATAAGTCACAATTATTCTTCTATATACCTAACCTGCAAGGGCTGAATTCAATAGATATGGTTTAGTGATCCTACTGTGATTCTGTTGTGATAAAGCCTTTTGCAGGTTTAACCCATAGAGGTACATGCAGTGTCACCTTGTTGGCAGTATCTCCACATTCCAGAAAGCTGAGCGTTTAGCAACATAATTAGAGAAAAATACACTGAGTATTTTGAGCCTCTTTCCAGTGCAATGTGATTTTGCGTTCCTGAGTAAGGGCAGTTTGAATGTAGCAAATCACTGCGATCCTTAAATTGGTAATTTGCAAAGAAAATTTATAAATCACTACTTCTGCGTTAGCATTGGCCGTTTTTGTTCCAATTTTTTTCACAAAAAAATCTCTTTTTGATGCTATTATATCTAAATTCATTTATTTTTTATCATTTAATAGAGGGGAAAAAAATACATGTTGCCAATTTAAATATTGATTGAAGATTATTTTTTTATTTCCTAAAGGCTCTGTCCCTCCATGGATTAACAGGTAGAAGAAAAATTGTGACTGGCACTGTATGAATATTCATTTTAGTGAAGAGATGATGTTATACCATCACAATTTCCTACACGATTCGATTACAGAAAATGAGAAAAATCTCACTCAAATGAGAAAAATCTCATTTTCATGCAAAATAAAGTAAATCTGTTTTCTCTCTATAGATCTCCCAAAATGGGAAATTATGTCTACTATGACATATTTCAGGGTTATATTTTCAACTACATTTGCCAAAAATTTTATTTTTCTTGATTTCATCTTTATGATTTGTGTGACCTGATGACATCATCACTTCACTCAAATGAATATTCATATTGACTGGTCAAGAAGTGTTTTCCGAATCATAACTTCCATCTTTTCATGATTTTTGTAACATTTTGTAGGGAATATTTTTTTTTCCTTTTTATGAATCCAGTTATTTGGGCCTGGAGTTCTTTATTAATTCTAAGTTAAAGAGGAAAAAAAAAGGGGGGGGAGTGACATATGATATGTTACTTTACAGTTGACATACACTGTATAACTAGATGTTCATGTAGAGCATTTCATGATCCTCTTTTGACAGAGTCAGAGACGTAACCGCCGCATCTCACCCTACCATATAGCGGAGAGGTGGTGCGGCCTTGGAGAAGATCAGGAGGGATTTAAAAAAAAAATTATCAACGATGACATAGGTACTGTACACATAGATTATGCAGTTTAGTAGTGGCTGTATTGAACTAGTCCTTTGATGTGCAAGTCATGAGATCAAGGCTAGTTAAACCTTTAGGAAGACTTTTTGTATTTTGGTTCAATACCTTTTGATTCAAGGCTCTGAAAAATATGGTTCACAGATAGCAGCATTGTACAAGCAGAAAGAGAGAAGAAAAAAATCTACACAAAGTCTGATCATTGTGATCATTTATCGATCATTAAACACAGAATTTTCAAAATGAATATAATCACTAAGATTGTAAAAAATCCTTAAATTAGCAGCATGTTTCTGCATTTGTTAATGTGATATTGAAAGATTTGGTCCACACTTGTGGTCGATTGTGCGGACATTCAGTAATAAAAAGAAACGTCAATTTTAAGCATTTTCTGGAGGTAACCCCCCCCCCCCCCACACACACACACACCTTTGCTTTGTATGACCATGATTACATGGTACTCTGCCATAAGGTTTTTTTTGTTTTACTTTTTTTTTAACTTTAACAAAATATTTTCCTTCTCCACTTTTAGGACATGGACTTGTGACAAATAAACCCTTTTTAAAGGGAGATTTCCTCCTGGAATATCGTGGAATATTGTCCATTGCTGATGATCAGGATGATGAGAATGCGGATTATGTTTTCCACTTCTCGCATAAAAGTACCGAGTATCGGTGAGTGATTTTAAAATCCTGTTTCTTCAGTTTATGCTGACTAACATTTGCATGCTTTATACATGTAGTCGAAGACTACATAAAGCATATTATGAAATATTATTATATTATGTTTTAAAAATATCAGCAAAATCATGAAAGTGTCTGTTAATGCAGTTTTTGTCTCGCCTGAACGATGTTCTGGCAGAGACCTAGTAATAGGAGTGGGCTATAAATGGATGATTCTTGATTTTCTTTTTGCAACAGCATGAAATGACAAAATATTTTGGCTTAGGGTCTGACAAAAATGTACGCCGGGCCAAACTCCATACCTGCCAACCAAAAAGCGGAATTTTTGTCTTTTGCATTTAATTAGGGGGTATCAAATATTTAGATGTTGATTACTATCTGAACACAACAATACCATTATCCATCCACCCGTCTTCTCATAACTCTTTATTATTAGCTGGTATTAACATTAAGAAAGCAAGACGCAAGAATTTCTCAAGATTGAGCGGTGTGCCTTTGTGAATTACAGCCAAAAATTTAGAGCACCTTGCATATCCGAGTCACAAGCACGAAATGCCAGTGAATATTGAAATATTGAAATACATTCTATTTAGAATCATTCACTGGCATCTTTTCAATTTGGTACCGCCCCATCAAACGTAAAAGCTTTTAGGTTTGTAGCTCTGAAAATAGAAAATGGCTACCGATTTACCCCCAAACTAGATTTTCGGGCATAACTAGTACAATCTTCCTCTAGTAACATGAATGTCATCAGTCCAATGTTGTTGCTGCCATATTTCATATCCAGTACCAGCCCACATTAGGTGGTCCACTTGTAGAGCTTCATCCCCATGGTCATTCATGTAGAATAATGTTGCAAGGACTATATGGAGGAAAAAGTGGTAGGAGGAAAGACTGGAGATATTGTAGGATGCCAGAGAAGCTGAAACTAGAATATTTATAATTTTTATAATAATAACAATGTCCCATGTGGTCGCTGCCATATTTCTTATCCAGTACGAGCACGCATAGGTGGTCTACTTGGAAAGTTTCATCCCCATTGTCATTCAAGAAGAACACAATTATATCATCTTTTAGTTCCCCTCTCTCATCCATAATAAAATCGAGTGGTTGTTGAGTTTGGAAGATACAGGTTCAGGAGAGTGAAATATTCTATTCTCAGCTTCTCTGGCATCCTACAAGATTTCCAGTCTTTCCTTCTACCACTGTTTCCTCCATATAGTCCTTGCAACAGTGTTCTACATGAATGACCATGGGGATGACATGACCTACATGTATCAGTGTTGTGGTGCCTTGATGCTTGGCCTTAAGGCCTGTTTTTTCAATGCCTTTGCCTTGAACTTGGTCTTGGGGTTTCAGGCCTTGGCCTTGGCCTTGCCTTGAGGGGGTCATGCCTTGGCCTTGAGAGTTTGGGCCTTGACTACAACACTGACATGTATACGCGTGCTCGTACTGGATATGAAATATTGTAGCGACCACATGGGACTGAATATATCCAGGGCATTTTAGGGGAAGATCGTACCAGTGCATGACCTTGAAAGAAACCTATAATTTATCAAGTAGAAAGCCAAATTTTGGTTTCAGCAATGCTAGAGAAATGGAGGATTGTGCAAACTTGATCTAAGTTAATATGTCCTCATACGTTTATACAAACCTAGACTGTGTTACTTTTGCAGCGCATGTTGTCCTCGTACATTTATGCAAACTTGAGCTGTCTTGCAATACAATGTCCTCATAAATGTGCGCAAACTTTATCTGTGTTAATATGTCCTCATAGGTTTATACAAACAAAGACTGTGTTTCATTTGCAACGTATGTTGTCCTCATAGATTTATGCAAACTTGAGCTGTGTTACCTACTTTTTTTTACCCACTTTTTTCAGTTAACACGTGCAAGCCTATGGGAGTGTGTAAAAATGGTATTATACACAGCCCCAATTGTGGCAGCCCCCCCCCCCCTCTTTCAAAACGTTCCGCGGCTCCTGCTTAACTTCTTAGAAAAGTGAATATACGTTGCAAGAAACACAAATCAAGTTTGCAGCAACTCATGGGGACTTTGCAAATCTGCAGCCTGTAACATAGAGAGATACGATTAATTTTGCAATAAATCGTATCTCGATATGGTACATAATTTGCCATAGACTTGCGATTAATATTTATCGTAAGTTTAATTGCATGTTTTATAAACCCCTGGACTGTGCTACTTTTGCATGGCATTTTCTTCGTACATTTACACAAATACCATGTCCTCATAAGTTTGCGCAAACTTGATAAGTGTGAAATAACTGTGCAATAAGTCCTCGTGTGTTGCTGCAAACCTGATGGCCCGAATTCACAAAGCAAGGTTTAGCTCAGACCAAGGTTTAAGTTTAAACCTCCTTTTGTTTCGCCAAACCTCCTTTTGTTATTTATAAACCTGGTTTGTAAATAACAAAAGGAGGTTTGGCGAAACAAAAGGAGGTTTAAACTTAAACCTTGGTCTGAGCTAAACCTTGCTTTGTGAATTCGGGCCACTATGTGTACATGTAATGTCCTCATAAGTTTACAGAAACTTTACCTGTGTTAATATGTCCTCATAATTAAGTTTAAACAAAGACTGTGTTACATTTGCAACGTATGTTGTCCTCGTACATTTGGTCATTTTCAAACGTGTGAGACGCGACATTTTGAGAGACAAAAGGGCCTGTATCATTCCACTTGGAAATGAATAGTGGATCATACCTATCATATTTGGTAAATTGTAGGATGGTCTCATTCTACTACCAGTTTGAGTTAAATTCTGTATTTCTTAGAAAAATTACGACTACCGTACAAAAAGGGGCGTGAGAGACACGACAAATTTTGGACATGGTTTTTGGACTGCTATCAGTGATAATTTTATTCGTGCCCAACTAAACCTCCGACACTTCCATGACTGCTGGTACTTGTGTACTAGTAGTGTACCTTTCTAAAATATATAGTCGTAATAAATCATCTCGTCTCAGTGATAAATGATTCTCCCCTAAATACTGTGAGAGACGCGACATCCAAATCGTGAGAGACGCGACATGTCCACTTTAACTTAAATTTTTGATACTTTCTCATCAATAGGCAACAGTGATAGCACCTCAAATTGAAAGATATTAACCATTTCTTACTATCTGGTCCAAATTTGATTGATGAAATAATGCAAGAGAGGAGAAATATAGAATTTTCTAACATTTTGTGAAGCCCAGTCCCACATGTACAATTTTTTGTGCAGTTTTCATTTCTCCTATAAGGAGAAGGCGGACATCCAAAAATTTTGTGAAAAATGAAAATTCATATTGTATTCACATGGTACGTGAAAGAAAATTGCCCAAAAATATCATAAGTTTTGAAATACGGCCAATTGACAATTAAAAAAAATGTCCACTTATGTTTGAAAATGACCATTTATGGAAATTTGAGCTGTGTTACCTATTCAATACAATGTCCTCATAACTTTGCGCAATCTTGATCTGTGTGAAATACCTTTGCAATATAAAGTCCTCATATGTTGCTGCAAACTTGATTTGTGTTTCCTATATATCAATGCTCGTAAGTTTACAGAAACTTGATCAGGAAAAAAGTGTTCTTCTTGAACGACAATGGGGATGAAACTTTCCGAGTGGACCACCTATGCGTGCTCGTATTGGATATGAAATATGGCAACGACCACATTGGACTGAATATATCCAGGGCATTTTAGGGGAAGATTGTACCAGTGAGCTTGTCGGAAACCTGTCATTTATCCAGTAGAAAGCCAAATTTTGTCTTCAGCAATGCTAGAGAAATTGAGGATATCTTTTCGATAAATATGCTTATTTATGCAAATTAGCCCAATCCATTGTTCATAACGGATGCTAGCACTAGACATGTACCTGATAGATTTTTCCACTTTTTAATGCACTTACAGATTACAAACATAGGGTAAGACACCAAATCCAAACAAAAAGACGTACAAATCACAAAGTTATAGCTGAAAGTGTGATCTGGGGGCAAAGTGGCGGCCATTTTGGATTTTGGTTGGACCCCAAGCCAAAAATTTTGTTATTCCATGTTGAGATAGAGTATTAAATGGAAAACAAAAAAAGTAGTAATCACTTTTCCTGTCTGTTGGTTTTGTTCAACTCGCTCTTGTTTTTCTACTTGTTGATCAATTTCGTTCACACTTCGAACAAATGATCCTCAGGTAATACCAGACATGAAGTGATAAAGATGTTGAGGTCAAAGGTCATCTATTGTTTGGTTGCCCTCCACCGACCAATTCTTTGAAATTAGCCCGACCTGATTATTTATATTTTTTTTTATTTGTTTTAAAACTTTTCATTCACATAGAAATTCATAAATGGCCATGCGTTTTGAACTCGCCTCCTTTTGTGTTACCATCCCCCAAAATTAAAGCTGACAGTCACGCACCTTTCAGCATAAAAATGCCAATAACTTTAAAAATATTAACTCTTTCCCTGCAAAAGTATACATTTTATGAAAGGAAATACCCTGAGGATTTCAAAAATGCCATTGAAAATGGGATAGGGTGGAGTTGTAAAATGTTATGATTGAAAATATTTGAAGTGTGATGATTCCAAAAATACATTTCAAAATATATCTAGATCTGCAATTCCTTTACCCTGACTGTTAGTTTCTCATCATATTTGAATTGTTCAGGAAATTCCCTTTCAGATGATATCGAATTGTATGGGGTATCTCTATTCTATAATAGAAATATTAATATGCAAATATACGCAAATTCTCAGCACACAAAATTGTCAATTTGGAGGTTAAATTTACAAAAAAGTGATTACTAACAAAATAAAAATAATAAACATAAGCAAATAAAAGCACACTTAATTACCTTTAATTCAAGACCAAAACCATAGGTCTAGCCCCATGTATACCGAAATTATGAACGTTTAAAGCGAAAAACCCTTAAAATGCATTGTCTCCATAGAGTTTGTGTGTGTTAGTATGGTGGAATGTGACATTTTTATCACATAATTCAAGAAAAATAATACTTATCAATAATAAGTGTATACATAATGTAGCAGGCATCATTACCTTCAATATGAGACCAAAATCAATTGAATAGCCCCATGTTTGCCAAAGTTATTTACGTTAAACTGTTTCGCATGTCGCTCCCATAGATATACTGTGTACCGCTCCCCCCCCCCCCCCCCCCCCCCGACTTTGCCATGTGTCATTCTATCTTACGTAGCGTCGTTATTTTACGCGCGAACGAGTTTATATTTGCAGATGTGATAGTTCTGTTAATTAGCTTTAGAATGCTACCAAATTCAAGACTATTACCCTATTTTTTAGGAAAGATATTAACATTTATAGACAATGAAATGTGAAAAAGCGTAAAAAAACCCAACATTTTGGGGTGGTGAGTTCAAAACACATGGCCAAAAATACATATGAAATATGTTTTTCAAAGAGTCATTAAAAATAGTCTATTGGAATTTCTTTGCCCCTCAGTAATTATTTTCCAACAGACAGCAATAGCCATCTGTTTCTGGTGAATAATTTAATTTGGGGGGATTTCTAGGGTCCTGGCGAGTTAGAGGCCAGAGATTTTGGTCCAATTTTTCATATAAGATGTCAAAACTAAAAATAAATAAAACAAAAATTAAAAAAATGCCCGACCGACCGACACTATTTTTCAAAAATGACATTCTTGGGCGACCAAACAATTTTTTTTTCTTGGCCTAAGTGAGTTGAGAACTTCCAGTACTGTGTACTATAGATCTTATTCTTGGTTTGTTCATTCTCTCCAGGATTGATGCATCAGATAGCAATTCTTGCCTCGCTAGGTGGGTCAACGATGATCATGTGCATCCAAATAGCATCATGAAAAAGGTTGCATTTGATAATAACTCCCCACATTTGTGCTTGTTTGCTTTGGTGGACCTTAAAGAAGGTGTGGAACTAACATACGACTATGGAGTAAAGAATTTACCTTGGCGGCAGGTAAATGGAACATGTTCTTGTTTGCTGATATTCTAATGTATGCACTTGGTAAAAGGTGAATCTTAATGGGAAGCTTGCTTATGAAGTAACCTAATGCTATTAGACCTTTGACATTCAAGATAATTATAATGTGATAAAAGAAAGAAGTGTACCTCAATTTTTGTAAATGACTAAATTTTGCTATATAATTAGACCTCACATTGAAAGACAGATCCACATTTCAGAATAAACCCTCAGAAAAAACAAAAACTTTCAGGAAAATTTTCTGTTAATGATGATTTATTAATTGTTTTCAAATTAAAAAGTAATTTGAAGTGCCTTGTTAGGTAAGAAAATAAAAGAAGGACAAAAAAATGTTTGCCAAACATGGTTCTGATACCTTTTATCCTCAAATTGGTCCCCCCCCCCCTCAAAAAAAAAATTGATGGCAATGGTGAGCGTAATAATCATCTTTACTATGGAGTCGTTACTATGTTTATGATACATACATGTATAATACCATACCTGTAGATGCCTTATTTGCACTTCCGTATTCGGCCAGAACATAAAAGAAAAGGAATAAAAATGGGGACAAGGTGAAATATAAAAAGGGGGAAAAAAAGAAAAAAAAAGTTTTAAAAATACAAGAAAATAAATGGAAAGAAAAGGGGTAAACAAAAAATATGGCAATGATGAAATGTTTCATGTCTTTCTCTCATGTATTGTAGCCCAGTCTGGAAAAGGAAAAGAACATACCATCTTCGGTAAGTATAGAGATCCTCAATTAGTGTGTTGAAATTGCTTAGTATTAAAACATGCATGTCCTCTCTTGAATATGTGAACAATTTCTATGTCAAATAATCAGTGTACATGTAATGTTCTCAAACACTTATGGAAACAAGTTCATTGTTGCATTGCAGTGTAATCTAACAGATTTATGCAAACAAGTGTTACTACCGAATTGTTACAATGTTTATGATACCTGTAGATGCCTTATTTGCCTTCTCGTATTCGGGCAGAACAGAAAAGAAAAGAAACGAAAATGCGGACAAAGTGAAATATAAAAAGGGAAAAGGAAAGAAAAAGAAAGTTTTAAAAATACAAGAAAATAAATGGAAAGAAAAGGGGTAAAAAAAAAAAAATATGACAATGATGAAATGTTTCATGTCTTTCTCTCATGTATTGTAGCCCAGTCTGGAAAAGGAAAAGAACATACCATCTTCGGTAAGTATAGAGATCCTCAATTAGTGTGTTGAAATTGCTTAGTATTAAAACATGCATGTCCTCTCCTGAATATGTGAACAATTTCTATGTCAAATATGCAGTGTACATGTAATGTTCTCAAACACTTATGGAAACAAGTTCATTGTTGCATTGCAGTGTAATCTAACAGATTTATGCAAGCAAGTGTTACTACCGAATTGTTACAATGTTTATGATACCTGTAGATGCCTTATTTGCACTTGCGTATTCGGGCAGAATAGAAAAGAAAAGGAACAAAAATGGGGACAAGTTGAAATATAAAAAGGGAAAAGAAAAGAAAAGTAAAAGTTTTAAAAATACAAGAAAATAAATGGAAAGAAAAGGGGTAAACAAAAAAAGATGGCAATGATGAAATGTTTCATGTCTTTCTCTCATGTATTGTAGCCCAGTCTGGAAAAGGAAAAGACCATACTATCTTTGGTAAGTATAGAGATCCTCAATTAGTGTGTTGAAATTGCTTAGTATTAAAACATGCATGTCCTCTCTTGAATATGTAAACAATTTCTATGTCAAATTTGCAGTGTACATGTAATGTTCTCAAACACTTATGGAAACAAGTTCATTGTTGCATTGCAGTGTAATCTAACAGATTTATGCAAACAAGTGTTACTATCAAATTATTACAATGTTTATGATACCTGTAGATGCCTTATTTGCACTTGCGTATTCGGGCAGAATAGAAAAGAAAAGGAACTAAAATGGGGACAAGTTGAAATATAAAAAGGGAAAAGAAAAGAAAAGGAAAGTTTTAAAAATACAAGAAAATAAATGGAAAGAAAAGGGGTAAACAAAAAAAGATTGCAATGATGAAATGTTTCATGTCTTTCTCTCATGTATTGTAGCCCAGTCTGGAAAAGGAAAAGACCATACTATCCTGAATCTCCTATTTCAACTTTAAAAAAGTTAAAAGCAGAGAAAATGTATTAGAAACTTGATAATGTGCATAATTTGCAATACTACAATGAAGTACATGGACAAATAGTCCACTTAGTTTCTGGGAGAGGATACACGATTTCTAATTGGCTATTGAAAGGAGTGCAAAAAAGAAAATAATACAATTGAGACAGAAAAGAAGAATGAAAGAGAAGTTATAAATTGGACAATGGAATGTCCACATTTATATACAAAGTCGTTACATATTTCTGTGCCAGAATTTGTTGCACGATGTCTTTATTCCTTTATGGAAACAAGTTCCGTGTTACATTTCCGTGTAATGTCCTCAGACATTTATGCATATTAGTTTTATGTCTCATGTAATATTAGTCCAAACAAGAACTTTTTTGCACTGCAATTGTCCTGACACATTTATGGAAACAAGTTATGTTACATTCACAGATTAATGTCCTCACAAAGCTGTTCAATCAAGCCCTATACTGCATTAAAAACACAATTTCTTTCTCTCTGAATAGCAGAACGAGACATAGTGTGCCATTTTTATGTAAATTCAATGAAAATTATAGGGAGATTGAAAGGGATATTTAAAAATTATCTGATATTCCCATGTCACAAAGAATGCTGCAATGCATTGCATGATGCAAGCCAGACTGCTAGGTGCGTTCTGCTTTTGCTAGTTTATATTATGTGATTTTTTTTTATTTTAACACCACCGCAAAACAAAAGTTGTATAGGTCGGCCACTTGGTCCGTTGGTCCATCTGTTTAAAATTTTGCTGATCAAAGCACTTCTTGTTTTTTAGAGATGCTTTTAATATTTCACACACATATAGGTCTTGTGAATGTAAAACGCCCTGTTTTCATGTGCCAGAAACTATGATGCCATGGTTACAGCACATGGCAATAAATCAAATAGAAATATTGCAGATCAAATTACTTCCTCATATTGAGCAATGGTCAGGAGATTCAGTACACACATGGAGGATGGGGTATTATAATCATCTTTACTTTGGTATATTTGTATGCCTCCGCCCACCGAAGGTGGTGCCGGAGGCATTATGTTTTCGGGTTGTCCGTCCGTCCCGTTTTCGTTCTCGCGATAACTTTAGAACCAATAAAGGTATCAACTTGAAACTTTTGTCATGTATGCTTATGGAAGGGACAATGATCTGATTAGATTTTGGAGTCATGAGGTCAAAGGTCAAAGGTCACAGAGGTCATTGAATACATGAAAATGCACTTGTCTTGTGATAATTCAAGAACGATTCCACATATCAACTTTAAACCTTGGTCATGTATGCAGATGGGAAGCCCAATGATCCATGCAAATTTTTAGGGTCATGAGGTCAAAGGTCAAAGGTCATAGAAGTCATGAAATACATAAAAATGGCTTTTTCTAGGGATAACTTAAGAGCAGTTTGACATATCAGCTTGAAACCTTGGTCGTGTGTGCAAATGAAAAGCACACTGATGCAAGCAAATTTTGGAGTCATAAGGTCAAAGGTCACAGCGGTCATTTTATACATGAAAATAGTCTGTTCTCGCTAAAACTTATAATACGTTTAACGTATGAACTTGAAACATTGGTCATGTATTCATATAGGAGGGATAATGATCTGATAAGATTTATGGATCTATTAGGTAAAAGGTCACAGGGGTCATTGAATACAGGAAAACAGACCATGGTTTAGCTTATCAACTTGAAACCTTGGTCCTTTATGCAGATGGGAAGTACAATTATCCATAGGCCATGAGGTCAAAGGTCACATAGGTCATTTTATACACGGAAATGGCCTTTAAAATTAAATTTAAAATGGGGACAAGTTGAAATATAAAAAGGGAAAAGAAAAGAAAAGTAAAAGTTTTAAAAATACAAGAAAATAAATGGAAAGAAAAGGGGTAAACAAAAAAAGATGGCAATGATGAAATGTTTCATGTCTTTCTCTCATGTATTGTAGCCCAGTCTGGAAAAGGAAAAGACCATACTATCTTTGGTAAGTATAGAGATCCTCAATTAGTGTGTTGAAATTGCTTAGTATTAAAACATGCATGTCCTCTCTTGAATATGTAAACAATTTCTATGTCAAATTTGCAGTGTACATGTAATGTTCTCAAACACTTATGGAAACAAGTTCATTGTTGCATTGCAGTGTAATCTAACAGATTTATGCAAACAAGTGTTACTATCAAATTATTACAATGTTTATGATACCTGTAGATGCCTTATTTGCACTTGCGTATTCGGGCAGAATAGAAAAGAAAAGGAACTAAAATGGGGACAAGTTGAAATATAAAAAGGGAAAAGAAAAGAAAAGGAAAGTTTTAAAAATACAAGAAAATAAATGGAAAGAAAAGGGGTAAACAAAAAAATTGCAATGATGAAATGTTTCATGTCTTTCTCTCATGTATTGTAGCCCAGTCTGGAAAAGGAAAAGACCATACTATCCTGAATCTCCTATTTCAACTTTAAAAAAGTTAAAAGCAGAGAAAATGTATTAGAAACTTGATAATGTGCATAATTTGCAATACTACAATGAAGTACATGGACAAATAGTCCACTTAGTTTCTGGGAGAGGATACACGATTTCTAATTGGCTATTGAAAGGAGTGCAAAAAAGAAAATAATACAATTGAGACAGAAAAGAAGAATGAAAGAGAAGTTATAAATTGGACAATGGAATGTCCACATTTATATACAAAGTCGTTACATATTTCTGTGCCAGAATTTGTTGCACGATGTCTTTATTCCTTTATGGAAACAAGTTCCGTGTTACATTTCCGTGTAATGTCCTCAGACATTTATGCATATTAGTTTTATGTCTCATGTAATATTAGTCCAAACAAGAACTTTTTTGCACTGCAATTGTCCTGACACATTTATGGAAACAAGTTATGTTACATTCACAGATTAATGTCCTCACAAAGCTGTTCAATCAAGCCCTATACTGCATTAAAAACACAATTTCTTTCTCTCTGAATAGCAGAACGAGACATAGTGTGCCATTTTTATGTAAATTCAATGAAAATTATAGGGAGATTGAAAGGGATATTTAAAAATTATCTGATATTCCCATGTCACAAAGAATGCTGCAATGCATTGCATGATGCAAGCCAGACTGCTAGGTGCGTTCTGCTTTTGCTAGTTTATATTATGTGATTTTTTTTTATTTTAACACCACCGCAAAACAAAAGTTGTATAGGTCGGCCACTTGGTCCGTTGGTCCATCTGTTTAAAATTTTGCTGATCAAAGCACTTCTTGTTTTTTAGAGATGCTTTTAATATTTCACACACATATAGGTCTTGTGAATGTAAAACGCCCTGTTTTCATGTGCCAGAAACTATGATGCCATGGTTACAGCACATGGCAATAAATCAAATAGAAATATTGCAGATCAAATTACTTCCTCATATTGAGCAATGGTCAGGAGATTCAGTACACACATGGAGGATGGGGTATTATAATCATCTTTACTTTGGTATATTTGTATGCCTCCGCCCACCGAAGGTGGTGCCGGAGGCATTATGTTTTCGGGTTGTCCGTCCGTCCCGTTTTCGTTCTCGCGATAACTTTAGAACCAATAAAGGTATCAACTTGAAACTTTTGTCATGTATGCTTATGGAAGGGACAATGATCTGATTAGATTTTGGAGTCATGAGGTCAAAGGTCAAAGGTCACAGAGGTCATTGAATACATGAAAATGCACTTGTCTTGTGATAATTCAAGAACGATTCCACATATCAACTTTAAACCTTGGTCATGTATGCAGATGGGAAGCCCAATGATCCATGCAAATTTTTAGGGTCATGAGGTCAAAGGTCAAAGGTCATAGAAGTCATGAAATACATAAAAATGGCTTTTTCTAGGGATAACTTAAGAGCAGTTTGACATATCAGCTTGAAACCTTGGTCGTGTGTGCAAATGAAAAGCACACTGATGCAAGCAAATTTTGGAGTCATAAGGTCAAAGGTCACAGCGGTCATTTTATACATGAAAATAGTCTGTTCTCGCTAAAACTTATAATACGTTTAACGTATGAACTTGAAACATTGGTCATGTATTCATATAGGAGGGATAATGATCTGATAAGATTTATGGATCTATTAGGTAAAAGGTCACAGGGGTCATTGAATACAGGAAAACAGACCATGGTTTAGCTTATCAACTTGAAACCTTGGTCTTTTATGCAGATGGGAAGTACAATTATCCATAGGCCATGAGGTCAAAGGTCACATAGGTCATTTTATACACGGAAATGGCCTTTTCTCGCAATAGCTCATAATTTGTTTGACAAATAACTTTTATCATGCGAGGATATGGGAAGGACAAGGGTCTGATTAGATTTTAGATTTATGAGGCCATCGGTCACATATGTCATTGAAAACATGAATGTTCAATTCATGTTCTTGCTATTATTAGTATGCAGTATAAAGGAAGTCATGTGTTAATCTTATTCAGTTAAATATTTATTTCTGATTGCGTGATATAAATGGGAAAGATAATTCTGATCACGTGATGGCGGAGGCATAAATTCCGACTGCGTGCGGTCGAGGATTCATCTAGTTAATCCAGAAAATAATGTTGTTCTCTCTCTCTCTCTCTCTCTCTCTCTCCAGAGCTCTCAAATGAGAGGGATGGACCTCCTGGGTCTATGGAGCCAAAAAGTAGCCATCCTGTTGCAAAAAGGTCAAAAGGTAATAATAGCATGTAGTTCAAACTTTGCTTGTAGTCCTATTTAAACCCTAATTTAGCCGGGTTTTGGGGGTCTTCTTTTGCCAGAGGTTGATTTAACTCCCCCCCCCCCCCCTCCCATCTTCAGATCTTGGCTACTGGTTGCACGATCACTGCAAAAATCTGCATGCAAGTAGAATATAATGTAACTACGCAATCTAAGAGTTAACATCACAAGCTATGTGCATGCCGAATTTCGGCGCGATTGCGCGATCAACGGCCGAGATCAGAAGGGGGGACCCAATAACCCCCCCCCCCCCCCCCATGGACTGAAGTGATCGAAATATCCCAATGGGATTAGGGTTAATTGCATGTACATGTTTGATATGTGACAATGTACTTTAGAAGGAATTGTGAAAATTTCTTGATTTAGATGACTTTTTGCATCACATGAAGTTGTCCTTAGGTTATCAAATATGCACATGCTTCCTTTTCACTCTCCTATAAAATCTCTTTTCATTTACAGCGGAACGCATTACCTGGACAGCAGCACAACACCATGCTGTAGACACATTTTCAAAAGAAATTACAGGACATTCCGAATTCCAGGGAAAGAAGAATGTGAGGAATGTAGAAATAAGTATCCTGAACTTGCAACACTACCCTGGACTAAGATTAAATACAGGGTTTATAACATTATTAAACAAAACAAACTAAAATCCTATTGAATCCATCTTACCTCAATGAAGAAAAGTGTACACACACACATGTATGTATATAAATATGATTTATTGCACTCCATGCAAATCATGAGGTTTGATTCAATCACAAGCAAAAACAAATAAATGAATAAAATGATAATAATTCAATTGTATACTATGCAAACATTCAAATAATTTATATAAATGTCAGATAATACAAAGCAAAAAGGTTTGTAATTAATATGGATCACCTTGATAAAAGTTATAGCTGCAAGAATGGTAATTTGTATAACTGCTGTTGAATTGTCAAACCATGAACAAACTTTCTACACACAATCGGAAATTGCACTTGAGAAGAAAAAAAACGATACAATAAATTCATTGCTGAAATAAAACAAACATAAACATTCCTTTATAAGAAATATGGATGTGATTGACATTCAATCTGCATCGTACAGCATGGACTGCAATGTATTATAACAAAGAGAATATGCGTGTGTGTCAGCATTTCTTTTATAAGCAAAGTGTATAAAGGTGGAAAGTGTGCACATGTGCAGAATACTCCATCCACATTTTATAGCTGTACTGTGCATTACTTGAAATTAATATTTTTTCCTGACCTATTTGATTTCTATCCCAAGTTATGTGTAAGAGATCAAAATAAATATTCCATATTTCCACGATATTCCAGGAGGAAATCTCCCTTTGAAAAGGGTTTATTTGTCACAGGTCCATGTCCTAAAACTGGAGAAGGAAAATATTTTGTTAAAGTTAAAAAAAAAAGTAAAAAAAAAAAAAAACCTTATGGCAAAATACCATGTAATCATGGTCATACGAAGCAAATGTGTGTGTGTGTGGGGGGGGGGGGTTACCTCCAGAAAATGCTTAAAATTGACGTTTCTTTTTATTACTGAATGTCTGCACAATCGACCACAACCAAATCTTTCAATATCACATTAACAAATGCAGAAACATGCTGCTAATTTAAGGATTTTTTACAATCTTAGTGATTATATTCATTTTGAAAATTCTGTGTTTAATGATCGATAAATGATCACAATGATCAGACTTTGTGTAGATTATCATTTAAGAAAAATGAAGAGGTGATTTCTGAGATTTTGTACATGTAAGAGAAAAGTTATTTATGCATTATGAATGACTAACTGCATGTATGTCAAGTTCCTGTTGTCAGTGTTGAGTTTTATTAAAAACAAATCTTTGAAAATGATCTACATGTGTACTTGAAGTGTTTAAATTTGCTTGTATCTGAATGATGTAAAGTGGAACCTTGTTGAGATAAACTCCTCATGATCGCTAAAAGAGATAAATACCTGTGCAAAATAAACAGATAAAGTTTATATGTCCTCATAAGTTTATACAAACAAAGACTGTGTTTCATTTCCAACACATGTTGTCCTCGTACATTTATGCAAACTTGAGCTGTGTTACCTATTCAATACAATGTCCTCATAAGTTTACGCAATCTTGATCTGTGTGAAATACCTGTGCAAAATAAACAGATAAAGTTTATATGTCCTCATAAGTTTATACAAACAAAGACTGTGTTTCATTTGCAACACATGTTGTCCTCGTACATTTATGCAAACTTGAGCTGTGTTACCTATTCAATACAATGTCCTCATAAGATTGCGCAAACTTGGTATGTGTGAAATACCTGTGCAATAAGTCCTCGTGTGTTGCTGCAAACTTGATTTGTGTGATGTCCTCATAAGTTTACAGAAACTTTATCTGTGTTGATATGTCCTCATAAGTTTATACAAACAAAGACTGTGTTACATTTGTAACGCATGTTGTCCTCGTACATTTATGTAAACTTGAGCTGTGTTACCTATTCTATACAATGTCCTCGTAAGTTTACGCAATCTTGATCTGTGTGAAATACCTGTGCAAAATAAACAGATAAAGTTTATATGTCCTCATAAGTTTATACAAACAAAGACTGTGTTTCATTTGCAACACATGTTGTCCTCGTACATTTATGCAAACTTGAGCTGTGTTACCTATTCAATACAATGTCCTCATAAGTTTACGCAATCTTGATCTGTGTGAAATACCTGTGCAAAATAAACAGATAAAGTTTATATGTCCTCATAAGTTTATACAAACAAAGACTGTGTTTCATTTGCAACACATGTTGTCCTCGTACATTTATGCAAACTTGAGCTGTGTTACCTATTCAATACAATGTCCTCGTAAGTTCACGCAATCTTGATAAGTGTGCGTGGTTGACCTCTGTCGAATGCTGAAATATGACATTTTAACATTAGAGAAAGCCACCTCAGACGTATACCAAAACAAGAATCATGTCCTCTGATGTATAGGTCTATGATAAATGTTTAAACTTAAAAAAACGCATTCAATGTTGTGAGCGTCCTTTAAAGCATTCTCTTTTTTAGGGAGTCTTTTCACCATTATGTCCATTAGAGCTAGATAACACCTGTCCTCAAAAGAAGGTAGTTTACCATGGTCCTCGGACATAATAGGCGTGTATGTATGTGTGTGTGCGTGTGTGTGTGTGGGTGTGTGGGTAGATTGGTGGGTGGGTACTCGCAAAACAAGGACGTCCTCTGTTTAACAATCGTGTCAATTGTTTAAATTTGAGGCCCTTTAAAATAGGGAATTGTTAATTTAGGGGCTCTATTTGCACAGAACAAAATATGCAGTAAATTTCCAGACCGTCCTCGGTATGTTGTATTTTTACAAAATTGCGTGTTATCGAATATGTACATATTGATGTATTTTATAAGTTCTCGATAGATTTACACCATCAACGTGTGTGTTTTTGTGTGTGTGGGTGTGTGTGGTGTGTATGTGTGTGTGGGGTGTATGACAGATCGTTCAAGTCAAGCGCCAGCCAAGAATAAGAACGAGAAGTAACGAGTAGAGAGACAATTGCCACACTTATTAAACCCAGATGACGTAATTCAAATTGGTACTTAGGAGGAGACGCGATGGCTCGGTGGTAAAGCAGTGGTCTCGTAACCGGGAGGTACTGGGTTCGAAACCAATTCGATGCGCTAGTGCCCTTTCGTAAGGCATTAATATCCATTGCCAAATCCTTCGGATAGGACTTAAAGTCGTCGGCCCCTGGTTACCTACTTGCAATCATACCCATGCCTTCTTGGCAGTCAGGTTTAACTAAACCATCGAAAACCCCATTTTTTCGTTGAAATGCTGGAGCGCAATACCGGCTGCCATGCTAAAATAAGCAGGGTTACTAATTGCAGAGCGCCAGGAGTGTTAATTCTAACAGATGTAAGCGCTATTCAATACCCATTAAGTAGTACAGATATCAAAATGGGAGGGGGGCTAGTTGGAGGAGAGAAGATCAGAGAGGTAGGGAAAGGGGACGGGGAGGGGGGAATCCCATATTAGAGGTCAGAGAGTGAGAGAATAGCCTTCTTACCCTTAGAAGACGGTCAAGAAAGTATAAGAATGTAAAGAGTTTTGCGCCTCCCCTCCCCCCCCCCCCCCCTTATTAAAAAAGGAGGGTAATGAAGAAAATAAAATTCAAAAGAAAGAAAAAAACGTAAAGAGAAATTTGCACATACTTTTTTAACATATGTTAAACATTGTCAACCTATGAAATATACAGTAAGGTAATGATAAATATCATAAAATGAAAATTGATTCCAGAATACCATATCAGCCTGTACAAAGTTTCTATTTTCTGACTTAAAAAGCCATTTGGCCCTATGACAGAAGAAAAGAAATTCGGCTTAACTTACGATAGCCCACAAATAGGGTTTATGTATGGTGCGCAATCAAAGCATATGTTGAGATTTAAGGTAAAGTCTATATAGGGTTAGGGTTAGAGTTGAAATCAGCAAAGATTTGAAAAACTGCATGTATTTATAGCTCATTTGTGAAGCGTGCGTCAAGCAATGGACATCTTGTAAACTTCTGTGGTGGGGTATTATAAATTTGCTCCATTAAAAGCATATTTAAAAACATCTTTAAACATATCATTGATTTTAAAGAACTAAGAATGATTTGAAATGTCATTGTGTTCAATTTATTTAGCACTGTAGTCCATTACATATTCCTTGGTGTGGAGACGGCACTGTTGAAAGTACAAAATGACATTTTAATAAATATGGATAAGGGGAAAGTTACTGCATTAGTTCTGTTAGATCTCAGCTGCGCCTTCGATACTGTTGACCACAATATCTTAATCGACAGACTAAAAAAGATTGGCATTGGTGGAACATGTCTTCATTGGTTTCGTTCCTACCTTTCAAATCGATCTCAAGCGGTTGACCTTCATGATACAACTTCATCGGTTGTTAATCTTCTGTTTTCTGTGCCCCAAGGATCTGTTTTAGGTCCCCATCTGTTTAATGTATATACCTTACCACTTCATGAGATAATCAGTAAACACAATATAAGCTATCATATGTATGCAGACGATGTACAATTATATTTGTCGTGTCTTCCCATTCAGGAACAGGTAGAAAAATGTGTTGAAGATCTTGAAAGTTGTATTCATGATGTACGAAAATGGATGAATGATTGCTATCTCAAACTAAATGACGATAAAACAGAATTTCTCTTGTTAGGCTCCAGACAACAACTTTCCAAGATTGTTATAACTCATATACGTGTTGGTTCTGTGCACATTGCTCCTTCAGATAAGGCAAGAAATCTTGGTGTCATTTTCGATACAAGCATGTCTCTTGATGCACATATTTCAAAATGTGTGAAAGCTGCCAATTATCATCTTCGTAATCTTCGCGCTATAAGGAAATTTTTAACCCCCCAAACCACTCAACAATTGATTCATGCTTTTGTAACATCTCATCTCGATAACTGTAACTCTCTCCTTTATGGACTTCCTAAATACCAAATTCACAGACTACAAAAGGTTCAAAACTCAGCTGCCCGCCTTATCACTAAATCTAAACGTTCGACCCATACTACTCAAATACTCAAGAACCTTCACTGGCTTCCAATAGAACAGCGTATCAAATATAAAATTCTACTACTTACCTACCGTTCACTTAATGGATCAGTCCCTGAATATATTTCCTCTCTTCTTAATATCTCTTTAAGTTCTCGTACAGGTCTTCGTTCCTCTAATTCAACAAATTTAACACAATTAAGAACAAAGAGGAGTTGGGGAGACAGAGCTTTTACAGCTGCTGCACCCCGGTTATGGAACTCCCTACCCCATTCAATCAAAATGTCAGCCAATCAAAATGTGTTCCAAAAACAACTGAAAACCTATCTAATGTCCGAATTCCTTAGTTAAGACGTAATGTATTTCACAATATGATGTAATTACCGTTGTTGAATTATATTTAATTATGTTAAATTATTTTTGTTCAATGTACTTACCTTGTTAGGCGCCTTGAGCATCTCTTGGGGTGGATATGTGCGCATTATAAATGTTGTTATTATTATTATTATAGGTCACTGAGTCGAATACTCGAATAGGCCATTTCCTAGAGCTTTTGCAATCATTCATTTTCCCTTTTTTTGTATCTTCCTTTCTTTTTGCCCTCTATTATTTTCTTCCATTTTCCCTCTTTTCTTTTTGTATTCCCCCCCCCCCTCCCCCACCCCCCCCCCCCCCAATTTAGAATTTCTTAGCTACATATTTGTCTATTTATTGATTTTGAAGCATACTTTGTTCGTATTTTATTGTAGAATAGCATCTGAGGAACTAACACTTCAACAAGCTCTGCTTCAAGATAATTCCTCTTTTCTCGTGCTTATTCCATTATAATTGTCGTTTCATATATTTGTTATGATATAATTATTCTTGTATTATGTTTTTTGCATGAGAAATAAAATCATTTGAATCAGGTATAAGTCCTTGTTAAGTATTTCATTACGGATTTATTCATTCACCTGTCACGAATAAATGTATTTTAATATTCAGAACGCAAATTACATACATTCGATGTTGCTAGGTGGGACAAACAGTAAGGCTTGCCTTACCTAATTAACAACACGAAATGTATGGAATTCGCATTCTGAATATTGAAATACAATTATTCATCACAGGTGCATAATATAAATTGTACTGAAGCCACCAATGACTCATGCATTTAATTTGATCACATTACGAAAATGGGCTATATGGCCTATATATTAGCTATTGCGGCTATGGCTAAGGCAAGAAATTATGGGGAGCAAATAATTGGAAATGCTCTTTATGTGCTCTTTACAATGACGGCTTTAGTTTACTGCAACTTTATGTTGAAATTTAAAGAGCGGCGCCTTCTACTTGTAAGCATTGAATTAAGAATGTTATAATTTGGAAGCAATAATCATTCACTTTTATTTGAAGTACTGATACCACATTTCGAATTGTAAAAAAAATCTGTTTACATATAGCTGAGTCTAGGTTATAATACTTTCGAATCCATGAAGCCAATACCAAACTCAGAAAAGGGTTGCATACATTTCTTTCCTTTCAATTCCTCCTCCCGCCCAACCCGCCCCACTAGCCCCACATGTGTACTTGCTATGCAACACTGCAATGACGTAGCGTGGGCCCAGGAATTTACGTGGCACTGTGGTGGTGGATGGGAGTTGAAACCTCGTCTTTATACACTGAAATGTGAGAGAACTTGTAATTCAGGTCATCGTCAGGGAGGGGGGAGGGGGCGGCAAAATGGAGAGGTAAAGGTGGTCATAACTTTCTCCTAGTTTGCAGTAGGTAGCTGGGCTAGGCTTCTCTCAAGGCACAATTAATTTGTGATGAAGTGTCAAATTAGGGTCTGTGCTTGCAGACTAACTTTCTCCTGCCTTCCCATCTTTCTTTGACTAGAAGGGGTGCAGGTATACGCGACGCAAAACGTAATGCGAACGTTGCTTTGTGTTCGCATCCTATAGGTAGCTTCTGTACTGAATCCAAATGTGAGAATAGTCACACTTGGGAAAACAGTGTTCCATTGCGCATCATCATCCGTACGTGAAGGACTTCATGACTTAGGATTCACAAAAATGGTAAGAACTTACGGCAGAAAAAGAAAATGTAAATCATGGCCTAATAATCATAATGATGATTCTAAAACCAAAAGTTATGTTCATTATATTTTTGTCTACAAGTGCATCCAAAACAAAGCTCCAGTGTATCTAAATTCTCTCATCGTATCCTACCAGTCTGCTCGTCCTGGCCTTCGCTCGTGTACTGACAGCACCCTGCTACACGTTCCTCGAACATTCACCAAAGCTGGCGACAATGCTTTCCATGCATGTGCTCCTCGAATCTGGAATGAGCTTCCACGTTTTATCCGATTAGCACCTTCGCTGGATGTCTTCCGAAAATGTCTCAAAACTCTCATCTTTGACCATGATCAACCATTATAGATTCTTTGATAACTTTTATGTAAAGCGCTGTGAAACAACAGTTAGTTTGTAAGAGCGCTATAGAAATGACTTTATTGTATTGTATTGTATTGAAGTAGTTTCCATCTTGGCGAAAAAATGATTGTAGCCTAGATGTCACGATTACCCGGCGTCTTGTCTGCCACTGTGCCTAACAGTGTCTGCACTCTGATACTAATCTGACGACATATTACATATGCTACTCCTTATTTGACACAGCCAGAGACAGGTAGTACCAGGCTCTGCTCAAGGCTTTAGAAATAGTGGTCATTTTGAGTATCTAAAATCGTGATAATTTGTTATTAAAACCTGTTTCTCATTATAGACCAGTGAACTAAAGCTTCATTGGAAGTGCATATATGGCACAGTAATCATCCTGTATGTCGGTATGTACCCTTCTCCTCAAACTTGAAATTCCAAACCCTATTGCTACCCTATTTAAATTATTGTTATCTATATTTTTCCCGATTCTTTATATATACTTATATATCATATTTTTCATTATTATTCTCATTTAAACGGAATTTAATTTTCCTTTGTATTCAGAAATCGTTTTGCCTACTTTTTGTTTATTTGTCTCCGACTTAGCACCTCGAATACACCATACACTTTGTTTATAAAAGTGCGTTGTGTAGGTTTAAAATCATCATTAAAGATGTTTTGTTTTTTTATACTTTAAGTAATCCCTGGCGGCGTTGATAAATAAGATTCTAGATGAAAAAATAGCCCCCTCCCTTTGAGCACAAGGAGAGGGGGCCGTCTCCAAATAAAGGTAAAATTAACGTAATTTTACCTGTTTTTTTTTCAAGGAGAGGGGCCCGGGCACCCGCCCCTCCCCCTTGATCCGCCACTGCCGTTAGTGCCCTTCCCCACCTTAAGACCCCCATTTAAAAATCCACACTTTTGTTTTGTTGTTTGTTTTTCTTCTTCTTCGTATTGTTATTGTTATCATTAATATATTATTATTATTGCAATGACGAATATCGTCATTGCCTTGTTATTATTATTATTATTATTTTTATTATTATTATCATTTTATTATTATCATTATCATTAGCAGTCTTTTTATTATTGTTATCATAATCATTATCATTATTATGACTTTGTTGTTGTTGGTGGTGGCGTTTTATCATAATCATCATCACCATCGACGTCACCACCACCATCGCCAATAACACTATCATCACATCGCTATCATTATCAACATCATTATCACCATCATCATTCTGACACACAGCCTTACCCGCGCCATTAGATGCAATGGAAAGGATACAAACCTGCCACAAGAATTTGTTTGGACTCAACTACACCTTACCAATGTTCAACGAGTGTCTGCCGAAGCAACACACCAACGGCAGTATGGTACAGATGATTCCGAAGCTCATCCCTGTTTCGACAGCGACTAACGGTTGTCCCAGACGGAATGGAAAGTTCGGAGTTCCTCCCGGATACAGAGCATGCAGATTTCCTGGTAATCATTTAATCCCCCCCCCCCCCACTCTGTTTTTTGTGACACAAAATGAGGCGATAATTATGAGGGCACTCATTTTCCGCAGTTTAATTCTATGAAGGTTCATAATTCCGGAATACAAATTTCAAATTCCTGGCCCGGTGGTTTATTATGCCAAAAATGATATAGGGTATACAACTCCCAAACATTTGGGCTGTTCACTCCTATGGCTCGTTCTTCAAACGGTCCATAATTTCGAAAATGCTGTAAGGTTTCATAATTCCGAAATTTGAATAGGGTTCATAATATGGAAGTTTCATAACCCCGAGAACATTATAGTTTTCCAAGCCGTTCTATCGAATATAAGGATTGATGAACATTCGATAATATAAACCCATGCATTTCCGTAATTACGAAGCTTGGGGAAAACGTCATGTTCAATGGGGGGGGGTGGATTTCTCCGCTAAGCCCCCGCGCTCAATAAAGTAAATCTCATATAGAAAATAAACATGCACCTTTCTCCATCTGCATGTATTTACCCATCGAATTTAAAGAGGGAAATCCATCCCAGTATCTAGTTGGTTTTGATGGAAACACAAAACTGAAAGGAACCGGTCAGTGAAAATTTCAGCAATTTCCGATTAAGCATAAGAAAGTTGATTGAAAATTATCTTGAGGGAAATATAAATTATCTGTTCTTTTTTGTTATAGTACAGAGCAACTGGTGGGCCTTGAGTTTAAGAAAAAAATTAAGAAGCGCTGGTTTACGTAGTCATAACTTCATTGATTGATTGATTGATTTTATTCGTCAAGTATAGTACAATGAATGCATACATAAAGCAAAAAGAAACGAGAAGATACAATTGACAGGATAACCCATGAAAGCCGAAAAAGGCTTATTTCCAACGGGATCCTATAAAGTACGTGTACAATACGGCATGAGAATAAAATATCACAACTAATAACTACTACGACCTTTACGAATAAATAATATAACATAAACAACAACAAAAGCAAACAATGATCTACGGTATATTATGCAAGATTAAACTTAAAAACATGCGCTACACATAATGAACTGTGATTTAAGATAACTGATATTACTGTTCTTGAAGGGATTCATGCTTTAGGTATTGTTTTAATACACTTTTAAAGTGTGAAAAATTCTTAACTATTTTGACATGTTTTGGGAGAGAATTCCAAAATTGGATACCATTAAAATAAAAAGAGTTTCCAATTTGTCCTTTTCGCTTGGGTAAAACAAAATTAAAATGACTATTTCTTGTATCGTATCCATGGATATTTGAGACACGAGTAAAATTATTAGTAATATAATTATCTACATCTGAGTAGTATATTTTATGGACATGATGTAACACGAGTTGTTTAGACCTTTGACCTACATAGAGGTCTAAACAACTCGTGTTACACCATGTCCATAAAATATACTACTCAGATGTAGATCATTGCCGTAACCGTAAACACCATCTTCACAATTAATTGAATTAACCCGTTACCTTGCAAACCTCACGTTTAGGGTTGGTGTTTTTCTCTCGTTACGTGGCAAAATGCTTTTATGGTACAAAGTACGTTATAAAACACTGAATGATTGCCCCTTTTATTGAACCGAATTGCACTCGGTGGAAAATTAGTATAAAAGCCTTTATATTTGTTGTAGCTATTGCCAATACATACACACACATACACACACACACACACGGCATCTGAATTTCAAAGAGAAAATTTCGTTGACGATCAGACATGCATCAAGTCTTGCGACCTCTTTGTGCATGGCTGATCGTCAACAACGCGGAGTTAAGTCATTTATCAACTCTATTTGTTGCTACGGCAGGCAACCATTAAAAATGAACTCGTTAAACCAAAATTATGGAAATGCAAGCATTACCTTAAACAAACAAAACGTTGTTAGTCCTTGCTAATTTTTTTGATTGAGGTGTCATATGAAACGGCAGAAATTGAACTTTCTAGAAATGTGATTTTCATTTTGATATTCGGATACCGCCCGCCAAATGACTCTTTTGGTTCCTCTTTTAAGATTGTTTTGATAATCACTCAAGCGTGAAATATGCATATCGTATGAGTTGAATCAAATTTTTAGGAGGAGGATCTAAACTTTACAAATATGTGTCATTAATAAATTATAATTTTGATTAATTTATGATAAAAAACGATACTTCTTCGTTTCATTTTTGTCTGGGACGCACTGTATATATACACACACACACGAACTTAGTTAACATCCTTTATCTTTAATAGATTGTGACAAGAAGCTCTGTGAAAACGGCTGGTGTGAGGAGACCATGGAGAGTTATCTATGCCACTGTTTACCTGGATTTCAAGGGAAACATTGTAATGAGCGTGAGAACAATATATCAAAGAATTTGGGTTCTGATAAGGTTTTTTTTTTAAACAAGATTATTTTGTGACCTTTTCAATTCTTTTAATGTCATGTGAGTTAGAAGAATATCATAGCAGTAGACTAAATAGTAGCGATGATTTATCGTTCAGAGAGTTTGAATGTGCAGAAAGTAGAAGAATTAAGGTATCTTGAGAAGAAAAGAAAGAGCCCTGGTTCGGAAGATTACTACTATTATTGTTATTCCTATTATTTCTTTTATCATTATTTCTATCTTTTCGACGATTCCACGCCCTAAAGCTTTCAATTAGTACTACACATATTTCCCAAACTTTTTGTTTTCTTCATTATAATCGCTTAACCAAATCAAAACAAGCGTAATTTTTGAAAATGTCACGATGCTACTCGTTAATAATACATAATTCTGCTAAAACTGTATTTGCAAAGGAATAATTGATTTTTTGTGTTAATCCGTTTTTGGTTGTTAAGTGATTTTCAGTCACACAGGGAAAAGGGGCAGAGTGAGAGAGTGGAAGAGAGAAAGAGGGAGGCCCGAAAGGTTTCCATCAGTAATACACATGTTTCCCAAACTATTTTTTTTCCCATTATAATCGCTTAATCAAATCATAACAAGCGTAATTTTTGAAAATGTCACGATGCTACTCGTTAATAATACATAATTCTGCTAAAACTGTATTTGCAAAGGAATGATTGATTTTTTGTGTTAATCCGTTTTTGGTTGTTAAGTGATTTTCAGTCACACAGGGAAAAGGGGCAGAGTAAGAGAGTGGAAGAGAGATAGAAGGAGCCCCAAATGTTTGCATCAGTACTACACATATTTCCCAACTATTTTCTTTCCATTATTATCGCTTAATCAAATCGTAACGAGCGTAATTTGTGAAAATGTCAGGATGCTTCTTGTTTATCATTCGGCTAAAACCGTATTTGCAAAGGAATATTTTTAAAGCCGTTCTTTGTTGTTGAGTTATCTTCAGTTACACAGGGAAAAGAGGCAGAGGGAGAGAGAGAGAGGAAGATAGGGATGCAAAGGGTTTGATCTCCAGTATCCTTGCCGACGGATACAAATATAAACGTATATTTGTATTTTTTTTTGTCGGCAAGGGGACTAGGCATTATGAGCAAAACATCCTGAGGGGGCTGATCCAGTCATTTTGAAATATATGTAATGCGATAAGGAAAGCAAAACATTCCAAGTGGGCCTTAATCTTTCGAATTCGGGGGGGGGGGGATGTAGAGATCATTGTAAATAGTATTCGAGTAAATTTTGGGGGGAGGGGTATACCGCCCTAAAAATGTACCAGCATTAGAAAAGTTTCGATATTGTCTTTCCATAATTCTGAGAGCTGAAATGCAAAGGGGCGGAACAATGTTTGTATTAAAACGGTGGATCTCATGTAACTCCTTGTGGGTTTATTTGTTAGGCCTGTAGACCATTTTGGAATTACACGGTTATCTAATAAGCCCGAATACATACATATATATTTACACATGGAGAAATCGCACTATGTTCATTTCAGAATAATCACTGCCAACAGGGCGGCCTTTTAAATTCACATTTCATAAGCCTACGATCGGTGCCCCTAGGTCCCCGCAGTACCCCCACACCAAAAAGCCATAATTGGTTGTTTTCGTTCTCCTTGTTCTTCGCGTTCTGTTTTTTCTTGTTCTCCTTCTTAATCTTATTATTATGATGATGATTTTTGTTTTATGATGATCATTATGATCATCATTATTATTATTCAATGATTTCTATAAATCTTGTGTCTTAACAGAAGCACCATCACTTATGACTGACTTCACGGACATGTCTACGATCATACCGGCCGAATTGACGCAAGTCACCGCCACGGCCGGTGAGCATATCATATCACTTCCATTTTAAACAACTTTACGGCGTCTTTTGGAGGAAACCTACCAAGAACAAAATATTATTCCCGTTGCACATGAGGTTTTCATTTTACTGACGTAGGACTGTGCTATTTTTAATCAAATCCATGATGGCTATACGGTGTCACCCTCATACGACGCACGCAGGTCGTTAAAGGTACTATGTCCCCTTTGCAGGCCAAAAAATTAAAAAGGTTAAATTCCAACTGCATTTGAAAGATAATACTAATTCAAAACTTCCCTTAAAAAGGGGGACTTGAAAAAGTCTTCAAGTGGGAAAATAAGGACTATTAGTTGTCAAATCGACTTAGGAGCTATAGAGCCAGTAAGTAATAGTCTGATTTTCAGACCATTGTACCGAATGGTCGTACATTTTATGCTGCGCAAAGATGTAATCAATTTAATTTGGCCATTACAAGAAGTGGGTTATTGATGTAGACAAATGCTCATGCTCCCTTTACAGCTCATTTTATGGATCATCCATCATGTTTAATTAACAAAGAAGAAAACAAGCCAGTCAGTCACTCAATATTGTCTGATAGTGAAGTGTAGCAAGTAAAGGGGTTTCCTTGCATAATTTGAATATAAGGACACTACTATAACGTTTAAATTTCACAGATAGGACATACATGACATATTCATAATTCCTGCAAAGTTCTACAGAAGTTGATGTTGGCTGCAAAAGGGACATAGTATCTTTAACGCAGCCATACGTCAAGCGAATTACACCTCGTACTCAACTTCCGGCGTTATAAGCATTTTATGCTCCTTGCAAACGAATCGCAATCGGCTGCATCAGTGATTTGTGCGGTGTTTAAAGCACCGTAGGAGATTGACATTCAGGAATTATCAACAAAATGAATAAAATATGAACAGTAAAAGGGGCCTTGGAATTACTGACTCACACTCTGTAGTCCTTATCTTTTGTTGCGCTATATAGCAGGAAATTTTTATCTTAATATTATATTGTAGATATCAGGCCATTTTAGTCTAAATGTTTTTTTCTGCTCTCAATGACATATAATATATTTAATCATTCAGGATCAAAAGCGACTTGATGCAAAGTAAACATTTTGTTTAACCGCTTAATCCACATTTTGGTATGATCACTCCTCCTGTTACTTGTCAACTTGACATTTTCTATATTAAGTTTTCTATAGCTTTAAGGCCGGCTCACACTATGACGGATAGGGGGTACCGCAATCTATGTTAAGCTGCGAAATGCAACCTTGAATTTCCCGCCAATCATCGTGCGTTGCCTTCAATTGTCGATGACAAATCCGCTAGCGACCGCAGACGGCCGAAATTATCAGTCGCGATCGTCGGAAAATTTTCAGCATGTTGTCAATTTTGTATGGGCAAACAAATTCGTTGTGATTCCGTTCAGATTTCGCTGGAGACCGCAACCCTCATTTCCTTTACGTTCCCATGCCGTGCGATTCCGTCTATAATCGTTTCGAGGTCGTGAAATCTCATTACATAATTATCGAACCCTGACGACACATTGCGGCAAGTAACAAAATTGTAACGACCTTGGTACGACAATGGATTGCGAATTTCGGCCGGAGGGTGACGGGTGATGACTGTTGATGGCGGGTCGTCTGCGAGTACCTGCGGCACTGCAACGATGGTCTGCGATGGGTTACGATTTTGCAACGGTGGTCCACGATTTTAAACTGAAATGGTACAATCCAAAGTAAAAATGTAAAAGTTAGTAGATTCTTCTCAAGCAAAACACTGCGTATGTCTGAGTGGATGACCAGAACGCTGTGAAGAGTGGGACCGCCAAAGTCGACTCTGTATACCACCCGCACACACACACACTTTGATGTTGTCCGCTGAGTCATGTCATCGTCCCCGCAACCCACCGTCAGCCGCCCTTCCTTGCCTCCAGCTAATCCACTGCCAGCCGTCTGACCTTGTTCTTTGTTGCCGGGGGCCAGCGAGATATCGTCACTCGCCGCCCAGACAACGTCCGATTTTGGTCGCTAGACTCCGTTCCATGCCGCGGCCATTCGTCCATCGCCGTTGTGTTGTCGCTAAAGGTCGTTCCCATCCATCAGCAAATCTTGGTTTTCCCCTTTTGCCGTAGCTTTGCCGCCAATATGTTGTAATTTTTACGTCCGTCGCCTTTTTGGGGGTCCTGCCGCTACTATGTGAGCCGGCCTTTACATAGTCCAAAATCTAGCCTATTCAATTTTGATCTCCACCACACCAACGCTACCTCTCCCTATTTACTTGAAACCAGCCGATGATGGCGTGATCATTAAATTAGGAAGACCGGCTGGGCTAGTGAGCATAATTATGAGTTTGTTGATAACGCCATCTTCGACGACTTGAATCAAGTGTGTAGGGAAATTATAAAGGACCGTGCAGATTCTGGACTAGCCTTTACACTGTCTTTTTAGTATGACACCATCCCTATACTACATCGAACACTGATATTGGATCCTTGTGTAGGTCTTTCATCCACCACGAAGGGTGCTCAAAGATCTTTGATATTACTTAAGATATTATTTATATTCGCTAGGCTATCGATTTCGGATCACACTACATTCAAGAAGGTCGATCCTTAAAGAACCAGTCAGTTGCCCATCGATTACACCTTGTAGAATATTTGGCCAATTTAACAGGCAAAACACATATATCTCCCTGTGCCGGAAGTAAACCTTGTCCAAGGATGTAAGTACCAAGTAAGGATCGAATCCGGGACCTGTTCCTATGAGAGGCCGGTTCTC
Source organism: Strongylocentrotus purpuratus (assembly GCF_000002235.5). Classification (NCBI taxonomy): domain Eukaryota; kingdom Metazoa; phylum Echinodermata; class Echinoidea; order Camarodonta; family Strongylocentrotidae; genus Strongylocentrotus; species Strongylocentrotus purpuratus. The sequence goes on from NW_022145603.1 coordinate 12,533,185, forward strand.
TGAAATTCAAGTCCCTCAATAAAGACACCTTTGCATTTCTTATCAGTTCCTAGCCTCCCACGTGACTGTGCAGAGATTCAGACTGGTGGCCTATCCCATCTCAGTGGAGTGTATCCCATCTATCCCGATGGAGCTGGAGATGACCCTCTCTTCGTTTACTGTGACATGGAAACGGACGGTGGCCGCTGGACGGTGAGAAATGATGATAGCTAGAATTTCATCTCTATTAACCCTATCCGCTTGGAACATGATCGCAAAGATTTTCAAGAAACACGGTAGCAACTATCTTCGAAAAAAGAACCTTGTGTTGTGCCTCACCCAATGATATTTGCAAAAATTACAATGAAGTATTACGTAATCCAAAAAAATATTCTATGGGACATAGGGTTCTAAAATTGCCCTTAAGTTGATTTTTCGAAAAATGGATCGGGTTAAGAATCAACTCAGGTGTAATATGCCATATATCTCATTTTATTCATGCACATTTTCCACTCACCATCCAGGTGTAAATGGGTACCTGGTAATTGCTGGTGTAAATTGAGAGGCCCTCATGAAGAACAGAATTGTAAATGCAGCATGGTCATTGAAAGTGATTTTGTTTATTTTGTTAAAGTCGTTACCCACGCATTCTTAGCCCACAATCTAGACTGCGTATCCTTTTGAATGGAGCGAAATGTGATAACAGCTACTCTTTTTCGTGTTACTACACTGTTCAAAAGGAAATTCATCTAAATTTGATGACAGACATTGCATTTGCCATCCTCCCTCTCTTAAGTGTTAAACATGAAAGTTATGCATCTCATCTCAGCTGCCATGCACCATGGCTGTTATTATGTTCTGAAATAATTCTCAATAAACACACACCCTCACACACTCTCTCTCTCTCTTTCATCTGTCTTTCTCTCCTTTTCTCTGTTTGTCCGTCTGCCTCTCTCTCTCTCTCTCTCTCTCCCTCTCCCTCTTCGTCTTCCGCTCTCTCTCTCTATCTGTGTAGGTCTTCCAGCGTAGACAGGATGGTTCTGTTGACTTCTTTCTTTTCTGGTCCAACTACAAACACGGCTTTGGAAACGTTTCCTTCGAGCACTGGCTAGGTAACGACAACATCCACCGTCTATCCCGTCAGAAGACCTACGAGCTCCGGATCGATCTCGAAGACTTCGAAGGACATACACGCTTTGCCACCTACAGCAATTTCAGTATTGCGGACGAGGTCGCAAATTACACCATGGCCCTTGGCAGCTACTCCGGAGACGCAGGTATGTAGGACCTAATAGGGGGATCCAATGCAATGTGTCCTGTACACGATATTTATTATTTTATTTCATCCAAATATGGTTCCTCGTGGTATCACTACATTATGAAATAATCAAATCAATAAAGGTTTTTTTTTTAAACATGAAAAAATAGAGGAAGGAAGAGAGAGGGAGGTGGGGATGGCCGTATTGGACACATTTCAATTTACGGAATTTTCCAGTAGGTACGGTAATATGGAACTACACCGGAACAGTAATACGGTAATATGTTACTAATAGGCTAACATACAGTAACACGTGATTTCCTGTAATACCGTCATTCAGTCATATGGTTCATTGTAATACGGTAAAAGGCCCTACGGTAATACGATCATACAGTTATAGGTTAATAAGGTAAAACGGTTATACGTTAAGCCTAAAACGACTGGGTGATGATTTACCCCCCCCCCCCTCCTCTATTTTCGTGATTACTTCGTAATGCTTAAAGGTAATACACAGTTTTGGGAAATTTGAAAATTAGGTGGAAAGTGATTCTTTACAATTTTGATATATTTGGATGCCCCTGTAGATGTATTATAAGCACAAGAAAAATTAGCCCCTAAAACACTTCTCCTTTCGAGAAAAATTGAATATAAAAATTTACCGGTGCTCCCGGTAAATTTTGATAAATTTCAAATAGCGCCTACGGCCGTACAATGGTGGTTGTGACCATGAAAATCTCAGAATATGTAGTTGTAATATATAATTTTCAAACGGGAATAGCTAATTTGTCGATCTTAGTCAAGAAAAATTGTTTTATAACTTAATTAATATCTTGACCTTGATAGGGAGCTATATAACATAAAGAATTTATTATTTACAATTTCATAACTGTAGACTCGATTTCAACCGCAACAATGATCACTGAATATTGTATGACCGCATATGCTTCCAATATGTTCATGTGAACCAAATTCTTGACCCCATCCCAAAACTTTGTATTACCTTTAAATGTTGTACGATGACACTTCATGACTTTTTCCGTAAAGTCTTGCGCATCTTGTGATACCAAATTTGCGCACACCGGACCAATGGTCCGGGTGTTTTGTAACATTTTACGATCGTGTATCACTAAAAACTCTTCTTCTTTTTTCTTAAAAAAAAATCTTCCATATATAACAAACAGAGTTTTTAGATGCAACTTTTAAGTTTTATACCCATTTTTCACATTTACTGTTAGTATTCCCATTTGGCATGGTGAAAAACTTATCGCATTCTCATTTACATAAAGCAGTACAATATATCAAGAATAATGCAAAGAAAATCAAGGAAAAACATAGAAAACAGAAAAACTAAATCAATTTTAATGAAAGTTTCAGTGAGAGTGAGAAGTGAAAATTAATTGATTACTGATCTAAGGAAATGCATGACATATGCTAATGGTATATGACTTAATTTTCAATGAACACAACCCTTTGCAGTTCCTATGTGTGTTTATGGCATAAATGTTTCAAGTTTCCTATATCATTTGTTATGACCAGGTTTAAGCCGAGTGTATGTCACTGGATAATGTCAAAACCTCCTAACAGTTATTTCATGTGTATATGATTATGTCAGTTGAAAAATAATAAATATAACAAATTATATAAGTACTAGTTAGAATGATTAATTAAAACAATGTAAGCATCATTTATATCAAATTACAAACTATACAAAAGACAAATAAACCAGCACTCCATCATTAAGAAGTAAAGGTGTCTTTCATGACTTCACATGAAATTTGTTTAAAGGTTAAAATAGCCCAGTCTTTTTAGGGTTAGTAGTGTCATAGGGTAATACTATAAATCGTTATTATGGCGCTCTGTTTCTCTGACTTGCTTCGCTCGCCAGAATTTACGGACTCCAAAAACGCGAGGGCCATCGACAAGAGGCTATCTTAGATATGACGCGGTAAACAAGAGCGTTTTTTTTTTTTTTTTTTTTTTTTGGGGGGGGGGGGGGTTGTTGCTTGTTTGTTTGTTTGTTTTCTTTAACCCGTAAAAGGATAGCAAGTGCGGAAGGGAGGGGTGAGAAGAGGACCAATGCATGCTTCCAAACGCATCTGTTACAAAAGACGGACGGACGGTTCAATACATACACACAGCGTCAAGTCGGGTACGGAAAGAACGTATATTGAAATAGTATATATCATGAGTATCAATACAATAAGTCAATTTCTCATTCTTATGCAGGTGACAGTATGTCGTATCATGCGGATTTTCCGTTCAGTACACAGGACCGCAATCCTTATAGTGAGGTATGGTTACTCTGCGCCATTCGTAGGAAAGGGGCCTGGTGGTACACTGACGGGTATAATGATTGCCTTCGTGCTAACCTCAACGGCGTTTACATGAAAGGTCCAATCGCACTGGCGAAACAATCCGCGGGTGTGGTCTGGCGTTCCTGGCTCGATTATGGATACCTTAAGAAGACGGAGATGAAGCTTCGCCCGACGTAAATTAAAAAGGCTTGTGATAAGAAGGGGCCGGTTCATCGCGGGGTTTCGAAAGAACGAGCACCGCATTTCACATGTTGTATCTTATCACACACAGCTTCTCAGCTTTTTTCCCTTTGAGAAAGACGCAAATTACAACACCCTCAAAGCAGTTTTACTTATTTTCATATCATTTTAATATAAAGGGAGTTACGACATGTTGCTTTAGTAAGTGTTCACAAATGTTTGCTTAAATACATAATAATCATGAAATAATATTTTACAAGAATTTGAACTACGAAAAAGATGCAGTGAATTACATACTGTATATTCATGTATTTATGAAAGAGGCAGAAATGTTACCTTTGCGCTTTGTACATATTATTAATTTGTATATGATGTGTTATACAAATATTTTCATTGCTCATGTTAATGACGAAATCGTCATCGCCTTGTTTTTGTTCACATTCTGCCCCATTAATATTCTTCTTCTTCGTCTCCTTAGTGTTTTCGTCAGAAAATCGCATTCGTTTTCCACATAGTGCTTGTTATTCCTAGTTAGGGGCTTTCCTCAAGTCCATTTCCATTCAAATTTCATAGGCTTAGTCTTTAACATCTCATCAAGGTCACTACATTCCTCAATTTTCGAAATCACTCATGCATAACCGTCCATGCGCCATTTTTTCCGTTTCTGGTCCATTTTAAGGCCTTTCTTCCTTCCTATCTCCACTATCGTAGATCCTACAAACTTCAAACAAATTCCTCTAGATAGTCTAAGAGATGTTCTTTCATCTGCGATGTATAACCTGACCTTCAAAATGCCATCTTCGTACTCAAAATTCAAATCCGAAACCGACTCCGTCAAAAATCTCTCAAATTCTTGAAAAATTGACCCCTAAAAATCTAAAACTGCCATAACTTTCTCATATAAATTCCGTTTTGTTTTTAAATCTCACAGTATCTTTATCTCATAAATGCACATAAATTCAATTTCATTGTACTCAATTGAATAATGGTCATAATCATGGTAAAAATGTATGTATTATATCAATCCAACCCTTTGGTTGCTACGAATAAATAAACGAATATATATATATATATATATATGATTAAATATTCATTAATTGTTTCCAACTATCGATTTTCATGTAACCCCATTCTTTTTCATTATTTTATCATAGTGTAAGAAGCACATCCTATTCATATTAAATGGTTTTTATACAAAATTCATCAATTTTAAACAGACACACACATTGATGATGAAATAATTATAAATTATTATTTAGTATGGATTTTCATGCAGCCCCAACTGTTTTCAATACTTGTATCATAGTATAAGAATTCAATTCAATTCAATTCTTTTTATTCATCCAAATTCACAAGAATATATAGAACTTTGTTTTGGTCACACATTGTACAAATACGTAATATATATATATATATATATATATAAGTATATCGTTGTGTTTATAATTATAAAAGAACTATCAAAGTAAAATATAGACAAGATAGAAGAGGAATTATTCGTATATTCTAGTATTACACATTGAAAATGATGAAAAGGATAGAACATCAGTGTGAAGGAAGGAAGGAAGGCCCACATGCTCCTCACTCCGTTCGTTTGTACGATCAAATGGAACATACGACCCCAAATATCGGCCTGTCCGACATTTCAATGAACGTATTCTCCTTCCTGACCGTAATAGTTCATAATTTTTTATAAGTAATTTTAATTGTGATTCTCATTTGCAATGATCTGTTAAGCTTGTTTTTTTAGAGGATTCGTGCCTTGCATTTTTCTGCCAAGTTTCGTTTTTTCCTGTTATTAAGAAGCACATCTTATTCATATTAAATTGTTTTAACTCATATAAACAATCTCTCTTTTTTATTTCGTCTTTGATCGTACTCTTCTGTATTTCTTAACAATATCTCATTCTTATTTCATTCATTTATAAAAAGGCAACTCTATGAAGTTTTAAGGTTTTTGGTGTATTGAGCAATAATGGGAAGATAAATTTCAAAAGAAGATGTATTTAAAAAAAATACCAAGATAAAAAAAAGGCTATCGGAAGAAAAGTATACAATAGAGACGAGTACACAATCCTATGACATGTGGTGAAAATAATTCTGATACTTGCTTTTTGTAGTATTGTCTTGTTTCAGTTTCTCCAATATTAATTCCAATTCATTCGAAAAACGTCATGAATAAAAACAAAACAAGCATTTAATGAATAAATGTAACGTATCCGGCAGAACTTTATAAAAAAACGTCCCATGGCTAACAGTATTACCATCACCACGACCACCACTGCTACTTCAACTCCCACTACTACTACTACTACCCTTCTCTACTACTGGTATAGAGAACAGATGGTACAGTGAACTAACATGTACAGCTTACCATTGAAGAATTAGACCATATAGCTCGATCCGTTTAGTCTCATTTGAGAACGCCCCCTATCGTCAGAGTCAGCAGCCTAACATGTTACCCTATGGAATTTTACCCCCCAAAATCGTTAAAATTTCATTTTTTGTTTAAACGAAAAGCACATCCACCCGACGTACGTTATCACTAGCTCTTTCATTGGAGCCCTCATGTCTCATTGACTTTTGAAAGTTCACCCACCATAATTTGATCAAAATAGGTTGCAAGCTCGCAATTGCCTTTATAACACATGTAAAACAAGTCGAACTTTGGACTCAGTTTGCAAAGCGAATGTAAGGTTTTAGGTCAAGCACATGAAGGATAAGAAGTATGAATTATAATAGATCAGTTCTGATCGGTTTATTATGTCCATTTCAACCAACCCCCCACCGTAATTTTTCCATTTAGTATAAGGCAAGCATTTTGCCGAGGTAAGCAAAAACATGAATATTCATGATCGCCATGGACTATTCGATTATTTACAGAGGGGTGCAATTGTGCACCACATCAAACTCCCCTACTTTAAGTCAAGTATTTCATTGTATTATGTAGTTTGGTAGGTTTATTTTACTAACTGTTTAATTATCAGATATCAATGATAGTTTAAAGATATGGAAAATGTTCTTGTATTTTATATTTAGCGAAGCAATCTCACATACAAATTTACTACCAAGTGTCGTCTAATCCGCCGATTGTCGTCTGCTATATACGTCCAGCGAGCGAAAATGAGACAACCGGAGCAACATGTGCGAGATTGATTATGGGAAAGAAGTAGAACGATAGAACAAATACAGTCGAACCTGTGTTAGCGGCTACCTGTCTACAACGACCAGCATTTGTGCCTCCCTTGAGTGGTCGCTATAGACAGGTTTTACTGTAGCAGTTTTTATCAGACAATCTGAGAGAGGGGAAGACAGAGGATGTGCATGTTTGTGTGTGTGTGTGTTACAGAAAAGATGTATGGTCTTTGTTTTTAAATTGTTTCAATACAGAAGAAAAAGAGCAGATGTCGAATCTGAAGGTTGCAAGACAATAGTGAGAAAGAATCATAATTGAAAAAAGGGAGTTGAAAGATCGATAACGAAAACGTTTTATTCATTATGCAGCAGACACAAATAGTTAATTTACATTTTACTTCTTCGATTTTGTTTGTAATCAATACACTAAAATATTCAGCGCTATTGTAATAACATGATAAGTTTTTAAACTTAAACAACAAAGAGAATACAGATTAATACGACAAAACAACAAAGAGAATACAGATTAATACGACATGTAAAACACCATCAATAGATTCTTAAAATAATCCCCCCCCCCCCCCCCATCGAAAAATATATGTTACAAATGAACCGAATCGTAAACATTAAGGTATGAATAACCATCATTACATTTGGTAAACGAAAATACCAATTTTTACAAACGTATCATCTCTTTCAAATAGCCTGAAATGGAATATTGACAAATGAAAAAAATAATATGAACCCAGGACAGAATGTTCAACCGATATCGTTAAGGTATCGTGGTCTAGTGGATATGTCACCGGACTGTGGATAACATGATTCACGGTTCGAGTCCCATCGGCACTAATGTCCTGTGCCAAGACATTAAAGATACTATGTCCCTTTTGCAACCATTTTATTTTTTACCCCAATTTATTGAATGATTTTGACAATGATTTATTCCTAATAGATCTAGATAATAGTATACATTCTCAGATTTTATTGAATGACGATTGGGGAGTGTGTGTTTTGCGTGACTGCTAAAGCATGTGTGTGCCACAATGCTAATCAACTAGGGGACCTACGTCCTTAAGTCATAACTGACAGTAATGGGGATTAACACCTCATAAAAGGGCACTAATATAGCATATCGACACGGTTTTGATCCTGGGGGCTCACAGTAACGAGGTCATTGCTTAGCCAATGAATCATTACTGTACGCAGCGGGCGCTAGGGTACATCGACGCCCCCACAAAAAAAAAATGCAATAAATTTTCAATAATTTATTGCATTTTGCCCGACCCCCAACATAAACAAATCTTCTATGTGGGCATACCTTGAACCAAAATGCACGGCCCTACAAAGGAATATTTCCTGTTGGAGACTGGGGGAAAGTGCAATGAATTATTGAAAATTTATTGCATTTTCTTTTTTTCTTTTTATTTGTGGGGGCGTCGACGCATGTAAAATGGCAACTGTCAGGAATACTTCCCGGGGTGTGGAGCGTGTACACTATCATGTGCGGCTTAGCAATTGACTCCAATGACTGAGGTCACAATAATTATAACGTTTAGCGCTTAGAAAATAGTATTAAGCGCCTTAAAAATATGACTATTATTACTATTATTCGTGAATTAGCACGACCTTTTAGGCGTCGATTCATTCAAGACTTCTCAAAGTTCTTTTTTAAACATGTCCTCAAAGATATCGTCGCTATACTGCATTGAAATAAGAGGCGCAAATCAGGTCCCTGGCACATGCTTTTATCTATAAGTATATACAAAATACAAAATCATAGTACAAAAAGCTTATTAATACACGTACGTGTTCTATTTTTGCAAGGTAAACATTATAGCATTAGATATAATAATGCAAACAATGATGGTAATGATGATGACATTAATGATGACGACGACGGCGATAATGACAATGACAATAACAAATACAATGATAATAAGATAATGATAATGATAATAACGTAATAATGGTATTAAAGATAACAACAATCACAATAATATCATTAAAGGGATAGTTGAGTTCTGTTGCAGAGGGCGCTACACAAAATATTTTTTTGTTGTTAGATAATGAAAAACTGACTGTCAAATTTGAGAGAACATACAGTTTAAATGACAGAATCATCTTTGTTTGATCAAAATTGGTTCAGAGACGGCTGAAATATCCATAAATATAACGATTTCTAATACTTGTGTACCACCACAAATATTAAATAATTTGAACCAGCCGTCGAAAGCCGTTGGAAAAACAAAATAGCGCCTTTTACGTTGAATTTCAGTCAACGCCGAAGTTGGCTTATTTGTTGGATTTTTCGTGTTGGTTATATTACGCACAACCAGCCGGCCAATGTATTGTTATTATTCATTCATTCATTAATTAATGGTCACCATATTTTATTTTAAGTGGAGCTGAATTGGTATAATCGTATTGGCTAAATTTCACATATTTTGGGTGTCTAAAATTACCTTCATAGCAATTTCAGGACTAAAAGGGCACTAGAAATGTCATAGATAAGAATGAGAGCAATAACCATGCACTTTGAAGGCATTTGCGATCTAAAAACATAACTCAACTATCCATTTGATGATAAAGATAATAGTGGTAATAACACAATTTTCCACCCCCCCCCCCCCCCCTCCCCTAAGTCTATATTTACAGAGATTCGTGTATGTTGTATAATTTATAATTGTTTTTCGTTGTATTTTGCTTGTTATACCCCTTAGAGACTTCTCTTGAAAGCGCTTTATAAGCACCGTTTAATTCATATTATCTTATTCTAATTAGGAAGACTTGGTTGGGGTGTAGCTGGGTTATTTTTGTAAACAATTCACATCACCCCGACACGATGCAAACATTCTAGAGAGGAAGATCATTCTCGCCATTCTCCTTGTCCGTATAGCTTGGGTTATTTATAGCAACAGCGCCCTCAAAAGCCGCATTGGTATACTCTTGTCGTTGACCTGAAACGATAAGAACACACGTATATAGAGAACCATGTTTAACGTGCTCATTCTTAACAAAAAGATGTATCTATTTTGTTGGTGTACACTATTTCGGACAAAATTAATATACAGTGGTAAATAAAGATATTGTTGTCAACATTTTTCGTTTCTTTCTCATTGGGATTTCCATTTCCTTGATCATCTTCTTCGGTTTGTTTGTTTTGGGTTATTACGTGAGAGAAACCGATAGTTATAATACTGAACATGAGTAAACTTTCATCTCTCAATGTTTTCAAATCCAATTTAAAAACTTATTTGTTCAATTGACAGATCTCATTTTGTAGAATTTAGTAAAAAAAAATATTAAAAAAAGGAGCTCTTAACCAGCGCAGCTGAATATATTTTGTATAAAACTGCGCTATATAAATGTATTATTATTATTATTATTATACGAGCCTTTGTCAAGGATATAGATTAACAAATTTCAAACACGTATGGTAATCATATCCACCACACGCCTGAGGTGTTCATGGCACTCAAATATTACACCAAGCTCTATACTAGGGTACCGTGTCCAATTAACACATGGCTTAAGAGTTCTCAACTTGACAAATGAATTTTAGTGCTACGTCGGGTCTCGAACCATGACCTTCAGGCATCCAGTCAAGTGTTCTGGCCACTCACTTATGCGACACCCCCTACTCTTCACCTCTTACGTACACCTCTCCAGTACAAATAATGGTCGAAAAAGCATCACAAAGCCATGAGTTTAGGTATCAAGCGGCAATTTAACCATGGCGTGTTTTTTAAATATTATTTTAATGCCTTCATTATGTCTGTATGTAAAAAAAAACTACCTTTTTAACAATGCTCGACATGAGGAAATATGGCACTTTTTGATAGTCGGACTCTTGTCATATTTTCCGTTTTTGCCTCAGAATAGAAGTTCTTTATAGATTACGCAATACAAATACCTACTATCATTATTTCCTTCTGCATATAAAAACACATAACTCATTTAATACGTGTGGGACGCAGTTGCCATTCAATTACACGTTATTTAAAAAGTCCACGCCTTACTGTTCCAAATCTAAACGAGTCTTAAAGCCCATCTGCACTAGTTTAGCCAGAAGGGATTAGACCTCCCTGCAAGGCCACTGTCAGGTGTTTTTCTCATCAAAATAGCTCTCAATTAACATTAAAAAAGGGGACCATGTGGGACCACTTAGGCATTGTTTGCTATATAGAGGGTGCAAGCAAGTAGCTATAAGTAGTGCAGTAGGGCTTTAAGGATTTCATCACTTGTAAATGACTATCTGAAGAAAAATATATGACAAACTCACCGATCGGGTGTCCATTGCCATTGTTGGTTTGATTGGATTCCCACCCGCTGCCGTAGCTCTCGAGGGGGTAGGCCGGTTCACCATGCTTTGGTACATCCAGACCTGTACAACAAAAAGGAGGCATAATTATTAGAGACATATGCTGTGATCCAAGGGTTAGCGATAGAGGGTTGAGGGAAGTAGGTGTCCTCAAATGAGAACATGTTTTGGGCGTTGTTGTTCTGTTTTTTGATGCATGTATTCAGTTTATTTTATTATTTGCATATTTTAGTGTAGATAATATTAATCATATTTCTTGTCGCCACATTAAGTAGGCGTAATCGAACACCTCCTCCCCTCCCTCTCAGAAGGTACAAATACACCCTGTTGCCAGCACATATTAGGGATAACGAAAATGCCAAAGTGGAAACGTTCACCCATAAACCTATTGCTACAAATATTTCGTCATATTTTTATTTCATTTCTTAGTTAAGGGATTCTAGAAATTTTTAAATGTAAATTTTCTTCTACTCTACTTTAAGTACTAAGTACTTTTAAACAAAATGAGTGGGAAATATATTATGACGACCCAGTTATAAGTATATATATGTTTTATGTATGTTCCAGTTGAATTTATATAAAACATTACATAGACATGGACCAGAAACACGTTAACCCTAAAAAGGCTGGGTTATTTGAGGTCTTAGTACGGCCGGGGGGGGGGGGCATTATGGCCCCCCTCAAGATCTCGGCCGTGAAACCACCGATCTCCGCGAAAATTTGCACGCATGTCAAGTGAAGTGTATAGAATACTATGATAATTTCAATTTTTTGAAAAATTCACTCATTTTTTTACCCATAAATCATATATTATTCATATTTAAGCATTATTTTCACTACATATATACATTAGACCATTTGGAATAATAATACGCCAACAAAATTTGGAAGAGCCAGCTTATTCCTTATGTTTTCTCTTGTTTTGATAATTTCTTATGTATTCCCAATAAACAAAATCACGTGAAAATCACGTCAATATCAAGGTATCGACTTGAGGAGAGTTACGTTCTTCAAACACCGGACATTTACGTAAATGTGTTTATACGTTTTTTGCATTAGGTAACTTAAAACACACGTACACTAAATCACGCAATTGTCACTGCAATATCACCATTATAATAACGTGATTATCCCTACCTTGGAGACCATGGTTTGTAAACCTAATACTTCCGTGTTTGTTTGGTTATGAAATTACATCTTCATACACGAAATTATCGCGTCACAGAAACACGTGAAGCGTTATGATAGTTTTAGTCAAAATATCTGCGTGAAATTCACGTGAATATTACGAGGCTGACTTGAGATGAATCATGTTCTTCATTCACGTGAAATTTACGTCGAAGAGGAAGTATGTTACTGTAACCCGCGTTCAACCCAATAATTACGCAAATGTTACACAATAAATGAACCAAAATAATGACGTTCTCATCCCGTTTCTGAACATCGTGTCTTGGATCTTCCATTATAACGTCCAGGCGCGCCGGAAGCAGTTTGGGATTAGAGGGGGTTGGGTGGGGGGGGGGGTGCAAACATCCCAGAAGAGAAAGCTAGTTGCAACTGGTCCAGTTGATGAACCATTTAATGCCAACCGGTAACCCTGGAAATTGAAATGGGCTAAATGATCCAGTTGATCCAGGTCAGTTATAATTCAACTGGTCTAGCTGAGCCATTAGAACCATTTGGTAAAACTTCCAACCAGTTGAACAGCAACAATAATTCAATACTGGTACGTCTGTATTTCCAATGTAAGGGCATTGGTAATAAGTAGACTTACATAATTGAATTAATCGAAAAAAAATCGTATACTTGTACTTTATTGAAATTATTTTAGTTCACAGTTAATGTTTCCCTTATTCATGTTTAACTATGTATACGAAGTAGCGAAATGTCCTAATAACTGGTAATTTATATTTGTAGTATTTTCGAAATGAATTGCAAATAACTAAATCATCAGTAATTAAGAAATATGCTGTAAATTCAGATAAATTGTTTAAAAAACATAGATCTGCACGCACCCCATATTCAATATGCAAATGAATTGGTGTCAGCTGGGTCAACTCGAAATATGCCAACGCTCAGTCATCAACTGGTGCAACTGGAAATATGCACACTCCAGTTATCAACTGGTGCAATGAAAATATGCCAACAGTCAGTTATCAACTGGTGAACATAGAAATATGCCAACAGTCACGGGATTATCACCACGGAACTTAAATGGTAACTGTGAAACCATCAAGACACCCAAGAATAACTCATTTTCACACATGGAAAACACGGAATAACCAGCTTATATTAATAATCCGTTTGAGTCACGCGATCATCACCGCGGAACTGCTGGCAACTTTGACTACGATTTAAATAGGTGTTTTAAGACACCTAATCATGACTAATTGTTCACACCTAAAAGTCACGTATGCCCAGCTTAGATTAATAATAATAATAATAATAATAATAATAATAATAATAATAATAATAATAATAGCCTAATAGTCCACTCCAAATTTTATTAAACCGAAACGGAAATTCTTTTTGCCCAATTGATCGTGAGCCCGGCAGCCACTGAGCAGCGCCAGATCGACGTTGCTCTATCCCTTATTGTTGAACGCCAAACAGGGTAGCAACAACTCCCATCTTTTAACGTCTTTTGGTATGACGCGGCCGGGGTTCGAACCCACGACCTCCCGGTTGTGAGGCGGACGCTCTACTGACTGAGCCAGTAATAATTAATTAATTAATTAATTAATAATCCGTTTGAGTCACGAGATCATCACCGCGGAACTTATGGCAACTTTGACTTCCATTTAAATAGGTGTTTTAATACACCTAATAATGACTAATTTTTCACACCTAAATATCACGGATTCACAGCTTAGATTAGTAATCAGTTTTAACTACGTGATCATCACCAAGAAAGTTATGGTAACTTTGAAACCATTTAAATAGGTGTTTGAAGACACCTAATAATGACTAATTTTTCACACCTAAAAGTCACGTATGACAAGCTTAGATCAATAATCCGTTTGAGTCACGAGATCATCACCGCGGAACTTATGGCAACTTTGACTACCATTTAAAAAGGTGTTTTAAAACACTTAATAATTACTAATTTTCACACCTACATATCACGTTTTCACAGCTTAGATTAGTTATCAGCTTGAGCCACGTGATCATAACCAAGAAATTTATGGTAACTTTGAAACCTTTTAAAGAGGTGTGTAAGACACCTCAGAATTACTAGTTGAATATAACCAGAGATTCACGGACAGAACAATAAGACGATTAGCCGGTGTAAGTAACGTGATTATTACTATCAACCTTGGATAACCTGTGAAACCAATCAAAAAAAGTGCTTACAAGACCAAATAATTACGTATTTATCGCCACCATCGGTTAACTGACAAAAAACTCGTTGCTTGGTCAAGTGGTTTTTTGGTCATAAACACTTGATTTACAGAGGTAAGTGGAATCACGTTACTCCAGTCGCGTGATAAACTGGTGGTTTTTAGGTTGGATGAAAACGTGAACAGGAGTAGCCTTTTTGTTTAAATGAAGGCACGTGTCGATAACGTTTAAATATAGTTCAAAAGGCACTATACTTTAAAATCACTTAAAATACACTCCCAAAAGAGGTTACTTTTTGGTGTTCTGTTTATTGGGTTTCACTGTTTTTTTAACTTATGTATTTTATTGTTTTTGTTATTTTATTTCATTTCTAACTACAATTCAACTATTTTGACTACCAAAACAACCACCTAAACATCAAACAAGACCCAATAACCAATGTTTGATCTATTTTTGGAAAAATGACTTTCCCATATGTTTTGTACACAAATGACGAAATTGAGCGATTTTCGGGCTGACATGCACGTGACCTTGTAACTGTAGCTCCGATTTTCAAAAAAAATTGTTTTAAAAGATGCGCAAGACTCTAAAGAAAAAATTCAGTGAGCGGCGGGGCGCCATCCATATGTTCTCGAACAATAAGAAAAATCGTGGAGGGGGGGGGGCATAATGACAAAGCAATAAGTAATGCATGCAGACTGGATTCCAAGTACGTAGTTTATTCATTGTAAACAGGTTAATGTATAACTCGTTACTAAGTCCCTAGGAAAGCGACATCAATCTATTTGAATATGCTATTAATTCAAAACTGGTTTTATATTCATTGGAAATGGAGGACCGAAGATCCAAAATATATCGCAAAATACAAGTAAAATAATTAAGATCATTATCGTTAACCCGTTTTATTCCCCTTTCTTTTTCACTGCCTTTACTGCTAACTGTCTTTACGTACCTTTCAGCTCCATCTCTGGGGTAACACGGAGGACACCACAAGCTTGCATGAGACCAAAGAGGACAAGAGAGAGAACCGAGGTCCAAACTACGATGACAAAGACTCCAAGAAGGTTCCATCCAAAGGACTAGGGAACAATAAAGAGGAAGAAAGTACTACTACAACATGGTGACACAATATTGAGTCTTGTATTGAAGAATGAAGAACAAAAATTGTCCCTATATGTATGACTTTGAAGGTTATTACGCTGGTATAATTATCATGTGCTCCCTCAATCATACTGAGTAAAGGGCAAAGGAAAGGAGGGAGGGATAAAGAGAGAGAGAGAGAGAGAGAGAGAGATGAAGTAAAGAGAGAGAAAGAGAGAGAAAGTGTATGAGAGGAAGAGAGAAAGAATGAGAGGAAGAAAGAAAGAAAGAGCAAGACACGGAGATAAAGAGAGACGATGAATGAAAAAAAGAGAAGAGAGCGAGGGAGAGGGGGGGGGGGTGGGAAAGAGAGAGATTATAGTGTATATACAATTTAATATGCAAAGTCCAGGGAAGTTCTAGTTCAAATTATGGTACAAGAGGTAACGTGAAAAGTACAATAACCCAGAGAGTGTATTTTTGAAGGATGGTATGAAGAATAGAAATAATGAGATATTTTTAATAACAATTTTAAGTTCAACTTTGTTTCACTAATGCGAACCATATCTAATATATAAAATATTTACAATTACACTAGAATGCATAGTATAAACTAAGTAGAATAATGGAAATAAGTTCATGTGTAAACGCCTTTAAAGAACGAAATCAAATGCGAAAATGGTAGTTAGAAGAAAAAAGCCGTGGACTTCCCAACAAACTTAGAGCGCTTCAGTTTATAATACATGACAAAAACAATTAAAAATATTTAAATATGAAGATAATGAAATCTCATGGGTATTTGTACCAACAGTGAGAGGAGGAGAATGAGAAGAAGAGAAGAGAAAGAGAACATATATGACCAGCAACAAATGCATCTATGTTTCATGGTTTGTTTTTGTTTTACTCTGAATACCAGGTACCAGTCTTACAATTTGTATTTCATAGAGTAATCGGTCTTATTAATAATCAATCTTAAAGATCAACCTTATTACTGGTAATGCGATTGCATTGTGAAAGAAAAGGTGTGGAAAGGATCAGAAACAGTTGATCATGTAGCATGTAAGTATTGGTGTGCACTGCAAGGTTCTGGAGTCATCAAAATCATAATAAATTTGACCGAGTCTTGGTAAAGTAACAAGCACTCACATAGAAAGCTATATATGGGACAACACACATGGTGTCGGGGCTAGTACTACCTTGATTTCCTTGTCTTTCTATGCTCATTACTCAGCCAGTATACATTTTCTTTCAAAATTGTTTGGCACATGTCATTTATTTGTAATCTTGAACATTCAGTGTAAGTTTCGTTTGATTCTGTGAGAATTAATTTTTTTTTTACCAGTACTGGAGTTTATCTTTAATTTGTATAGGTTTTCTGTTTCATCGTTACTATTTGTATATAACTTTTCCAGATTTTCAACAATTAATTTTATCTGTATAATTATATTGATGATTGTAGTAAGACAAGATTTGTATCAACTGTTTACATGTCCAATCTACCTCATTGCTGCAAACAATGTTGTTTATTAAATGTAACCATTATCTATTCTATTGTTATTGTTTTATTTTAGTTATACGACATAGGACCTACCTGCCAAGAGGTTGCAGAGAAAGTAAAAACGACGCCGTCGTTCATGTCGAAGAGGGGCGCGGCTAATACTCCCCAGATACCGCCTCCAAGGTGAACTGCAAAGAATGATTGACATTATGAAAACACTAGATAAACATGCAAAGCTTTAAGCGGGACTGACTACTTATCGCTAATTGTGGCCTCTGTATAGCTAACAATGCCTAAGCGGTACCCGTTGGTTCCCCAATGATCCTCTTTTCTTATGTTAATTAAGAGCTGATTTTGATGACATAACCACCTGCCAGTGACCACGCTTGATGGTTTAATCACTCCTTGCCAAACTAGTGCGGACGGGCTTTAAAATAAGTGGGTAGTGCCCCGCCCCCCCCCCCCCCACCCCGGGGTCGGAATGACCGCATGCGTGTTACCAAAATGTCCGGAAAAGGGGTACTTTTCGTGCGACAAAGTCCGGCCCGAGAATTGTAAAAAAAGGGGTGTATTTGACTTTTCACCCGGAGATTTCTTTAAAAAGGGGGTGTTTTTCTTTTTTTTTCTCTCAATTCTTTGGACTCCTGAGAAATTGTTCCGAATTTAGGGGGGTATATTGAGCATTTTTCCGTATTTAGGGGGGTCTCCAAGGCAGGAAAAGCCCGCAAAAAGCCCGCGAAAGGGGGGGTTCGGAAATGTTGGCAGTCCTCAGATAGGGGGTGCTTTCAAAAAGAGGGAACGAGCATACGCGTACCCTAAATAACATTGAGTGGGGGGGGGGGGGGCGGGGTAGTGCCTCCACCCGTCAGGAAATAAAATATAAACCTCGGTGCGTATAGATTGTTTGTTCAACTTCAAAATATTTCAATTTCTTTTGAAAAGATGGAAATTATAAATAACCCTTCAAAAATCTAGTTGAAAGTATATAATATTTTTCATACAAAACAACGAAGAAAAAAAAGAAAAAAATTCCACCTGGGATGCCAAAGATGAATTATTAAATGTTAACTTAATTTAATGTTTGAGGGTACATTTTTCAAAATCCTCTTAGGATCAACGAGTTAAAGGGCATTCCTAAAATAAGTGTTTAATAGATTCGATTTCTTCTGACGTTTTGACTTTTATTATTGACCCAGTCACTTGATTTGATTACTATTTGCAGTGAATATTCTCCACTCCCTGGTTAGTCCAGAATGTGGCCTATTTAATTTTGATCTCCACCACACCAACGCTGCCTCCCCCTACTTACTTGCTACCAGCCGATGATGGCGTGATCATTATGGCGAATTTGGCGAGCATTTTGTTGATAACGCCATCTTCGACGGTTTGAATCAAGTGTGTAGGGAATATAATTATAAAGGAACGGGCAGATTCTGGACTACTCCCTGGTGAGCTTTCCCGCCAGTAGCTTTTTTACGGGCGCGCATTATTATGATAACCCAATCACATCTACCTAATTTGTATCTTTCCGAGTATTTAGCTCCTGAGTGGAAGGGAGCAACGTAGATATAAAAAAAAAATAGCTTGCTTGCGTTCGAACCCACGACCTTTGCATTCCAAGTCAAATGATCAAACCACTCTATTACGACGCCTATGCACGTTTGAATGTCCTTGCATGGCGCATTGGTAATAACGCCTCGTTTGCAAGAGGCTTAAAGGCGCGTGGTAGTGGGCTCGCATGGGGAATTTGACACCATTCGGGTGTTTCCCAAATAATATGTGTTGTCATTCACCAGGATAAGCCTTCAATTTTATGACCAACCGGTATTAAAGGGAGTGGTTCGTCAGTTTCCATGTGCAGAAGGCCATAATTCGCTAATACCAGACTTGGTAGAAATACCATTAATGGGAGTACAAATCTGCACACAGCAAACCCGTAGGCCAGGCAAGAATTACCCCCTAATCTCTCGGAGTAGTCGGAGAGTCTTCGGGTGACGAGGGAAAAGCAAAGCATTACATAAGGTATAATGGTCATAACACTGAAGGCTAGCTCTGGTGATTGACAACACCTGTTATTGGGTAAACACCCGAACGGTGTCGAATTCCCCATGAGAGCTGACTTCTATGTGTCTTAAGTAATGCTCTGCATTTTCGACAAATCGCCCCAACACTTAACTTATGCCCATGGAAAAATCATTATCTTACATTTCCCTCACCCGAAGACTCTCTGAAAGACTTGAGGGTATTTCTTAATTGGACTACGGGTTCGCTGTGGGCTAGATTTATATACCCATTAATGTTACTTCCACTAAGTCTGCTGTCAGTGAACTATGACCTACCGCATATTTAAACTGACGACAATCTCCTTTTAAACTAACCTGCAACAGCATCCAGAGGATCATCGACCTTGACAGCAACCATCAGAGCACTCCACATCATATAGGTAGCACCGGCTACAGCGCCAATGATCGCTGCTCCCCATGGGTAGACGGCATCACAGCCAGCACAAATAGCAACCTTCAAAAGGGGTGCAAGCGAATACGGTAACAGTATTTAGGGTCAGGTACATGGTATTTTTGCCTATGCATTTCCGAAGTATTGAAAGCTATTAGTATACACAAGGCTTGTGCAGATATGAGGCAGAATACCGCCCTCAGTGTTGTAAAATGAACGAGTGACAATTGCGCGCAACAACCGTCCTCCGAATATTCACAGAGCTCCCTGTTATGAGATACAGACCTGCAGAGATGTGACGCTTATTTACATCATCATAAAATAAAAGCCGTGGTTTTGCTGTGTCATATCTGAACGAAGCCTAAACTGGTTTCTCTACTTTATTCTTGGTAACGTAAGTGGCCAAATACCTTGGACTTGCCGTTATACTTATACATTAAAGAAGCCGCGTTATTCAGAACTTTTACAATTTGAACGATGTTTCCACAGTATGGCCACTACTGCTTTATGCAAGGGCGATTGCGCCAAATAAATCGAACACAGGGAGCAGTTCATTAAATTGTTTGGCCAAAGGGTAATTTTGTAACGATGGTTCAATAAAGGCCATCAGAGTAAAAACAAATGCTTTTAATTGTGAATAAATCAATTTACTATCATTGCAGTCGTTAAAGAAACGAATAAGAATAGGCCGTTCTAGCGTAACAACGAAATGGCGGTGAAATAACTATAACTACAGAAGGAATTTTGAAGCAATATTGACGATGTAATCTTCATTTTTTTCACTTGCGTTGTAGATAAAACTTTCAATTCATGTTGATCCTAGACAGAGTAAAAAGAGACCGTTTCATAATTCATGTTAACATTTTTTTTCTTCTTCAAATAAGTCTTTATTCAGTTTTAATCAAAGCATAAAATGGTATAATTAGGCAAATGTAGATGGATACATACGTTTGACAAACATAATGTACAATGACAAACTGAACAAGATTATATAGTATTTAAATAGGTTGGATGTGCTTCCATCTATCTCCTTGCCGCAGTAAAGATTATTTTGTTCAACTTGACTATTAAATTTTAATATTTGAATAGATGGAAATAATAGCGATGTTGAATACTCACCATTCCAGTCAGCCCACCATTAATGGTGGTCAGGAGCGACCAGTAGCTTCCGCTGAAACCAATCTTCCGGATCACCATGGCAACCAAAGCAGCACAAGCCCCAGAGATGATGGTGTTAATGATAGCGAGTGAGACTGTTGTCCCGTCTCCTTCGACCGAGATGCTAGCTTGGGAGCCGCCATTGAAGGCGAAGAAGCCGAAGAAGAGAACGAAGCCGCCCAGAGCAACCATCTTAATTCAAGAAATAATGATAATGATAATAGTAATAGGTATTTTTATAGTGCCGTCTATCTAGATAATTCTATTCCGAGGCGCATTTATTATTACCCCGGCTTTCGCCTAGCTGCCGTTTATACAGCGCTCCAGCATTTCAAGGAATGAATTCCTGCCAGGTACCCATTTACATCACCTGGGTTGAGTGTGGCACATGTAGATCAATGTCTTGCCAAGGACATTAGTGCCACGGCGGGACTCGAACCGCGGACCTTGCGATCGACAGTCCGGCTACGTATCCACTCGACCACGACACCTCAACAATTTAAATATCATTTAGCTTTATTCAACCGATCATTTAAGGCGTCTTTTTGTTTCGGGGTAGTTGGAGGTAGTTTCATTATCCCGTGGCACTATAATTTTCTACAAAATTATGGCTCTTGTGAAGGACCACAGAATCAAAATACTAAAAAGATAATTCGTT
The DNA here is from genome assembly GCF_000002235.5 of Strongylocentrotus purpuratus. NCBI lineage: Eukaryota > Metazoa > Echinodermata > Echinoidea > Camarodonta > Strongylocentrotidae > Strongylocentrotus > Strongylocentrotus purpuratus. The sequence goes on from NW_022145603.1 coordinate 12,554,563, forward strand.
CAAGATGCTCGGTTACCTGGCAAATGGAAGAAAGAGGCAGCGAGATAAAGAGAGATTTGAATAGATAGAAGAAAATGGAACAGAAAGAAATGAAGGGAAGAAAAAGCCAGTGAAGTGTATTCATATTGTTAACTCTAATAAGGGGATGGGTAGGGACTACATTAAAATGTAGATATGTAGTGTATGCCTACTCATCTGCGAGGACTAAACATGTTACAAGAAGATATTGAAATGGCTTGAGAGGAAGGATGCGGGCCCGGAAAGAAATAATCTGCAAGAAACTACACTGTTATGATTATTATGACTAGAGAGGGGGATTAGACATTTAAGTTAAGGAGAGTCATACAGAATGGGAAAGAAACAAAATTATGTCAGTTTAAGAAAATCAATTGGCACACTGATCAATGAATGACAATGACTCACCGGGACTGTGTGACCTGAAATCACTTTAGACTTGCCATTCTCGTCATAGCGTCCGATACGTGGTCCTAGGATGGCGGCTCCGACCAAAGCTGCTGTTCCTCCGACACAGTGGACAACACCGCTACCTGCAAAGTCCTGTGGGGATGAGGTTAAAAATTTGGCGGGATATTGAAAACAATGGCGGGAAATCAAACGTTTGACATGCAGTGTAGAGCAGGCGCGTACGCAGGATTTTTTCAAGGGGGGGGGGGGGGGGTTAACATTTATAAATCGGGCCGAAAATTTCGCAACGACTCAGCCAGCCGCTGAATAAGCGGCAGGGGGGGGGGGGTGGGTAAGAGGACACATTTTTTTTTTTTTTTTGTCTCGAAAAAAAAAAAAAAAAAAAAATCCAAAAGGGGGGGGGGGGGTTTTAGAGAAATTTAGGGGGGGGGGGGTTTACACACAAAAAATTACCAAAGGGGGGGTTTAACCCCCAAACACCCCCCCCCCCCCCCCCCCCCCCTGTATACGCGCCTGGTGTAGAGTGCACTTGGACGTATAGAATATTTGCCTTGAAAATATTATTTAACTGGTCCTATATAACATGACAGCTCCGCCTTTATAGAGCTGCTTTCTACACAAAATAATGTACAGCACCATTACCTGCACAATCCTATAATAATGATAGTATACTAGCTTTGCGTCAAATCCATTTGAAATCAAACCTTAAGGTGCACTTGTCAAACAAAAACAAACACAAAAGAGAGATCACATGCATACAAGCATCTGCATTATAAACAAAGAAACAGAAGCAAGATAGGGCATAATGAATGAGCCCCCATCAAATCAAACGTGGTTTCATCAATCAAGGTGATTCATGCGTCTGAATGCAACTACTGGAGAAGATTACAAAACACAATAGAATACAAAAATACCTACACAGTGACGATAAAAATGTATATTTTGGGGGGTTTCTACTGAGGTTGAAATTCCAACCGTATGAAATTTGTTTAGCATTCGAATGGTAATCAATTAAGATTTTAATGTCGTAATATTGGCATGGCAACTAACCTGGTAGCCGATTCCAGACGGCCCGTTGGCAAGCCAACCATCACTAGACCACGCCCAGTGAACCACAATCGGATAGATGAATCCTGGAGAAACGACAAAAATAATTCTTGTAAAAGAAAACTACCATTGCTTGTTTTTTTATTATCGATTTTACTTTCTACTCTTCTTTGATAAAGTATCCAGGGGCATATGGGACGCTTGCCACCACCGCCCCCCCCCCCCCCACACCCACGGTCTTAATTAGGAATTGAACTAGGTTCGGGGAGAATATATTTTCAGACAACAGATAGGCTGATTTTACATTCCTTCTTTAGGATTTGTGTTGTTGTTCCTGTTGTGTTGTTTTCTTCTTTCTTCCCTTCTTTTTCCCGACATGCAACCGTCACATTCTTCATATGAAAATCCAATTTCATGTTTCATTTTATATCAGATTGTAGTAAGCTCTTTTAAAATCCTTTTGAGCAAGTTTAAACATCTAAGGACCTTTATAGATTTGGTTTTGTTGGTGATAATTTATGTTCGTTTTGTAAGCAGGAAATAGAAACATACAAACATTTATTTTTATCTTGCGGGAGCGTTCAAAGTATATGGCAGGCTTTAATACAACTTTTTGAGTTAGATGAAATTAAAGATTTAGAATGGCGAGATATATTTGTTGGGTTGGTAGGTAGTTCATATAGAATAAAAATGTGTAATACTATCATTTTCATGGTGAAGTATATTACAATTATGTCAATATCCGGGGGGGGGGAGTACTAACTTTAGAAAAGATTTTTAAAAAGCCTTTTTAAGTATAGGGATGAGGAAAAGAAAATAGCAATTAAAATGGGAAAGCTGGGATCACATTTCTTAAAGGTAAAGACCAGTTATGGTCATGCGATTGCATTGTGAAAGAAACGTTGTGGAATCGATCAAAAAAGGTTGATCATCTAGCATCTAGCATCTGCAAGGTTCTGGAATCATCAAAATGATAAGAAATTTGGCCCATTCTTATTATAGTTACAAGCAATATACACAGAAAGATGTATATGGGACTACCCTATATCTCTCACAGACCATGAGAGAAACAAATTTACCAAATATATGAATTAGTAGGCGGTTTCCCGGCAAATTTTTTATCATCATGTATTAGTCAAAACATATTCTTTCACATGATTGGTAATGAGAGCTTCCATTTCATTTTTTGAAATTGGGGCGTTTCCAATACTGGTCTTTACCTTTAAAGTGGGAGCAGCTTAAGATTAATTAAGATTTGTTTTCTTCTCCACCGTGAGCCTGTTAAAAGCGTAACTCTATTTTGCGGCCTGGATAACTTATTTAGTATATTTTTCTTGAGTTGAGAATGTTGGCAGACATCCACTGAGTGAGTAGTGTGTGTGTGTGGGGGGGTGGGTGGGCGGGTGAGTATGTGTGTGGGTGGATGAGTATGTTTGTGTGATGGAGGGTGAGTATGTTTGTGTGATGGAGGGTGAGTATGTTTGTGTGATGGAGGGGGCAGGGAGGGAGCAGGGAGGGGGCAGGATTGTTCCAGTAAAATTACCTCCAGGTTTGTTTAAGTTTTTTTTTGTAATATATAAGTGAATAACATTTACAATTGACATATTATGTTTAGGTACTTATACGTTTACTTTGTTGCTAAGTTATATTATACTGCAAATAAGTTTGTGTTTAATTATGTTTATGTAAAAGCATCAATACTGAACACGTTTATTTTATTCAATTGTATGTTATGGTTTGTATTACTCATTTGGAGAAATAAAACAAAATTGTTTTAAAAAAAATTATTTAAAAAAAAAAGTGTGTGTGTGTGTGTGTGTGTGTGTGTATGGGGTGGGGGCGGGCGGGAGGTAGTTGTTTGAGAGGCTTGGGGTTCTTGCGTTCATTTTCTACATGCGCTTCGTGATTGTTTATAGGGGGCTTGAAGAATTGGAGGGGTTTGTTGCGCCCCCCCCCCCCTCCCCTATAAAAAAAAAGTCCCTCTCGAACCCCTCCCGACAATGACACTCACCAGTGATGGCAGTGGAATAGATGAAGTAGGCTATGAACTCCGTACGTTCCGCCATCGCTCCCGAGACGATGGTGGCCGCCGTGGCAGCAAACACGAACTGGAAGAAGAAATGCGAGTAGAGACACGACGGCAGGCTCTCGAAGAAAAAATACCGGTAACCGATGAAAGGATTTGACTCTTTTCCGAATGCGAAGGCGTAGCCAATGGCCCAGTATACCACCGCCCCAATACCTGGAAAGATGGAGAGATTGGATGTGAGCAATTTTGTTCTATTGGTGAGTATTCTCAATTATATTAACTTTATATTAAATAACATTATCATTCATCATTAATATTGTTGCCTCTTTTGTTGATGTTACCATTTTTATCATTACTATTATCTTTATTGAACATTGTTCTAATTATCATGACACTTATCATCATCATAATCATCACCATCATTATGAACATAATGTTCTGGATTTTTTCATTCGAATTATGTCGTTTTATTATTAGATATTAATTGGTTAGTTGGTTTGTGTTACCAAACTGCTAAGATATAGCATAATATGCTTGTTTATGCTACGGTCACAAAGGTTCGTACGAACGATAATTTCGTAGGAATCTCCCTGTTTTTCCGTTGTTTTCCCGAATTCCTATTGTCTGTAAATCGTTCGTACGGCGTTCGTACGGCGTTCGTAGCAGTCCGTAATGGCATTTGTGACCGAGGCTTAAGCTACGGTCACAAAGGTTCGTACGAACGATGCGTTCGTACGAATCTCCCTGTTTTCCATGGTCTTCCCGAATTTCCATGGTCTGAAAATTGTTCGTACGGCGTTCGTAGCAGTTCGTAATGGCATTTGTGACCGAAGCTTTAGTTAACAACATGGGGACCGAATGATTTACGTTCTCTCCAAGGGACTTGGTAATGAGAACTAATGCCTTACCTAAAGGCACTAGTACATTACTTGGTTTTGAACCCGGGACTTCCCGGTTACGAGAACACTGCATGCTCTACCACTGAGCCATGATCCATCACACTTTTTTGTATTAAAGGGATCCGGTAACTTTGTCTTGGATCCTTTAGAAATAATCCTTGATTTAGCTCATGCTGCAATGATAATTATAAACCTTTAGGTCAGTCAGGAACGCCATAACTTGTACAAGTCGATCGCTTGTCTGATTATCAAGATATTAATGATTGGAATTACAAATTTTGAAAACCGTTCGCCGAACGGTTTTTATAACACTACAGTCTATTGGGGAAAACGAGTATGGTAAAACCAGTCACTCAAAGATATTTACTTTTTTGAGACACTTCTTGATCATTTTGAAGCGCGATTTTTTAGGGCTTCAATATTACACCATATCACAGACACTGGTAACATGTAGGACCGTGTATCCCAGATTTAACATTGTTAAACGATCCATTTAATGAAATCGTGGAGATGAAACTTGGTGTTAACAAAATATGCTTATATCAAGGATGATTCAAAATGTTACGTACCATTTTATGTTTATTGATAATACAAATCTAACAATTTATGAAAATACATACTTATCTTGTAATTTTGAAATAGCTCACACTTTTGTGTGCACGAATAAAAAATAATTTGTACAACATATAGGCCTATCTCATCAGCATTTTGAAAATGCGAATCGTGTAAGGCCCTAACCCAGTATTTAGAATATGCATGAATTATAATTATGATTTATTTATTTAGTTATTTAATTCTTTTTTTTGGGGGGGGGGGATACGGTACTTACAAACATCGAGCAGGTTTTTGAGAAGAATGTTGGTTGTATTTTTGGCGCGCACTGATCCAGCTTCGAGGAAGGCAAACCCCATCTGCATCACTTGAAGTTTGAGGAAAAAATTATGTAAAGATAAAAATAGTCATTACGAATGTGATATTAATAAATGAGGGCATCGTCTCACGAAACCTTTCTAAAGTACAAGTTCACGACATCCCATTCAAACACGTGTTCATTGTATGAGATCTCGGCGAACGTGTACTTCGGACAATTTTGTGAAACGCTGCCCTGATGCATGTACGGGAATGAAAAGGGTAAATAATTACAGGGATAGATAGCAAGACATTATTCAACTTATGCCACTTTCGACCAAGGTGTATAAGTATAGGGCTATTTTGTTTTGTCGTTTCCACCCTGCGGATTTATCTGATATACGGCACATAATCATCCATTCCACATTGATTTATAAATGTATGTACACACTTTTATTCATATATTCATTTATTCATCCATTCATTCAGTTTGATACTTTACTTTTGCTTGCTGTTTGATTTTGTATGTTTTTTTTTTTTACTTTTGGGTTGTTTGTTTCATTCCATTTATTTGATTGTCTACTGAATGGGTAATTGTTTGTAAATATACACGATAAGAAAAAAGGTGCAAAAAAGGGGTGCAAAATAAAAGTTTGCATATTGCATACATATTCATGATTCCTTTACACGTGTTCACATAAAAATACATTTATCATGATTTGTTAAGCAACTTATGACAATGCACATCAATTTTGTGATTTGTATTTTCCTTCGGCAATCATTAAACAAATAGATTATTTTGTCTGAACATGTTACAATTACATTCACGTTTTAGCAATAGATATATTGATTATATGATTATTAACCGAGAAACTACGTGCATGTTTAATATGTATTTGTGTACGAGCAAATTTCACGAGTATTCCTCGAGTATGGGTGCAGGATTGCACCTTTTAAAGGGTGCATGCAGGATTGAACCCCTAAAAGGTGCTGCTATTGCATCGGTTTGTACCCCTAATGGAGCAGGATTGAACCATTCAGGGGACTAACATGTCTCCTAAAAGGTGCAGTCTGGCACCCTTTTAAAGGGTGCAGGATTTAACCCCTAAATTGTGCTGCCAGTGTTGCATCGGTTTGCACCCCTAAAGGTGCATACTTTCACCATTTTTTCTTAGTGTGTATAGTAAATAAATTCATTAATGAAATCAATAAAACACTAGCACAAATGTGTTATAATAAACGGTCTGTACACTTTTGGATCAAAATGTGGCTAGCACTCCATCCTATCCTTGGACATACCCTGTACATTAACATGCTTATATAGACGCGAAAGGCTGTTCTGTTGTGTATGGTTCACTAGGCATATGGGCAGTCTACTTCGAGCTTCAAAGTTGCTTTCAGTAATCTATTCTTGAGAACTTCAATATGATTCGCTGGACCGAATCTAGTTGTAGAGATATAGACACTAGTCATGTCATTTGAAGCTTTGAAAAGAAACCCTACGAGCGACATTGCGCAACCCCTTCAATTTCAAAAGATTCTTGAATCTCTTCCTCTATGTCCCCATTTCAATCCAAAAATCTATTTCTCTGTGTGCGTCTCTCTGCTCTTTCTCTTTCTATCTCTCACTTTTTCCCTTTCCCTCTCTCTTCTACTTCTTTCCTTTTCCTGTTCTCTTCTGCCTTTTTTTAATTTCATCTCTCTCTCTCTCTCTCTCTCTCTCTCTCTCTCTTTTTTTTTCTCTACCTATCTATTCACTATCTTCCTTCGATGCTGGGGGATCAATACTTACAAAAGATGATACATGACATAACAATCAGAAAGAAATGATCAGCATCTGTCGCTGTGCAGGCAGTGTCTCCTGTGCTGTTATCCATCTTGTTTGTGTGTACACTTCAGTCAGTGCAAGTCTGTAAAAGAAATAGAAAGCAGTAAATTCACAAATTTTCTAATAACATTTATTTCTTCTTGTTATTATTATCATCCTTCTTATCATTATTATTATCATTATTATTATTATTATCATTATTATCATTTTATCATCATTATTATTATTATTGTTATTATTATCATTATTATCATTATTATTATTATTATTATTATTATTATTATTATTATCGTTGATAATACTAATTATAATGATAATATCAATTATAAAATAACAATATTATTATCATCATTAACCTTATCATTATCATCATTATCTATAGTGTATATCGTTACTACTAGTATAGTAATTAAAGTGTTAATATTACTATCATAGTTGGTGCTGTTGTTGTTACTGTTGTTATTATCATTACTCGAAATGGGCTTACACTAGTTGGTAAATTGCAAGATATAAATTAATCAATTAATAATTGAATAAATACAAAGTCGATATAAATATTATTCAAGTATACGTTTTCACGTTGTTTGCTCGCAGAGTTAGGCATGTGAATTTTGAAATAAGCAAACAATCGGAATAACTTTTAGATGTCGTTATGAATTATATTTACACATTCATAATGAATAGTATATACGATACATAACATAAGTAATATTGTTATACTAACATCACCTTAAATCGTACTTTAGCGAAGGACACGTAGGCCTAATAGCACAGGAAAAACCCAATTTACAGGTATCACTTTGCATTATAATGTCGTTTGCCAATAGACCCAACATAAAAATACACCATGAAGAACACATTGTTATACAAAAATATTTATAAAAGCGTTAACGTATTTTATCATAAAGTGGTATATTTAGGCCCTATAAATGTTTTTTGTTTAATAATATGTTTAAACATATATATATGTATATAAGTAGCTGAGTACAGACTGTGTCAAATCGGTTTCTTAGTGAGCATGGTCTCGGATATATATTGACGTTTTGATGAGCAATATATTCAGTCGAGTACCAACAAGTAGAATTAAGACTTTAAAGACCTGCCGATCATGCGAGATAAAGGATCGAGAGACTGAAATGGAAAGGCAGCTATGATCGAGAAATAAATTCGCAGAAATAACTTACAGAATATTGAATAACCCGGTTTGGAAGAAGCTCAACAAACCATCAGTTGTCGCATCAATTAACTCCTGTTGGAGACAAAATATATCACCCGGAGATCGAGCTGGTGATGAAACTGTGGATCGTAGTTTTTCTTCGATGTCGGCTTACAACGGAGACGATATCGACCGGGGCGCCTTATGCGTATAATAAATAAAGGCGGGGCTATTCCTTCACAGAGTGCTCTTGTTATACAGGCGGTGAATTTGTACACAAAGTGCACTGCCACTGGTTATGGTTGTGGGGTAGTAACTTCTTGTATTACGTTGCATTCACTCTCTAATAATAGGCCTAAAGAAACCTCAAAATACCTCCAAAATCGGGACTCTTTTTACAAAATGCATTGTAGCGATGATACGCTTGATTGAGAACTCGCCGGTCGGATCGATGCGGTCATTTTGGACACAATAAGGAGTAGAAGAATGTAGATAAATCGCCTATAATGACCGTACCTTGATAGCAACAAAGTGAGGCAAATCCTAAAGTCCTTTTTTCAAACCTCAGTTGAAGCGATTAAACTTTTGACCATTTTGTTTGTTTGTTTAATTGGTTGTTTTTTTGTTCTCAAAATAATGCAAGATAAATTGTTTGTAATAGACGTATTCATATCTTCGGATGTTTTTTACCTGGGGACCTATACTGACTAAGTACAAGTTTTACATTTTTATTTTTATTTTTTTTCATTTTCTTAATAGTTTTTTCATTTTTTTTATTGATTCCAAACAATACAAATCAATCTTAGAAATAAAATTACAGTTGTTTTTCCTTGACATGACTTCAATACATTGTCATTACATAGATTGTACGATTGATGAAAACAAAAATGAAATCAGTTGTAACATAAAACAATATCCCCATTCAACCAAACACACTACTACCCCCCCCCCCCTCCCCCACCCTGCAAACACACACCACCCGACCACACTTCAACACATATACCACACACTGTTCCTAGCCTCCTCAGAATACCCCAAATTGGAGCGACAGACAAATAGAAATAATTCATTAAGATTATCATTTAAACGAGGCTACGATAGCCACAATAATTAATAAACTATATTACTCGGAATACAGTCTGCAAACATAATTAATTGCTATGACGGTCAAGCCTCGTCTAAGCCTTCAGGTTGTCCAGGAAAATCTGCATAAAATATGAATAGGCCTATGTTAGTAAGCCGGTCTATTGGATTCATTTCAATACTTTTGCGAATAAAGATTACCCATATCACATTTCTGAAAAGAATACGAAGCGAAAAGGCGATATGCTTTCCATTAGTACGCGTTTGTGCTTATGCGAGAGATTAAGAACGTATAGGTATTATTTTTGAGAACACAGTGCCTATACATTTCATAAAATTTAAACTGGGTTTCATGCATGGAGTTAAAGTTAAAAGTTAATTTCCTTTTTAGCCTGCCATTATGGTCTAATGAACGAAATAGACAAATGAGATGCAAGTTAAAGTTGGCATATGCCGGCAGATTCCCCCCCCCCCCTCCCCACCTCCTGCACGCCCTTTCGGTCAAGGGGGATTTAAACGTGAAGGCCTTCCTACAAGCGGACTTATATAGCACAGGGAGGGGCAAGTTGCGGGCAACATTCATGATCATATATGTACCCCCTCTCCTAGCGAGAAAAGAAGTTGACAGGTGCCTTCCCACATTCACCCCAAAGATTACTCACAAGTCACATGCATTCCAACGGTACTATACAAAATATAGCCTCATGTAAATTATTTTAGACTCATGCCCACCCCTTCCCCTCCTCCTTCCACCCCCCCCCCCCCGACTATCCCCATAATAGCGCCATCGGTTTGAAGATTACACCCAATCCCTGTTGAAAAAAAAACCTAAACGGTAGGATGTTTTTAATGAAAACCACCGGACCTTAACTTTGGATGTCCTTTGCACATATCAATAATTGTTGAAATATGAACTGAAATCAACGCTATTGTCCATGGTGGCTTATATATACCGACAAACTTAAATCAATAAAATCAATTAAACGGTTTATAGCATCTAGGCAGTACGAAAATACTACGCCAGATCGAAGAAAAAGATCGAGAAGAAGAAGAAGAAGAAGGGGAAGAAGGAGAAGGAGAAAGAGTAGAGTTACACGGTGGTCTATTAAAATTGAAATAAATATACCGGATCAAATAAACATTGGCCTGGGGTTGACAGGGATTAATACACAATACCGAACATTCAATAATAATTATGAAAACAAAAATTAAAAGAAGTCCTCGAGGTATTACGGCAAAACAGGGTAGAGTATAATAAAAACGACAAACTGATTTACCCATAATTGGGGCCTCGTCAGCATTAGTAATATTTTTCCTGAGGACCATGCATTCATCATTACCCCCATCAGAGAGGGACACTATTTCCAAGGATGTTTATTAGCCCCGCCCCGCCCCGCCCCCCCCCCCCCCCACTCAGTGTTATGTAGGGTACGCGTATGCTCGTTCCCTCTTTTTGAAAGCACCCCCTATCTGAGGACTGCCAACATTTCCGAACCCCCCTATCGCGGGCTTTTCGCGGACTTTTCCTGCCTTGGAGACCCCCTAAATACGGAAAAATGCTCAATGTACCCCCTAAATTCGGAATAATTTCTCAGGCGTCCAAAGAGATGAGAGAAAAAAAAGAAGAAAAAACTCTTTTAAAAGAAATCTCCGGGTGAAAAGTCAAATACACCCCCTTTTTTACAATTCTTGGGCGGACTTTGTCGCACGAAAAGTACCCCTTTACCGGACATTTTGGTAACACGCATGCGGTCATGCATTCCGACCCTGGAGTGGGGGGGGGGGGGGCGGGTTATTAGCATCTAGTGCAGGATCGAACCCGGAACCTTTCCTTATAGAGTAAAAGAACCTCTAACAGCAGTGTTCCCACTGAAGAAAGAAAGATAGAAATTTGAATGTTTGTGAATTCTCGTGTTCGGACTTTGAGGGGAAAAAATAGTGAGAAAAAAAAATAGCCCAAAAATAATTTCCAAGAAAAGAAAACGCATAGGCCCGAATTCACAAAGCAAGGTTTGAGCTCAAACCTCCTTTTGTTTCGCCAAACCTCCTTTTGTTCTTTACAAACCAGGTTTGTAAAAAAACGCGTAAAACGCGTCATATGACGTACGAAAACCAAGGTTTGTCGACAAACCTTCTTTGTGAATTCGGGCCATACAGTTCGTCGATGCTCGTAAACTCTAGCTCTCGCAATTTTTAAAGCATTCACTTGAGGGCGCCCTTTTCGCGGGCTTTGGGGTCAAATAAAAATACACAAAGGTCACCTTAAATCGAGGCAAGCGTGCAAGTCAGAGGGAAGCTACGCAACGTCTGCCTGATTTTGGCTCGGTTTCTACCTTTCTTCTTTATTTTTCTGTCGATCGTTGATCAATGTAAGCTCGTAATAGTAGTGTAGATTTATTAGAATGTTATTTCAAATGTGTGTATCGTTAAAAATGAGAATAAATGTGTTTGTATGATCATGATGTCGTAGATGTATTGTTCGCAATACAGCGGGCATTTTACGTGCGTGCATTTTGTATAGGAACTTTGTACGTATTTTGCACGTTCGATCAAATGAGAGGAGCCAAGTCGAGTGTGCACGTGTGTAGACTCTTCACAGTCGTTTAGCCGATACAGATTTATAATGTGCTATGTTGTGAACTTGCATTTGTAATGTTTGATATTTCAAGGAATGAATCACAATTTGTTCTCTATAATTCTAAAAACAGGTATGTCGAAATGCTTTCTCACATAATACACATTTCTATTTTCTAGACTACTTTTGCTGGAATTTAACATTGTAAATTGGTGTTTGTTGTTGATTTTTTATTTTTATTTTTTTAAATGGCTAACTGTTGGACTTATTGAAAAAGTGAATTAAGATATTGATATCGCCTAGCCAATATGCCTGCGCGAAGAGTGATGTAAACAAACCCTCAAATGCGTCTTTTTTTTAATCACCGATCCCCTTACCCGATGAACCTTGCCAACTGGCTCTGGAGATAGCTAACTACTTTTTTTTCTTCTTAAAGGGAGCTAACCTGTGATGTACATTACAAAAATTGCTAACCCCTGCCAAGAGTTCACGATGTTGGTTCAGCCACAAACACAAGTGCATGTGTTGTATGCGAAAATGCCTGTTTTCGCGTTGCCAACTTGATACTTCAACAGCAACAGCGATTACAATAACAAGGCATGCACAGGGAGTTCGCTTAATTAATCAAACTCCCTGCATGCACCTTAGTTCACTCAGTTAATTGCTATTATCATAAAGTCATAGATCTATATATTTTTGTTTTTAGTTCATTTAAGTACTTGTTCCTTTCTATTTCTTCTTAAAGCTAATGAACATGTTTATATTTGGCAAATTCACTGAAAAATTCATCACCTGAAACTTAGCTGGATAGTCATTTGTTTCTTGCTTTGACTAACGAGACAAATTGAATTTCCGGATTATTTTCTTTTGCTTCTGAAAAATCATAGTCCACCATGCCACGCAGATCTCAGTCAACAGACAGGTCGGCAGCCCCAGCTGGTCGTCGTAGCGCCAGGATAGCCACGCAGCCCAAGGTGGACATGTCCGAGGTTCCGACCCGGGGTCGAAGGTCATCCCCTCCTCCCCCTAAGAAGACAAGCCCTGGCAAGACGAGAGGTCGCCCCAAGTCGTTGCCTGCCGCCACACCAGAGAAAAAGACAACAGGAAGGGGACGTAAACGAAAAGCAGAAGAAACGCCGGAAGAAGAACCAGAATCAAAGGTAGTATAGTGAGGTTACGAAGGAACCTTTGCCCTGTTTCATTAAACTTGTTATGAATAAGAAGTTACATTAACCGTTACAAGCTACTGAAGTTGTGGCATTTAATTGGCTGAGAGCAAATTTGTCATAAAAACTCTGCAAAGTTTGTTATGGATATAAATGATAACAAGTTTTATGAAACAGGGCTAGCTTATAAAGACCACTGAGAAGAGACTAAAAAGTTTCAGGCTGTGGTATTTCTATACAGGCGCCTTTCTATGCTTGTTCCAATGATGCTTTGGAAATTATAAGAAATATATTTTAAAGAATTTTATAAAGAAAACTTGTAATGAGTGGTTCTGGATTTTTTTGGATTTTTTTTTAGTACAGGGCATATGGGATGGGACATCACAAGATCATATGCCATATTGTTGCCAAATTGTGTTTCACTGGTGGCGATTTCAACAATTGCTAACTTTCCTATTGTCAATAAGATATTGCTCAAACTTTCACATTTTTATTCCTCTCATTTTTCTGCTTCTATTAAAACCAACTTGATATCAAGGTGGACTTCCTCTTTTAAAATATAGGACCTTCCTTTATCTAATATAAGGAATGAAAAAAATACATTTTTATAATTTCCCTATCAGGAGCTCAAAGTGACTTGAATTAAATCGATCTGGTGAATGAAGTTTGTTTCCTTCCATGATTTTGAAGGTATCCAAAGACAAGGAGGACCAAACTGATGGTGATGATGCTGGAATGCCATAGACGATTTCATAAGATTGAACATTTTTGTGTCCCAACTAGCATCGAACCAAAGAATTACATCTTCAAATTTTTAACACTGAAAAAGCAAATTTGTTGTAACTCTTGAGTAAACGTTGTTACCTCGTACAAATTAAAGAATTTTTTGCTTTTCTTTCCATGATTCGTTACGGTATCGGAAGACAAGGAAGACCAGACTGATGTTGATGATGCTGTAAACAACCTCATGAGATAGAACCTTTTTTTATCCCAACTAACCTAGGACCAAAGAATTACATCTTCAAATGGTCGCTGTGAAAAAGCAAATTCATTAAAACTCTTCACTTTATTATCTCGTAAGAAGTAAAGATTTTTTTTTTCTTTCCATGATTTTTTCAGGTGTCAAAAGAGGAGGAGCACCAAGCCGAAGGTGACGATGCTGTGATACTATGGACTACTTCATGAGATGGATTTTTAAATTTTTTTTATCTCAACTAACCTAGGACCAAAGAATTATATCTCAAAAATTTTAACTCTGAAAAAGCAAATTCATTACAACTCTAAGTAGACTTTGTTGCCTCGTAAGAAGTAAAGATTTTTTTTCTTTCCATGATTTTTTCAGGTATCGAAAGCCGAGGACCAAGCCGATGCCGTGATGCTATGGACAATTTTATAAGATGGTCATTTGTTCTATGCCAACTAACTTAGGACCAAAGAATTACATCTCACAATTTTTAACTCTAAAAAAGCAAATTCGTTAGAACTCTTAGTAAACCTTGTTACCTCATAAGAACTTAAGAAGTAATGGATTTTTTTTTCTTTCCATGATTTTTTCAGGTATCGAAAGACGAGGAGGACGAAGCCTATGGTGACGATGCTGTAATACTATGGACAACTTCATAAGATGGAACATTTTTTTTTATCCCAACTAACCTAGGACCAAAGAATTACATCTTCAAATGTCCCTCTGAAAAAGCTTATTTGTTACAACTCTTGAGTAAACTTTGGTACCTTGTATAAATTAAAGAGTTTTTTATTTTTCCATGATTTGTTAAGGTATCGAAAGACGAAGAGGACGAAGCGGATGGTGACGATGCCGAGATGCCAGAGGCTCCCAAGGAGGTAGAGGAGAAGGAGGAGGAGGAGGAGGCACCTGCAGAGGAGACAGCTGCTCCAGAAGAACAGAAGGAAGAGGAGGAGGAGGAGAAGATGGAAGATGACGTTGGACCTCAGGGAGATGGAAAGAAAAAAGAAGGTACAAATATGAAGTGTTCCTTGTTTTCTCAAATTTTGTCTTGATTGGAAATATTGGTATGTCCAATTTGATGATTATTTATCTACTTATGTTCTTTTTCCCCCCGATCATATCAACTCCGGTGCAGATGCCATCCACCTGGATCTACAGATATATTGAAATATATTTCCTTTTAATTAGAATTTGTTGGTATGTCCGATATGATGATATTATCTATGTATGTTTCTCCCCCCCCCCCCCCCCCCCCCCCCACTCCCGCTGAATGTCGACTCGAGTGCAGACGCCATTCAACTGGATCTACAGATGAATTGAAATGTATTTTATTTCAGTTATTCCTGGGAGCATCAACTTCATTGGAATGGTATTTACTATTCAGTAATCTAAATATTTAGATTTGATTTAACTTGTTTCTCTGGAATCTCTGCTGATTTTTGCTTTAGGATTAGCTTGCTTTAATATAGCAATGACATCTTTATGGATTCTTCCGGATAACATTCTCGATGAATGCAGTTTAGAGAAGAACTGTCCTGACCAAGGACACTAACTCATCTCAAAGCTTTAAACAGTTAGGGAAATTAAAAAGATGATAGCCTTAAATAATATATAATATATAATTATTAGCCTTTATAATCAGGCTCCTGTGAAATAAAAAAAATAAGGAGTTAGTTGAAATTATCAATCACATCATTCATGTTATTTTTTAAAACATTCTTGATAAATACAAGTTGTACTGTATATTGGGAGGTATCTAGTCTAACCAAATAGACAAACTGGTCACAAAGCGTACTATACCTAGGGACAGTAAAACAATGATAGTTTTTAGGACCAGGAACCTGTAAAAAGAATAATAAATGTGTGGGAGTTATTTTGCCACGTCAATCAAATCAGTCATGTAAATGTATATATTTTTTTAAAAGACATCTTGATGAATGTTAGTTGTATCTTGGGAAGAGCTGGGGGGAGTTTCACAAAGATCCCAAGTCGAACTTAACTCTAAGTTAGACTTGAAAATTATGGAGAGCCATTTGTAGCCTTAAAATAAATTTATTCAAAAGCAAAAATTCAAGTATTTTAGACTTTTTATAAATTCCACATTGAGAACACGAATTCTCCTTGATGAATGATTTGAATCAACATTTTATGCCATTTAAAATAACTTTTACAAAATATTTTTAAATATGCTAACGGCTTTCCATAATTGTTAGGTCCAACTTAGAGATAAGTTCAACTTAGGATCTTTGTGAAACACCCCCCTGTAGTGTGACCAAAGAAACATAGTTACAAGGCTGGGTGAGTAAAAACAGATGGTAGACTTGGGTACCAGGCTCCTGTAAAATAATGTGTTGGAATTAGTTTTCCAACAGTAACACTCTTCATTTCAAAATCTAGGGGCTACTATTGAAAGGATTACAGAGTATATTATGTTATTATCAAGGACACTAGGAGAGGAAAGGGGGGGGGGGGAGGGCAAACCTCAATTTAGAATTGTTCTATCTTGTAAGAGATCGTATAACAGTGAAATTGATCCATCTATGTTCCCCCCTTTCAAGGACTTGAGATTTATTTAGGAATCAGTCTATTGTGTAGATTATGTACCAACTTGTGTTGCACAATAAGATAGCTTGGGATTTTTGTCTACGGGCATTCTATTCTCTCTTTCAAGGAAAGTTGGGCTTATGTGAGTTATGCAATATCAATAGGATTATATCGACTAGTCTGATCAATCAGACCCTTTAACCGTTCACTAATTTAAGTCATGCTACAGAAGGAAATGATATCTTCCCCTTATTAAGAAATGTTCTTAGTTGTTATCATGCAGATGTATTGTATTTTTTTCTTCTGTATTTTTCAACGAAGAATAAATTTAAGTTTTTGTACAGTGACCAAAAAAAAATAATAGTGATTGGAAATACTTTACTTGAAGTGTGTATGATGATACGTAGAAATATTTTTATTACAGCATTTGCTACATTATGTTAATTAGCCAATTATCACATTGAATATTCTTCCAGGACAGGACATTTGTAGCAATTCTCATTGTGCTTTTAATTAAAATGTAATTATAGATTTAGATGAAATCTCAAGGGTATTTCTGCAGGAGATCGCGTGAAAGGGCAGCAGGACCATGGAATCGACTTGGTATTGATAAAAGTTTAGAAAAATAGATGAGTATTGCTGATGTCATTTCTTAGATCCCTGAAAATTAATTTCCACTTATCCTGGGTCTTTTGAAGTACTCACCATAATCATCTCGTGTTTTTCTGTTAATGGTAACCATTTTAACACACATTCTCCCTTACAGTATTTATTAGATGATCTAGCATTTCTCTTATTTCCTCCTCCCCCGCCCCTTTCAGTGGGTGTGTGTGTGTCTCTCTCTCTTGTTTATCCAATTTATAGTCTCCCTATCTCAGTATCTCTTCTTCCCTTATTAACGTACTTTAGTTCTGAATATTGTGTATAATGGAGACAAGTTTCATTCTTCTCTATTTGCCTTTTGTTGCATTGTCCGTTAATAATCCATCTCTTTATTACCGTCTTCTTGTATCCTACAAAAACAAAACACTTTCTCCATTCTCCCCGCAAATGATATATCATATTCTATCTTTCTGTTTCCACTTTCCTTCCACAAATATTTATGGAAAAATTGTTAAATGGCATCCTTAATCATTCTCCTTTTTTCCTCCAACAGCCATTATACCTACTTTTCATTACATCTTCCATCAATTTCTTGTGAGGAGTCGCCATATTTACTTTCAATGGACCACTTACAGATTTCCTCTGTTTGTTTTTGCTTTTCTACAGCTTCCGTCTATGTTTTCTTCATCTTTATTGTGTTACAATTGTTGCAATGAGCGTACAAGGTTAGATGGCCACATTTGACCTTGCCTGTGAAGGTTATTTTAAGTGGAAATTGCATTCAGGCATTCTAATTTCTTTTTGAAGGTTACAAAATTCTAATGTCATCCCTTTATTTACAATTGCTGTTGTGCTTAGCTTGGATCCATAACTAGGCCGGAGTTATTTTGGCTCATAGACAGGACCGAGATCAAAACAAACTGCCACATTAATTTCTATATATATATATATATATATATATACAATGTATATATATGTGAGACAACCATATAGATTTTGCATTGATCTTTTTACATGTTTATACCTACACTGGGCTTGTGCAGGTCAGAAAGATGGCCAGAATTTATATTTTACTCTACGTGAAAGTTCATGCCACAGTTCTTTTTATACAAAATAAAGAAACAAATTTTGTCCATTTTTTAAAAAGACTTTCTATTGTTCATTTCCTGTTCTTGAAAGTCCATTTTGCTTTCAAAAAATTAAATTCTCTAGGAAGAGTTTTCTCAATGAACACGATTGGTCAGATGTGCTTTTGGCCATGTAAATGGTCAGTAAATCTTTGATGACAGGATGCTGATATAATAGGAGAATGAATTGTGGCATGAAGTTTTAGCTAGTGTAAAATTGGAAATCTTTCTGATCTGCACAAACTAGGTTTTAGGTACTTGATGTACCAAGTCAAGGCAAACCCAATGGTCATCTCACATGTTGAAATCTATTGAGGCATCCGTGCCTGATTGGTTTTCATCAATCACGATTTTTAAAATAAAATAAAAAAGAAAGGAATAAGTATGACACTGGTCTCTTAAAGCCCCCCAAACTCGTCAAAAATTTGATGGCAAAATGTTACTTAAATTGTATCATAATGTGAAAGAGGATGTCATTTAAGACACACTTCTGCAAAGATTCCCCCCCCCCCCCCAAAAAAAAGGGTTTGAAGACAAATATTGATAAAAGAATACATAATGCGGATATAGTATCGAAAAATAATGTCGCTAGTGACATTCGTTTGTCTCGCAATGTATGTTCAACAAGGGATCTAAAAGATCACAACGTTTCTTGTGCCGCTGCTACACTTCGTCAGATGATAAAATATATTGTAAGCAAGCGTGTTTTATACTCTACGGGTGGACCGGCGGTCAAATAATTAGAACAATAACGGACAAGGCCTATTGGTCAAAGCACACAGGTGCTCAACCAATCAACCAAATTCATAATTTGGGTTTTTCTGTTGCAGAAAACCTAAATTTTGTTTTCTTTCATCAATTTTTGACTTCAAACACATTTGAATGAAAGAAAACAAAATTTAGGTTTTCTGCGTACAACAGAAAAACCTAAATTTTGTTTTCTTTCATCAATATTTTACTTCAAACACATTTGTTTTTAAAGTCCTTGCAGAAATGTGTCTGTATAAATGACATCCTCTTTCACATTATGATACAATTTAAGTGAAATTTTGCCATCAAATTTTTGGGGCTCTCAACACTGTAGAGGGACTTTAAGTAAGTGACCATCACAGGCAAATACATAATGCAAATATTTTGTGCTAAATCATCTTGTACATCCTAAATTATTTAAAACTGCAAGTCTGCAACTGTATAAACTGAGGAGTTTTCAGGTAACCCAAATTACAAAATACTTCAAAAGCAAGGTCAAATTGGATGACAATATACAATTTATGTAATGGTGATCAAAATTTTGCATGGATTTAAGCTAATCGAAATGACAACTGCGTTAAAATTATGAAATAGTAATTGGTTCGATGACTTCAGTACTAATAATAATGTAAGAGATTTATAAGGCACTGAATCTTCTTGAAATAAAATACTCAAACTGCACTTGTTCAAAAGTGCACTTTAATTTATAGGCATGGCAATCTTGTACCCTCACTGCAACAATTAAAAACTGAGACTTTGTCCATTTCTTTGTTCTCAATCACACCTTCCTTACCATATTCTATGTGCAATACACCTATCCAACAATTTTTCCCTCCTAGAATCAGTTCCTCGAGCGGAAGAGAGTGTAGAAAGAGCACCCCCAACACCTCCAGTTGAAACAGCTTCAGAACAAGCAGTAGAACCGCCTGTAGAACGGCCTGTAGAACCAGTTAAAGAACCAGAGGCTGCTCCAGAAGTAGCGCCAGAGGTTGTTCCAGAGGTAGCAGCAGAATCATCCAGCGTTGATTCCATAGTACCTGTAGAGGTCGATGAGGAGAGGTTCGAAGCAATCCCAGAGGTTGATTCCCAGTCATCGTTACCGGAGGTCCAAGATGTGTCTCAGCCAGTCGAAGAAGTGCCACGAGTCACAATGCATCAGGAGCAAGAGGTACCTGCTCCTCAAGCCGTAGTCCCAGAATCTGAAATAGCCACAAATGCTCCTGGAGCGCAAGGCATGCAATCTGAAATCGCTACCATTGCTCCACAAACAGACTCTTACCCAGAGGCCCAAGTGGCCACCCTTGGGCAGCTGACGGAACCTTTGGTTCCAGAAGCAGAGCCTGATGCAACCCCTATGGACGTTGAGGACAATGTTGTTGAAACCCCTGAGGCGATGGAGCAGGTACCTACTGCGCATGAGTCCCAGGTGTCTAGTATTCCTGAGGCCTTTGAGCCATCAGAGCCACAGGTCATTCAACCGGTCATTCCTGAAATACGACTCCCAAGTGAACCTGCAACTCAAGAACAATCCTCAGCATCAGAGGCCACCCAGCAATCAACTGAAATCTTGCCAACCCCTGCTGAAGAACATCAACTGCCCGAGCCCATGCAGATCCCCGAGATCCATGTCTCAGAACCCCCTTCTGAAACCGCACAGGTTCCCTCAGAGCCAAAGGCAGAACCGAGCCAACAGCTTGAGGCGCCGATGGACGCTGCCCCCGCTGCAGTTGCGGAACCAACAGAATCTACCGCTGTACCTGGGGTACCTGCCGTGTCTATGTCTGGTGAGGTTGATTGATTGTGTCTGGCTTGCTATTTTTTTATTTTTGTTTCAATCGATTAATTAACTTTGTTGTCAAAGTATTTAGGTTTTCCCAAGGCTCTTTCTTTCCTTGCTTTTCTTCTTCTTTCGTTTAGAAGTGGTCAACTAGGTTTCAGTGGTGACCTGAACCCAGTTTCCCAAATTTCTTACACACACAACTTTACATGTATGTTACATTTATATCCACTAAAACTGATGTTCTCTCTAAAAACCAGCACATTTTCAACTCGTGTTAGTAGGTGGGTCTCTACTAGCATGATTCTCAATTTCCATTGAATTTCGAAATCTTTGGCTTGTTTTTTGTTGTTGCAACCTTTATCCCTGTCCATACTTGTTTGTGCTCGTTGTCCAAAACTGGGGAAAGAATCCCAAAGAAGCTAAATAATTATTTAAACACTTTACAATACTGTTACTTGCATCTTTTAAATAAAAAATAAAAGGAGTCTCTAATATCAAATTTAAATGCATGGAAAAGGGATGTTCACACATCACACACACTCAAAAGAAAAATTTGGATACAACAAACTATATTAAAATTGATTTATTTCAAGTACAACATTGTAATCCATGACCAAACATGAGAAGTTTTTGCCCCCAAACTAAAACTGATTTTCTTAAATTGCACTTAAATATTCTCTTAATTTTCTTCTGCAATTACAAATTTGGCGATCCCAAAATTTGCACTTTCTTTGATGGTGGTCAGTTTTGCACAAGTTGTTTGTACCTCATGTTTTCTCTCTTGTATTCTCTGTTGTTTGGATTGTGCATGTTAGATTAGTACTAACTAGTAACTGCAATGTAGTTGTGTTTGAGACCTCTTACTAACACTGATGTCTATCATTTAGAGATCGCAGGTTGAGTCATAGAGTTGTCATTTTATAATATTGCCACCACTGCCATACTGTAGGCTGGAAAATAAAGGGGTGGTTGAGGGTCTGGACTGGAACACCTTTCAACCTAACTATAACTGGATTTATTTAAATAAATGATGGTTCAGTGCAAATTTTTCCCAATTGAGCTCCCAAACTTTCTTTAAAAATTGCAGGGTGTTGCAAGCTTTCTAGTAGGACGAAAAGGTAGTAGGCTGCTAATCTTTCCTATGTCTACCAGTCACAACAGATGATCATTAACTGGTAGCCATCACAGTGAAGATCTCAAATATCATTTAATTTGTCTATTAATCAGGGCTCAATGCTCACAGGCACCCAGAACACACAGGCACCCAAAATCTCAGCCTAGATCCCCCAAATGTTGATTCAGACTAACAAACTTCAATCCCCCCCCCCCTTCCCAATTCCACAAAATTAGTGTGTAGCCCTATATAAGTATTATGCTTGTTTGAGACCTCAGGCAAAATTTAGAAGATGAATACTGTTGTGCTATTTTAATTTCTATCAAAATCCAGTTGTAGAGTAAGGTGTGAGATGGCTGTAGTTTACATCAGATTCAATTCTGCTGTTTCAAAACTTTGTTTTGTCCATTTCCAATCATTTGAAGATTAAACCTGTGATTTCTACTTTGTACAAAGTAGCTTAAATAGCGAAACCTGTCGGCATGAAAGGCATTGGGAATACTGTGAAACTATGACCTGAGAAATTTCAGATTAATCTGATTTTGCAGTCTGCGGGAAATAGGGCGATCATCAACAACTCATAACATTTTTACAATAATTATTCAGAAAGGCTTGTGCCTGTTTTCATTGCATAGAGGCAGACCCTTAATGTTCTGATCCTGTGCTACATGCAAAAGATATACCTGTATTTGTTTGGTTTTAATCTGAAACAGAATACTGAGAGAAACAGATCGGTACACGTTTTGAGAAAAAGTCTCATGAAACATAGTAAGTTTAAAGTTTTGAATTTGGAATCAATCAAACACAACTTGAAAAACTTTGTTGTGTATCTTGCAGTGATTTTTCCTATTTGCTATGCACTTAAAAAAAAAAAAAAAAGGATATTTTCTCAAAAGAAAATGCATTCACACACCCTATATGATCATTGCAAATATGTTTGGTTTTTCACAACTGGTATAAGAAACAATTTTTTTTCTTCATTTATATAATTTTATAAAGCTAGTTTACACATGTTTATGCACCAATATCTTTAGGAATAGCAATTTATTTCTCGAACCATTTTTCATGCCAGCGGGTTTTGCGAAGGTACCTTTCATTTGATATTAAGCAAATATTCCTTTAGATATTTTCTTTACAAAACATTTTCAATCTAACCTTGTTTCTGTTTATCTTTGCCTGTTAGTACTAATACCCTGTCATGAATTGACTTTTTTTCCAGTTTAACTAATTTTTAACAATATGTTACTCCGTCCTTTATAAAAACGTGTATCAAATTTTCTCATGCTTTGAAGTGAAGTGTATCTACAGCATTCCAAAGACAATTATAGGGGAAGTCCATTCTGATGCTTAGTTGGTTTTAATAAAAGCAGAAAATGAGAGAAACAGGTCAGTAAAAGTTTTGACCCAAAAAACGATTGGAAATAAGAAAGTTTTGAATTTTTGAAGGTGCGATCAATCAAACACAAATTAGTAACTTTGTGACGTGTCTTGCCAGGCCCCCTTCCATATGCCCCGTAAAAAATTATATTTTCCCTTCAGAAAATTTTCATTCATACATACACCCTAAATAAAATTATTGCAAATATGTTTTTATACAACCCCTGTATGAGACATATCTATTCCATCATCAATAACTACATGTACAATATTTTATGACAATTTCTGTACAGAGCAAATTGGAAAGCTCGCAAGATAAGTCACAGTGTTGCCAATTTCACTTTCACTAATTTGTTTCTCTCGTTTTTTGCTTTTATTAAATCCAACTTGATATCAGGGTCGACTTGCCCTTTAATTTTCTTGATTTGCCAGGTATGCACAAGCTTCTGTAGAAACGTGTACTTTAAATGGATTATCACATTCACGCTAATGGAGTACCTAAGAGGTGGATTCTTCTGGGTATGCTCGCCTTCTCGGTTCCCTAGAAGTGTTTCTGGACTTAAAGCCCCACTGCACTACTTAAAGCTACTGGCGTCCTCTATACAGCAAACAATGCCTAATTGGTGACCATTGGTCCCCCATGACCCTCTTTTTTTAATGTTAATTAAGAGCTGATCTGATGAGATAACCACCTGTCATTGACCACGCTGTGTTGCCTAATCCCCCTGGCCAAACTAGTGCAGACGGGCTTTAAATGATAGCTTCTAGGTCATGTGACATGCGTTACTGCGCGCATTGCCCACTTTCTAGACATTTAGTGAGCGCTTCTGTAGAAACAGACTAGTTATACCTTGATAGGGGTTACTCTCTGTGTCTATTCCAGGAAGACGATACCGTTCCATGGGGGAGTGTTTCACAAAGACTAAGTTGGACTTAACTATGGCAGGCCATTCATGCCACTGTTTGCTCCCAACGTTTACTGGCATTTGTCTCTCAAGGGACATACAAACCATGACCACATATCTACATAATTTACATTTTTAGATCATATTTCAGAGACCAATTGTGAGAGCAACCAGTGGCATGAACGGCCTACCATAGTTAAGTCCAACTTAAATTTGATCTTAGCCTTTGTGAAACACCCCCCTAGTCTCCTGAAGAAAAGCTCTGCATGAACCAAGGCACTGTTTCGTAATATCTCACAAAGTAGTGTCAATTTCAAGCATCACGATTTCTGATGTCTCATAAAGTGACATGAGTGCACTGCAAAACCTTCATTACTTTGTGCTTTTGGCCATCACAGATACAAATAAAACCAAATAAACGTACACGTAGGCATGATTTGATAATAATAATTATAGGCATTTCTATAGCGCCGTCTATCTAGAAATTGTATTCTTGGGCTCATTAATTATTACCCCGGCTTTGTATTGGCTGAAATTATGCCTAGTACCTTTATGTTAAGTATCTTGCAATTTGCTCCAAGAATGTAGGACCACTCCACCACATGTATGTTCTTTTTTCTCCTAAACCACTAGTATCCTTCAAGTTTAACTAACGTCAGTTTAGTAGTTTCCAACTTGAGGTTCTTTCACTGTTAGAACACTTTTCTTCTTCCCTTATGTTGCAAAGATCTACCTGTGTTCTTGAATTATTAAACCCATTTTATATGATACACATAATTCTGGCGGGTAACCCACACTGAATTCTTATCTTCTCTTGGCCTTCTATTGCGATATAACAATTTCGGGAATCCTCACCCTATTTACATTATGAGACTGAAATCGACGTTTCCCCTGAATACTATTCTATCTCGGCCTTCTATTGCGATATAACAATTTCGGGAATTCTCACCTATTTATGTTACGAGACTGAAATCGTTATTTCCCCTGAATACTATTCTATCTCGGCCTTCTATTGCGATATAACATTTTCGGGAATTCTCACCCTATTTATATTACGAGACTGAAATCGTTGTTTCCCCTGAATACTATTCTATCTCGGCCTTCTATTGCGATATAACAATTTCGGGAATTCTCACCCTATTTATATTACGAGACTGAAATCGTTGTTTCCCCTGAATACTATTCTATCTCGGCCTTCTATTGCGATATAACAATTTCGGGAATTCTCACCCTATTTATATTACAAGACTGAAATCGTTGTTTCCCCTGAATACTATTCTATCTCGACCTTCTATTGCGATATAACAATTTTGGGGATTCTCGCCCTATTTATATTACGAGACTGAAATCGTAGTTTCCCCTGAATACTATTCTCGTCTAATGTGATTCTCAGCCAACCCTGCTGACACTTTCATTCTCCAGGTCTTCGTTTCACAAAACCGTCATTAGGAAAAGTTTGCTTACATACCTCTGAAACATGTCTTTTAATACAGTCAAACCTGCTTTAGTGACCACCTGTCTACAAAGGCCATTTTTTGTGTTTCCCTTGGTCGGTCGCTATAGACAGGTTTGACTGTACAAGCGTTTAGATGGGATGTCTGGGAACCTATACGTGTGACGGTTTTGTTAAACGAGGCCCAGGGCTTTACAACACCTACCTATATATACTTGAGCTATTTCTCAGACCCATTAATTCCTATTTTTTTTAGTAACGAGCAAAAACACAATGGTGATCAAGAAACATCTCTGTACATTCAGCATTGTTCAATCTTTATGGTATGATGTACACTGTACATTCAGTTTATGGTGTAAAGAAAACTTGAAAAGTCACACTGAGCTTAGGCCTACATAAGATACATTTATTTTTCGTTGAACTTGGTAGATTTGGATTTCCAGTGACATTCTTTTCTCTTTTAAAAAAAAACTTTTGCTGCATACGTTTGTGTGTTTGTGTTTGACACCAGTGGCCGTTTCGTCCAGCATGGCTTTGAACTCGAGAACAAAAATCATCCAATGTACATGATAGCAAAGACTTGCTATCAATAATTTCTTCCGTTTTCTAGGTATAAAATAGATGCTGATTTTATCAAGATATATAAAAATTAATTTGTTATTGTTCATTTCAGTTTGTTGTGTAACTTCAGTATATAATTTACATTGTTATTGATTGATTAAAGCTTTTCTTTTTCTTGTCTTTTCTTTGACCAACAGGTTGCAATACATTTTCCCATCTGACATTCCCATGTTGTTATTGTTGTTGTGGTTGTAATGACACATGTCATTCAATTGTGAATATTTACAGATTAAATCCTTGTTCTTTTTTACAATTAATTAATTTTGTTTTCTCCCTTTGATTGATGTTGCAGAAATTTGAAGAACAATGTCGCCGACCCGCAGTAATTTGTAATTTTGTATATTTCCTCCTTCTTGCATAATTCACTCTTAGATACTAAATTCATGATTTTTATTTTCCTCTTTCAGGAGAAACAAATGTATAATCAACATTGATTTACTTCCGCTATTGATGAGACTATTAAGAAACATTGCTATTATCCGTGTCAAAGCTACTCATTTTTTACATGTTTCTTTTTTTGTCACTCTTCGTTCACTCATGCAAATTTTCTTCTCTTTGCTTATCAAATATATCACAATCCTTTTTGCCTTAAACATATAATTCAGGTGGCTGCACATTTCTCTCCCTAACTTTCTTCAACTTTAAACTAATTCATTAATTTTCCCTCTAGGTGGTATCTATCAAAGTTTGTTTTGGAGTAGTATTTTCCTTTAATCCTGTCTTCTCATTATCTCTCTCTTCTTTTGTTTTATAAGATGTAGTTCTGCTTCTTCACCCCACCCAACCACCCCATTACCCCAACTTAACTACACTTTTATTTTTCTCTTTAGACAGTAGACACCTGAAAATATGTTTTATGAAGAGCGTACAATGCGTCTCAAAACGACACGTCAAAGGACCATTTTCTGAGCTGAAACTTTTAGAAATACCAACAACTTTTGTTTGCTGGAAACCTCTTTTAAACTTTTTTTTCTTCTTTTATTATTATTATTTTTGTTCAGATAACAATCATGTCAACTGCCTAGATTTGTAATATGGTATACAGGCAGCAAGATGTGGGACTATTGACTTTCTGTCATATGAGTGAAACCTGTATATAAAGATCACTCTAGGGAAACATGAATAGCGACAGGTGGTCTTTATGTACAGGTTCCATTAGTACAGGTTTTAATGAGAAACCATATTCATGGGGACTTATAATGTTGTCTTTATAGACAGGTGGTCTTTCTATACAGGTGGTTGCTAAAGCAGGTTTCACTGTATACGGTTTGCAGCTGAAATGTGGAATATCCCTTGTAATTTATTGTTTATTTGTTTATTTTTTTATTATAGAAGATATACAGTATTCAAGAATATGTACGGAATAAGAATGCTGGGATAGGCTGTTGCTTCTGAACCTGGATTTAAAAAATCAATGGAATCCCTATTTTAAATTATGGAAATGTGTTATCTTTAAATACGTATAGCAAATCTAATTTATTTGTTTATTTCTTAAGCTTGTACCTATTAAAAAGAAAGGAAAACACAAAGTGCAGAATGCAGAGATTTTGCCAGCTCAACCCCCTCCTTCAACTTTTTAATCTACGCACGTACAGTTTGTACATGTATTTGCCGAATGACTTTAATGTAGACGTTTTATTACATTATTTCTTATTCTTATTCACTTTTGACAGAAAAAGATGTAAAGACCATGCTAGCATTGATGATCCTCATAATGCCATTTTATTCTCTCTATTTTAATTTTATTTCCTCTACCCTATTTTAAATTAATTTTAAATTTATTTCCTCTTTTTTGAATTTATTTTCATAAATCTTGATGAAGGTGTTAATGATTTTTGTAAGGACACTGTTTGCACAGATACTGTAACTCCCCCCCCCCCCCCCCCCCCTCCTCCCCTCCCCTCCATCCACGAGGAGTTTCCCTGTGTCATAAGAGTACAATTTTGAAGACTGGATTCCAGCATCAACTGGTCCCTGTTTCACAAAACTTGATAGACCAATTGAAGTTATAGGAACTGTGAAAAGCCATTGAAATCTTTGAATTTGATCGGCTACGAACAAATTTGATACAGACATGTCATTGGTGTTATTGATGAAATGTTTTCTTGAAAGCTAAATTGTACCGTAATGTCTTCTGTGTGTATAAAACAGAACATATTAGAATATGGGCAAAACAGGGTGTATTTTATTTGGTAGAGTTGTACATAATGTTCTGTCTGAATTGTTAGTGCATGAAGTTTTTGTAAATTCCATTGAGTTGGCTGAGCCCTGTAGGCTTGTTTTAGAGAGTTTATATGGGATGATGTTGTCACTTGGGTAATACATGTAGGTTGAAATATTAGCATATTAAAGTCACACTAAAGCAGGGCTTAAATTAATCCAAGGCCATGACCGTGGATGCCCTTTTGGTTGGCCTCAATGCCCTTCTCATTGGCCTTGGAGATTTTGTGTGCCCTTTCTAATTCTTCCTATTTGTGCTGTGATATAGGAATGTGCCCTACAGAAAAGTGGCCTTGCCCTAAAAATATTAAAATTTAAGGCCTGCTAAAGATACAACCGGTTGCCTATGAGCACTGGTCGCGAGTTAGTTGTCGGTCTTTAAAAAGTTGTTGGTGGTCTCTGGAGCAATTTAGTCAGCGTCTTGCCTGGTGCCTTACCTGTACTTGTATTTTTCCAGTTTATGAGTCGAATTCTGCTATACTTTAGTAAATCTGTAAATCATTGTTTGTGATACTACCCTCCGCACTACAGCCCCCTTACCCCCCCCCCCCCCCAATAGCCACTCCGAAATCTACATCCAGGAATCCCCTCGCCCTGTCCCTGGACTGCTGCTTCTCGAACATATAACCCTTTAGGAATATGACGTTTAGGACTATGAAAACAAATTATAATTTGTTTATGATTTGATTTGATTTGAATTCAATCAGAGATAGACTTAACTAGTTTTTTTTCTGATTGATTTTGTTGGTGTTCCTTTTTGCATAATTCTAGTGTTATATTTTTAACCTTCGCAGTGCCTCGATTGTGTCAAATCATGTTAAAGAATCGACTAAGTTTTAACGTTGTGTTTAAATTTTGGACCAATATCATTTTCTTCTTTTTGAAAACCCAAGTAGGGAAGTTTGATCGCAACTCCAGATGAAGATGTATCTGCCAATTTTGACTGAAGCGAAAGAAAAGAAAATTAATGAATATAATAAAGATACCCCCAAATAAATATTAATAAAGAGACAAGATAAGAAAAATATATGCCTTGCAAGTTTTACTCTCCTGTTTAGAAGGTGTTTATAGGAGGGTCCTTATTTTGAAGAACAATAAAGTTTGAGATTATGTACTGATTGTTACGAGCCAGAGTGATGATAACAACACATATTGTTAAACGCATATTATAGTTACACCCTTCTGGTTCTCACGGTCGATATTATCATTCATAAAATTCAATCCCAGATCCTAATCAAGTGATTGGTCTGATGCGTTCACATGTGGTTCATTTACGAAAAACCCATGTTATTTCATTAAAAAGTGTGCTCATACTGTGTGTTGGCCTATACTTAGAGGCCTATACAGTGCGTCCCAGAAAAAACGAAACGGAGAATTATCGATGTTTTATCATGACTGAATCACATTTATAATTAATAAATTACACATATTTGGAAAGCTTAGATCCTCCTCTTTCATTTGATGTAACTCATTATGATGCATATTTCACGCATGAGTGATTAAAATCAATTTGAAGAGAGGAAACCGAAAAGTCGTTTGGCGGGCGGTATCTGAATTTCAAAGAGAAAATCACATTTCTAGAAAGTTGGGTTTCTGCCCTTTCATATGACACCTCAATCAGGAAAAATGAGCAAGGAATGACAAAGTTCTGTTTGTTTAAAGTAGCCCTTACAATTTTATAATTGTAGCAAACAAACTTTTTTCACTGGTCGCCTGCCGTAACGAAAAGCATAATTAACAAAAAGACTTAACTCTGTTTCGCTGACAATCAGCCATGCATGAAGTCTTTCGTCTACGGGTGATTGTCAACGAAACGGAGTAAAGTCTTTTGTTAATTTCGTTTTTTGATACGGCAGGCAGCCAGTGAAAACAAATTTGTTTACTCAAATTATGGAAATGCAAGCACTACTTTAAACAAACAGAACTTTGTTATTCCTAGCTCATTTTTCCTGATTGAGGTGTCATATGAAAGGGCAGAAACTCAACTTTCTAGAAATGTGATTTTCTGTTAGAAATTCAGATATCGTCCGCCAAATGACTTTTGTTTTCCTCTCTTCAAATTGATTTTAATCACTCATGCGTGAAATATGCATTACTATGAGTTGCATCAAATGAAAGAGGAGGATCTAAGCTTTCCAAATATGTGTCATTTACCAATTATAATTGTGATTAAGTTATGATAAAACATCGATAATTCTCTGTTTCGTTTTATCTGGGACGCACTGTATAGAGGTGAGTGTGCTTGTACTCGAGTGGTTTAAGCACTTGACTTGAAATGCAAAGGTCATGGGTTCACTACCCGACATGGCTCTAATGCCTTTTGGCAAAGCATTAATCTACATCTGACACTCTGCACCAAGGAGATAAATGGGGACCTGAAAGGATGACGAAAGCTTTTGTGCTTGTAATGTTCCCCCCAATATAGGGAGCAAGTCAAAAGTTCAAAATGTTGTGAAATGCGATGTAATTTTGAAGTCGGCCATGAATTCAGAAATGTTTTCTTCTTTAATTCCAATGATGAAATGTGCCTTGAATGGTGTTGTTATTCTGTGAAGAGTACGGTTTTGGGGAGATGAATTTGTTTTCACTGTATTCCGAGAGGATTGACTGTTGAAGTGGAAAATAGGCAGACATGCAATAATCAACATGAAAACTCAAACACAGTCTGCTAATCTTACAGTGGGGTGCTGTACATTTCATCTTCCAGACGTAGTATGAAAACAACATTCCTCCTCGACCTCATGTTTGACCACTTAAACATCATTCAACAAATATTTCGTCCTACAAAGATGAAGATAATACACCATCGGCATCCCTAGAGTACATTATTACCTCGACATCATGCAAATACAATCCATCCTCTAAACATATGAAGATTTCACTTTTGAAAAGAAAAATATGCTTTTTGCAACATTTCTCCTCTGACTTCGCCCCCAAAATTCAGGTGTACTGCACATTCCATGGGTGGTATTCCGGTAGCGCGTACTAAGTTAGCACGTGCTTAGTTAGTTCACACTTCTATGGAGTGCCTGTTGCAAACTAATTTACCCTGTACAGATTATTTTAATCCTTCAATGAAAAGTGTTCAAAAAATTAATTTTGCAATAAAATGGGAAGAAAAAGATGATATGAGTATGAACTGAATTTCACCAAAGTTTTTGGTAGATTATCTTTGTCATGAATATTGAAGGAGGAAGATGAAACCTAGCATTCCATAGAAGTGTGAACTAAAATTCTTGTTTAGTCTGGACTTAGTCCCGGCTTAACTTATGAGAATACCACCCCATGATTACATAATCATTACAAATGGGGCATGATGATTGTAAAGGGGGATAAACAGGCCTTTTAATTATATCCAATTGTGTCATGATATTACTTAAAGGGAAAGTCCACCCCCAAAATAAGTTTGTTTCGATAGAGGCAGAATAATAAGAAAATCAGGTGAGTGAAAGTTTGAGCAAATTCTGAATGAAAATAAGAAAGTTATGAATTATTGAAGTTGTGATCAATCAAATACAAATTGGCAACTCTGTGACTTATTATACGAGCTCTCCTTCATTTGCTTTGTGCATAATATTCCATAAAATCATGTTTTCTTCGTTATTGATGACGGAATATATATTTGTTCCTTGCAGGGGGAGTATAGAAACATATTTGCAATTATTATATTTAGGGTGCATGTATAGTTGAAATTTTTCTTGAGGGAAAATGACAATTTTAGATTTTTTTAGTACTGAGCAAATGGGAGTTAAGCTCGCATGATACGTCATAGAGTTGCCAATTTGTGTTTGATTGATCACAACTTCAAAAATCCTAACTTCCTTATTTTTAATCGGAATTTGCTCAAACTTTCACTGACTTGTTTCTCTCATTTTTCTACTCCTATTAAAACTAACTTAATTTCAGGGTGGACTTCCCCTTTAAGAATGAGAGATATCTACACCCCAACTTGTCAAAGAGACTCGTTATTTTTCATAAATTATTATATATTCCTTGGACCCAATGACGCAATCAGTATGTTAAAAAGCATTCAAAATACAATAACAAATCAGAATTTAACAATAATCTTTTCTCT
This sequence comes from Strongylocentrotus purpuratus, assembly GCF_000002235.5. Classification (NCBI taxonomy): domain Eukaryota; kingdom Metazoa; phylum Echinodermata; class Echinoidea; order Camarodonta; family Strongylocentrotidae; genus Strongylocentrotus; species Strongylocentrotus purpuratus. The sequence goes on from NW_022145603.1 coordinate 12,587,157, forward strand.
CTATTTCTTGTGTCTTGTATTAGATGCTACAGCGGAAGAACCAGAGCCAAAACCAACACAAGAAACGACTCCAACACAAGAAAAAACACCAGCTTCAGAGCCAGTAGCTAAGGGTAGGTTAACAACAAATGGCACAGCTGCAAACCAGTCCTCTCGTGCAGATCATTCTAATTTTTAGCCTCTATACTAATGCCATGAACCCTCAAGTTCTTCCTTTTTTTTTAAACTACTTTATATGTATATGAAAAAGATTGTATTTCTAAGTTTTGCTTTGAAAGGTTGGCAGGTGTGAAGTAGGGGTTGTGACTTTCTGTCAAAGTACATCACTCGCTATGAACATGACGGACAAAAAAGCGGACAAAATATACAGTTCCTCATTCTACCCTAAACAATTGCTATGGTAGACAAAGGAACATCCCTTCACTGCTATTATGTAAAAATGTGTAGAACAGGTGTCACATGCTTATTCACCTGTTCTACACACTTTTACATACTAGCAGTGAAGGGATGTTCCTTTGTCTACCATAGCAATTGTTGAGGGTAGAATGAGGAACTGTATATTTTGTCCGCTTACTTTGTCCGTCATGTTCATAGTGACTGCAAATTGAAGCAGATTTAATAAATCCCCTGGAAAACGAAAACTTCAGAACAATCTAGTGTTTGCATCCCAGTCAGGATCCAGCTATCCTTCACATTTTTACCTGTAAACAGAATGTGGATCAGCTCCCTTTTGAGTAATTCCTGGAGAAACAAGAAATTTCAATTTGTAGTAGTTGCTGCGGCTTCGTCCAAAGAAGAAAATAAAATTGCACCGACACATGGTCTTGAGTGTACACCTATACCATATAAACAACAGATAGATTTATCTAAAATTTATGGATGTTTCTTTCGTGGTCACCTAGTGATAAGGTATTCCATTAAATAACCTGTTACGATATTAATGAATGAACTGCAATACTTGGAGTCCAGTCTGCATACATTACTTGTTGATATGTCCGGCAAGCCTCAAGCAAGCTTTTGTTTCGTCTAGAGCAACCTTTCTCTAAACATTTGTGCATAATATTTGAATATCTTAGTAAAATTAGTAAACCCAGTGTATAATCACTTGCATGTACCATTAATAACAGTGACACCAGGGGGTGTTTCACAAAGATCCTAAGTTGGACTTGACAATTATGGAAAGCCGTTTGCACCTATGAAAATATTTTGTACCAGTTATTTTAAAAAAGACAGAAAATGTTAATTCAAATCATTCATATTTTCTATTATCAAGGCAATTTTATGTTCTTGATGTGGAATTAACTAAAAAAGTCCAAAATACTTGAAATTTCGCCTTTGAATATATTTTTTAATAAGGCTACAAATGGCTCTCCATAATATTTAAATCCAACTTGGAGTTAAGTTCAACTTACGATCTTTGTGAAACATCCCCAGCTTTTGAAAATATTTTATTCACTTTCTGATTCTTTTTCTTTTGTATCCACTTTTTAGAAGTTGCTGCAGTCCCAGAACCAACTCAGGTATGTGAACATGTGAACCCTTTTTGTTATTGTTGTAATATGGAGGGCTACCAGATCGCACCTTTCTACAGGAGAATGCAGCGATACTTTGTGTTGAAAAATTGAATGTCATTCATAGTTTCCATACGTTTAAGAACTTGACAAACATTTAAAATGCATGGTAGTGGGCTCTCATTGCGAATTTAATACCATTTGGGTGTTTGCTGAATTACAGGTGGTCAGTCACCCGGGCTATTATTCAATCGGATACTATAAGTAAGAATTTACTAAATAAATTACTAAGCTAAGAACTCTACTTATCTTGTATTCAAATTGCATTTTAGACTTTTATATACCTAAGACAAAATCTAAGGAAAATATTTACTGATAGAGCATTGTGACATCCACGGTAAATCAAAAGTAATGCGCAATAAATGCACGCTAATATAATTGTGCACAGGTTATGATACTGCGTTAGAAAACCATATGCCTGCCAATCAAGGCCTCCAAATAATTGGCTCAAGTCTGGTAGGGAGCTGTATTAAATTTAGGGTAAAATACTTGGCCAAAAGTTGAACTGAATACCAAAATTGGCTAATTTTAACTAAGCCTCAGACTAAGTGAAATACTCATATTTTGAATTGAATACGGGCCCAATTGGCGCCATATGGAAAAAGTCTTTAAAACATTTCCTTCACCCGAAGGCTCTCGGGAGAGACTATGGGGTATTTCTTGATTTTTTAAGCTGTGCAATGCCAGTAAGTTAATTTTGTATGTATTTGGCATCAATAGATATGTAAGACTCTAGGCCTTGAAGTCCTTTGAAGTTTTTTCGGAATGTGAAACCTGCGAAATCCTTTTGTGAAAACTATCTTCATATACTTTAAATCTTTGTCACCTTGATGTAGGAACCATGTGAACAAGCCATTGCGCCGCCGGTGGTTTGCGTGACACTGTCTGAACCATAACCAGCAGTGACACCCTTTTGTGAAAACTATAGTCATGTATACAGTAGGCTTGCGGTTGCATCATGTGAGAGAGAGGGAGGATTGGGAAGTCCTGAAAAAGACTCGATAAGCCGATACAGTCAAGTACTTTAAATTTTGTCACCTTGATGTAGGAACCATGTGAACAAACCATTGCGCCGCCGGTGGTTTGCGTGACACCGCCTGAACCAGAACCAGCAGCTCAGCCAGTCAAAGCACCAGCACCAGAGGTCAACCAAAGCAATGGCACCCCCAATGGAACTAACGGTGAAGAAGCGCCCTCACAGGTAAGAAAAGGACAGTTTTAATTAGCCATGCATTCCCTGTATGTACAATACAATGAAATATTACTATATCAAACTCCATTGGACTAAGCAAAAAATCTTGTTTATTGAAATCTTTTTGTTTTCTACTGTAAAAAAGAGAATAAATGGGAAAAGCAAATAACCTTAATAACCTTACCATAGTGAGAGTTTGTCATTATAATCATCTATATAATATGAAACTGTTGTTGTAAAGAAATTTTGGCTTGCACTCGGTAGATAAATACCGCGTTGTAGAGTCGCTGCCCGGCAAGCAGTAGATGGCAGGTTCAAATCCTGCTGCTTCAAAGATTTTGTTCTGACTTTTCAATTACAAGATCGAGCACGCAATCTTTAAAAAAATTCTGTGCAACAATCGATATTTCTCCTAGGAAGCCTAACATTCATAGATATCAGTTTTTAAAGAGAAACTTGTGGAATTATCCCAACTATAAGGTGTTAGTGTTTTGTCCACAATCTTTAGATTATTTTATTCCCATGCTAAAGGCTGGAGCATCTCAAGAGCTATCCTATTCATGTTACACTGCTTCTATGATACTCTCTTAATAGGGATCATTTAACAATCTTAAATCTGAGATGCACGGCCCTACATGTTATTAGTGTCTGTGATGTGGTGCAATATTGAAGTCCTAACAAAATTGCGCTTCAAAATGATCCAGAAGTGCATCAAAAGAAGAGAGAAGCCTTTTACACATTGTTTGCCTTTCAAAGGCACTTTTATTTAATTAAAATTCAACTAGAAGAAATACTCATTTCATTATTTCAAAATAAAACTAGATTTTGTATTAAAGTTAATATAAATTTTATTTTATTTTTGTCGTTGATTTTTGTTTGTTTGTTTTATTTCATTTAATTGTTATTATTATTTTTGTTGTTGCGTAATAGGTTAACAAAATGTCAAATTCGTTTGGTTTGTGCCTTCAGGTGGACGGTGTTCAGTCCTCGCCTCCCTCGATCAGCGTGGGGTCAAATTGAGGTCATGTCTGTCTCCCGTAACGAGCCAATCACCTTTACACCCCTAGTCACATGATGTCTATTTTTTAGAATCCTCGGAAGTGAGCGTGTCGCCGGCACGGATTTAGGAGCTTGTTTGAAACTCTCTGTGGAATTTGGATGTAAATTTGATATGGTGGTATATCTGTAGTCAGAACGAATGAGTGTTGGAAATTAGAAGTGATTACGAAAATGTGCTAATGAATTTCTAAAGAGATTGCACAACGGTAGAACCTGTAAAGTATCGGTAACAAGAAAATTCTTAGAGAAATCCTACCTGTCACTATGCACGAAGAAAGTTGCAGAGAAAATTGGATTCTTTTAAATGTGTCATTGTATATAGTTATATTAAACCTTTTACATGTTGATTTCCGATTGTGGTTTGTGATATATTGTAGATACGGTCATGTGCACGAAATGATAGAGTACCGAGAGTAGAGTAGCTCTGAAGAGAAAAAAAAATGAAAAAATGACAAATGAACATCATCCATACCACTGTTTGTTTTCCTTTGTAAAAAAGAAGAAAAAAAATCAATATTTTGGTGGAATGATACTCTTTCATGAAGATAATCAATTTCAAAATGAAAACGTTTTAATATCTATACAAAGTTTTTAAAAGAAGCTTGCAGGAAAAAGTATATAGCTCTTTTAGTGTCAAATATTGCTGTTTTATTTTTCAGGTTGTAAAGAAAAAAAACTGTTCCCCTTTTTATAATGCTTTCCACATGTGGGGGTTGCTATTTGAATCCTTCAATCATGTACTGAAGTGATTGTATGAGGTTACCTAGTTTTTATATACTGTATGTGAACTTGTATACATGTAGGTTATTCCCAATTCATGCTTTTAACTGCCATTAATTGGATAGGAGTTTCAAGATTTAATTATACACAATTGGGAAGAGGGGCAGCAGATAAATCACAGCTCTGCTATTTAAGTAGTGACAGTTTCAGGAATTTGGAGATCACTAAAATATAAAGAGCATGATTCCTTTGGCAATTGGGTCATGAAAATGTGATGTCAAAGGGATCATATCGTCCCTATTTTCACAAAGTGACGGGAGTGAATGAAAATCGCATACAGTTTGCGTGCGGATTTTCCTCACTACCGTCACTTTGTGGAAATAGGAACGATATGTCTCTTTTTATATACCCACAATTTCTCAAAAAGTTTTATGATCAAACCTTCATATTTTACTTGATCTGATCTAGATACCCTATTTTTGCAGGTCCTCCGTAGTACAGTTTGTTCTTTTATGGAATTTCAGAAAGGATTTGTTTGTTCAAGTCAATTTAGGTACATGATTGTAGAGATTACACACGTACAGTAGTTCGATTTCTAATCCTTTGCTCGATCAAACTCTCACTGACAAACTTTCTGTATTTCTGAAACTTCTCCTACTGTGGTCGAATTTATCAAAGAGGGTTCAATTCTTTTAAAGTAAACTTCTCTTCAGATTGTTGGTTTTTATTCCCTTATGCGGGTCAAATATGTTATTACCTATCTTTTTAGCGTGCGTGTACTTTCTAAAGGTACGAGAAGCATTGTTTCTACTGTACTTTTCTTTGTTGTCTTTGCTATGTTTTGCGCAATTGAATTTTTATTCTGCGAATACAATTCCAATCTTTTAATTTTATATTTTAAAATGTGACATATAGATGAAGAAATTTGTGCTCTTGTACTTTCCAGAGAGAGAGATAGAGAGAAAGAGAGAGAGGGGGGTGTAATTGTGTGTATGTTTGAGTATGTGAGAGAGAGAGAGAGAGAGAAACAAAAAGAGAGATGGTGATGATGAGAGGAATAATATAGTAGCTTGTTTTTTAAACTCTTGAAAAGTCCCATGGATTGCTATTTTTTAACGGATTGTTGTTCTTGCTTTCTTAGAAAGTCATTTCCAAGTTGTTCTGCTAGTTTTCTCTTTGATCTCCAAATGTTCTAAGTTCTAATCATGAATTTTTAAGAATGAAATGGATGATTGTCTGATATTGCCCCGGATAATACCTTTGGGGGCGTGAATTAATATTGGTTCAAAAGGCATGACAATCGTAAGGGTTTCAGTGTTTAAACGAGATGGTAACACAAAGTATACCATTAATCATTTTGGGTGGAAACAAATCTTTAATACTTGAGAGGTTACTCCAACATTTCTACTGCATGAGACTACAGTGAAAAGTTGTCATGAAGAGGACATTACAAACGTGAACATTGCCTTGTTATATTAGGCATCTTGTTACAGAGGGGTGAAAAAAGAAAGTACAGGGCCAGAACCAGCGAAATTACCTTGTTATGTTTAGTATCTCGTTCTATCAATCGAAGCATTTTATAACGAGTTTCCATTTGACACATTTGGGGTCCTAATCGATCACCAGTATGTGGTTTTCAAATAACCTATCTTCATCTTCAAACTGTTTGAAACTGGAAGGCACAATGCCTATTGACTTCATCGAGACTTCAAGTCCGTCATGGTTCTATTTGAATAGTTATGTCCTTGTATTTAGCATGTCTGTTTTAGCATTTTTATGACCGACAAAGAGAAGGTGGTGATTTTGTATATATTAGAAAGAAACGGTATAATTTGGAATTGCATCAAATGATCACAGCGCATGTGACAATCAGCAGTAATAGTTAACATGTATGCTTGTTAAAAAATTATTTTTTATCCAGATGATGTATTGTAACATTTAAAGGCATTGGGTGGTATTCTCATAAGTTAAACTAGGACTAAGTCCAGACTAAGTCCAGACTAAACAAGAATTTTAGTTCACACTTCTATGGAATGCTAGGTTTCATCTTCCTCCTTCAATATTCATGACAAAGATAATCTACCAAAGACTTTGTTGAAATTCAGTTCATACTCATATTATCTTTTTCTTCCCATTTCATTGCAAAATTAATTTTTTGGACACTTTTCATTGAAGGATTAAAATAATCTGTACATATGGTAAATGAGTTGGCAACTGGCACTCCATAAAAGTGTGGACTTACTTAGTACGCGCTAACTTAGTACGCGCTACCGGAATACCACCCATTGTTTAACAATGACATCTGAGTTGCATGACCCTATGTGTTATCAGTGTCTGTGATATGGTGTAATATTGAAGCCCTACAAAAATTGCACTTCAAAAGTGCCTCCAAAAAGTGAAAATTTTTGAGTGACCGGTTTTATCATACCGGTACTCGTTTTCACCATTAGACTAGTGTTATAAAAAACGTTAAGAAAACGGTTTTGAAATTTTGAATTCTCACCATAAATATCTTGATAATCAGACGGGCAATCGGCTTGTAAAAGTCATGGGATGCCTAGCTGACCTGAAGGTTTATAATTATGTTTGCAGCTTGAGCTTAATCCAGTATTTTTTTTAAGATTTTGAGACAACATGGTAAATCGCAAATGGTCAATATGCTGTTTATGAACCAATATTTATTGTGGAGTGGTAGAACCAGTCTACCAGACATCACATGTCACTTTGTTATATAATGTATCGTCTGTTGGGAGACAAGAAGGTCCTAAAGTAAAATGCAGAATTGATGGCCTTCTGATATACCTGTAGATTTTAATGGTCTCCCATTTTATGAATAACGGTTATGTATACATCATCCCTCATTGGTTATGTTTTTTTAGAGTCGATAACAAATGATGTGTTTCACCATCATGAAAAGAATTGGTAATTGTTAAAACCATTACGCAAAGATATTGCATTGTAAACCGTTGCCAATTTGATAGTCATTCTAACAAACTGAGGTATAAACTGATTACGGAATACGACGCTGTAAATGCCTATTCTACGTCATTATGCATTGACTTCCTCCAACCAATGTACAAAATTACACCTGTACAGCTCTTGCTATAAATAGAGATTGAGATACAAAGATGTGTGTCTGAAAACTTTATGTTTATCCTAACCGTAACGGAGGACTTGCAACGTTTCGTTTCTCACTCGTAAGCACTTTTAACTTCATATATATGTATCTATGGTGCAGTGCATGTATGTGTGTACAAGTTAATTATTTTGGTTAGGCACTTCTGTAAAAAAAAAGTTTGTGATTTTTTGCTATGATTTGACATAAAACGATAAATTGCAAAATGGACAATTTTGTTAAAACAAGATTTGGTATGTAAGAACAGGGTAACGGCCAATTGATTTAGTATTAAATGACTCTTTGCAATCTATAAGTGAAGCAAAGCTATATGATAGACAATTTAAGACCGATAATGGAACAAAATTTAGAGTTTGTGAATTAAAAATGTTGAAATTATCAGCTTAAAGATGTAAACATTTATTTTTGTTTATGAATAACTCTACATAGCAGACTGGGAGATATTTAACCCCAAGAATCTTTATCAGTGTATAATTTTCTTGTAAAGATGTTCAGATTAAAAAGTCAGGTATATTTAGGAGCTGACAGGTTTGTACTCTGTGTTTAGTTCTCTTGTCACCCTTCATTCGATCTGATTTGTTTTGCTATGCTATGTGGAATACACCTGTTCTATAGAACCATTACCAACAGTAAATAATATAGCGATACTCAATAGCAATGTAAGATAGTTCAGAATGGATAAGGTGAAGGTAGTATATATGCGATTCTAGTTGGAAATTATTTAGGGAGGTATTCAGTTTGCACTTTTAAAAGTTTAAACAAAATCATTGATGGAGATTTTGATATAAATAGAAACCACGCTAAGTTTCCTTCGTTCGATATTCATGCGAGGTTTATTATGCACGGTATTACATTGTAATGTCCTGTAACTTCATGGTATTTCGTTTTCTTGTCATGGACCGTTTTCATATGGCCGGTAATACCCCAGGAATCACCCTCAAGCCACACTGCAATTTTGCATAGATTCACATAGAGGTTTGTGCTGAATCTGCTAATTTGCAGTGATGGCACCCAATGGTCATTCCAGTATTCTACAGTCATGTGAGAAAGCTTCCGAGTAATTTTCTTTTAAACTGTCTTTTGCGTTTTCTTTGTCTGATGTTGGGTTCTTCTCTATATGTTGCTTCAGAAATGTCTCTATAAAATTTCCATAATGATGTAATAATACACAAAGTCATTCGGTTTTCAAAAAAAGACAAGTCTTCATGCGTGTTTATTGTCTTGTTCTTGTAGTGCAGTATATGCCAGTGTATAGTGGAGTAGATGTATGGATTTTTATGATGGTTGGTTTTCTTCTAGATTTAAAGAGAAGGTCGAGTTCTGGGAAGAGGTGAACAAATAATTTGTGAGCGTTATTGTTATTATGCTAGTGTGGAAGAATATCAGATAAAAAATGTTCCCTGGAAAAGCATGGCTCTTCAAATGCCTTGATATTCTAAATATGGCATGTAACAGCATACAAATCGGGGCAGATTTTTATGCCAATGTTCGTGTAGTCCCATTTACATATTTCTGTGTACAGTGCTTGTAACTTTTACCAAGACTCATCTTTATCTTTAATCCTGATGCCGTGTCTAATGTTGAATTTAACAGAGGAAGTTAAAAGACCAAGTCTACCCTTTGTTCAAGATGGCTTTGGTATTTGCATCTGGTTAAAAGGGGAAGTCAACCTTGATATTAAGTTGGTTTTAATAGAAGCAGGAAATAAAATGAGAGGAACTGGTCAGTGAAAGTTTGGGCAAAATTCCATTAAAAATAAGATTACGGTATGAGTTTTTGAAGTTGATATCAATCCCAAGTTTTATTACCCCAGCCATATATGGAAAACAATTTAACATTGAAATATCATCAACGTTAGTTATATTTGTTGATTCTGTACTATTCAAATGTTTGCCATCGGTGCAAACTCGGCCCAAGGGATTTCAACACATTTTCCAAAGAATTAGTGTGTCAACCCTTTACATGTAAGCGATACGAGAGCCGTATTATTGCAAAGAAAATGTTGTGGTCTATAGAATCAATTCATATTGCAAGTAAATTAGATCAGGTTTCAACCTCAATATGGACAGTCACCAGAAGTAGGCAAACAACGACAGTGATGGCAGCTGTTAAAGGAGTGGATCCTGGATTTTGGTAGAGAGGGGGGGGGGGGGGTTATCACATTATATCACAAGTTATCACATTTTCAGGTGCCTTTTTAGTCCAGATTTTTTAATTTTTAATTTGGGTGAAAAAATTTTTAAAAAGGGATCTGCAGATCCCAAGTTAATTGTTTGTATGTAGGGGATATGTAAGGTTCAGGGATGCCAATTTGTGAGCATTTTCAGATCATAGTTAATTAGGTTTTTTTGTGTACAAAATAGCTCATTCTAGGTGATTTTTAGGGCCCTCTGATCAATTTTAACTAGTGGCTTCCCTGAAGGTGATTGTTCATCATTTTTAAGGGGTCAGGCACCAGTCATGTTCCCCCTATATCTGCCACTGGCTCACTTCTGTATATTAACACCATAATTATTACGCTTTTGGACCAATACCCCCCCCCCCCCCCCCCCCCATAAGGGAAGAAAAGAAAATATATATATATATATATATATATATATATATAATTATAATAATAAATGTAGAATATTAATTTTCATTGATATTGACATTGATATTTCATTTGATATAATAATCATAGTAATAGATAAATTAAAAATATATATATAAACAAATAAGTAAGAAGATGAATAAACTAAGAGCAAAACAGTTGGCAATTGGTATTTTTCTGAATTGCAAGTCAAAATATTAGCCGATTCTACAAAATTGATGGAGCTACAAGATTTCATTCTTGTTAATGGTTTTTTTTTCGGGGAAGGGGGATTATGCTTTTATCTCTCTCTCTCTCTCTCTGCCTTTCTCTCTCTCCTTTATTTCTTTCATTCTTCCTTTGTTTATGTTTGTGTTTTGATACTATTATACTGGTGCGGTTGCTTGTTTTGCGGTTGTTTGTTTTGGGGTTGACCTTGGGGTGGTTTTGGTTTGTTCTATTGTTTTCAGAATTGAGAAGATTTGAAATGAGCCTATCGGATCATTCCATAACCTCACAGTATACACCAATTTGAATGCACCACACAACCTATCCCTTTTGTTTCTACAGTAAAACCTGTCTATAAAGACCACCCAAGGGAGACAAGAAAAGTGGTCTTTATAGGCAGGTGGTCTTCATGTACAGGTTCCTTAATAGTACATGTTTCAACGAGAAACAATTTTCAAGGGAAACCAAAAATGTGGTCTTTGTAAACAGGTGGTCTTTGCAGAAAAGTTGTCACTTAGGCAGGTTTGACTGTACTGTTTTTTTTTACACAAATCTCAATGTATTTACATAAATAAACTTTATATTAAAAACACATGAATATGTAGACAAAAAATAACAAACAAGAAACCCATTTCCGAAAAGGGATCATAATATATATATTGAAGAAGATATCAAAATTCAGAAAATAGCATCTCAAATATAGATCATCTTTAACATCAGAAAAAGAAATATTTACCTCACCTCATAATTATGGTTTCACAATTTATGATTGCCATGTTATAAACAAACAGATACATTTTGATTAAATACACAAATATTTGTTCAACATAATCATAGACATTTTACAGTTACAGGCAGCATATTACATATATTAGTAGAATCCTCCTAGAAATATATCTTTTTTTTATCCCTAGTACAAACAGTCTACAATCTAAAATTTGTAAAAATAAGTTCAGGAAAGAGCAATAAATGAATGAATATGATCTCTTACAAAACATATCCTATCGATTGTCAAATTTAAAGCGTGTCATTATTGGTTTTTTGCATCCCCCCCCCCCCCCACATCCCAATAAAAGAAATATAGAAATAAATATCAGTATGAATAATAAAGGATATTATTCCAACAATTTCTATTTGCCATAATTTAATACCGACAGATGGGGGCTTCTCATTGACTCTGCATGTGTTGCCGTGTAAAAGCCAATTTGCAGAGGAAGTAGTGATTTGTTAGCCTACGTGGTTCTGCCAACCTCCCTTAGTTACAGAGTAACTCGGACAAATAGCAATTGATATTGAACACACAACAATGTATTGACTTTATAAGTATAACTGTTGACAACAGCTGAACTGTTTGAGTATTTCCTTTTGGTATTCCGATTCTCTCTCTCTCTCTCTCTCATTTCAATACTGTGCCATTGATTTAGCAGTGGTGCTTGTACTCAACAATGGTTTGCAAAGACGCTGAATAAACAATTAGTCCATGGTAAAAACAAACAAAACGGTGAAGAATGAGAATAACAAAAGCCGCAAGTGATGTTTGAGGGGCACTTGTAAAGCAGAAAGAAGTGAATAAGTAAACCTGCCATGTATAATGGCTTTACTTTGCCAATCGATCTAGTACACCACTGATAATCACTTTCTCTATACGTTGTTTCAACCTTGATGCTGTATCATGAAGCATGGCAATTAAATTAGTGCAGAGGAGAGTGGTTTTTGTCCTCCTGAAGAAATGTTATAACTCTGGTAATACAAGTAGCAATTTACATGTACTTGTGTACATATATGACATGTTATATAAATATATATACAGATTTCCATAAAAGTCATGTAGTTTACAAAAGCAGATGTTAATTGAGAAAATGGCAGTTTATATGGCAGTCATACAAGACCTGCTACACAGTCTAGCCATGGTTATTTGTACAAACACGATACATGTAGATCTCAAGTCTTACTGAATCAAAAACACTTGCATTGTAATGAATGCCGATTTTATACACCCATGTTTCTTTGCACTGTAACATCAGGGGGGACTTCCCCTTTAATCCATGCTACCACCAATTTCATCGTGCCATGTACATACCGGTATATCTAGTTTGCACTTGGGTCCATAGAGGATTAGAGTGATGTCTGGTATTTGAACCCCAAACCTCTCGATTTGTTTGTTTGTTTTTATGTCCATCATTTAAAATAGAATATACAATCCAAGGAAAATCATGTAAATAACAAAATTTATAAAAACTATATGCATAATATACATATAACATGAAGCAAAACAAAATATATGGTATTAAAATAGACCAACTACAAATTAAAAACGAAAAATCTACAACAAAATACCGGTAAGCAAACAGTAAGAAATAGACGGCTAGATAGCACATTTTCAGCTGCACTTGCAGTCAAGTGACTGAACCATTTAACTTCAACAGATACAAATGAAATAAGAATGCTAAAATGTAAAAAAACATGAACGTGAAAACGTGCTTTAAAGATACTGTGTCCCTTTTGCAGCCAACATCAAATTCTGTAGAAATTTGCAGCAATTAAGAATATGTCATTTATGTCCTATCTGTGATATTTCAACATAGCAGCGTCCCAGTATTCAAATTATGCAGGGAAACCGTTTAACTTTGACACTTTACTGTCCGACACTATGGAGTGACTGACTGGCATCTTTTTTTCTTTGGTAATAACATAGTTACATAAAATGAGCTGTAACAGGTACATGAGCATTTGTCTATAAACCCACTACTTGTAATGGCCAAAATTAAAGTGATTGACTCTTTGAGTAGCACAAAACCTACAGTGTACTACCATTCAGTAATAGGGTCTGAAAATCAGACTATCACTTAGGTGATTGCAATCACTTATGTCGATTCGACAACTAATGGTCGTTTCTTCCCCACTAAGAGCCTTTTTCAAGCCCTTTCGTTTTGAGGGAAGTTCTAAACTAGTATTGTCTTTCAAATGCCGTTGGAATTTAACTGTTTCTTTTTTTTTTACCTGCAAATGGGACATACATGTAGTACCTTTAATGCAATGGGCTAAATTGTAATGATTTAACAACGTTTTTAAATAGCAGTTTCTTGAAGTTGCTAAATTGCATATATGGTGAGAAGCAGGAGGGTTTAAACTCAACAGACAATGTGTTGCCAAGGTGGTTTTACATTTATTTCCAGTTGGATGTATTTCAATTGTTTGGTATTTCACCAAAATCTCAGCCTCTATTCCTAACTCTAATATTCCACAAACTCTACAAATGTTGTACTCTAAACAAAAACAGTAAAAAAAAATATATTAAAAAACTACGCAGGACATAACATTGATTTCGCTCTGAAAGATCCAAAAGAGCTTTAGCGCGAACAAGGAAAAGTTACAATACAGAATTCCAAATAGCTAGCTGAGGCTCTCAATCATATCATCTCCTACATTGTATGTAACATGATTTTGAGAGAGCTTTAGCACAAAAGAGAAGGAAGGGTAACAATACTGAATTCCGAAGAGCTTTGAATCAAATTTTCTCCCCCATGATATTCTCAACAGGCTCCTGTATGTGAGCAAAAACACAATTGATTATTGTATTTTTTTCCCATTCTCATTTAGTATGATTTTGTACATGTACATAGGGGCTAACAAAGATGTATTCATTAGGCCATGTAAAGAAATGTACATGTTTAGCATTCCCGCCCACTTCCTTTTTGTTTTGCATAATTTCTTTATTTGTTTTCCTTTATCATTCAAACAACCCTAAAATGAATGGGGATTATTATTAGCGGTAATCATGTACTACATGATACCTATTCAAAGTGGCATTTAGACAAATTGCTTTATCACCAGAACTTACAACTACATGTACTTTGACAAGATTAATGATAAACTTGAGTTCTGGTAATGCGATTGCATTGTGAAAGAAAAGGTGTGGAATGGATCAGAAAAGTTGATCATATAGCATGTAAGTAATGGTGTGTAATGCAAGGTTCTGGAGTTCATCAAAATCATCATAAATTTGGCAGAGTTTTGGTAAAGTAACAATCACTTACATAGAAAGATGTATATGGGACAACAGTCATGGTGTCGGGGCTGGTACTACCCTGATTTCCTTATCTTTCTATGCTCATTGCTCAGCCAGTATACATTTTCTTCCAAAATTGTTTGGCACATGACATTTATTTGTAATCTTGAACATTCAGTGTAAGTTTCGTTAGATTCTGTGAGAATTCACTTTCTTTTTTACCAGAACTCAAGTTTATCTTTAATGTACGGTATATAACACAGAATTAATTCTATAAAATAAGGTGCATACGAACAACAGCTTTATGTTTACCGTAATAATATCCATCTATTATTATAATACACTTCATGTAGCACATCTCCTCTCATTTCTTTTCTTTAAAAAAAAAAGCACAATTTTTTGAAAATAAATAGATTCTGACTAAAAGCACCGATAACACGTTGAGAAAATTTGAAATTGTATAACCATAACTCTATTTTGATGTTACACTGTACAGAAATTAGTAAACCTGGGCCTTGTTTCACAAAACCTTTTATCAATAACAAGTGTCACAATTCAATAGCAAAGTAGCTCTCAGCTATTGTGCAGTGATTTCAGAAGCTGGTAACAGTCATCATAATTTGTTATCGATATCACGTTTTGTGAAAAGGGCCCCCTATTCAGACAGGGAATTTAAAGAGCAAGTGTTGATGGGAAGGGGGTCGTATTTTACTCTCCCATCTGCAGAATTTTGTAGACCAGGGGGTACCCCCACCCCTCCCACACACACACAGTTAAACACCCTGTCTGATGAAATACAACTTTATATCAATGGAATTCTCAATGAAGGTAGAATACAAATAGAAATGAATAACAAATATGTTCCCTTTCATTATTGCACAAAGGCGAATAAAAACTTCATATTCCGCACACCTCTGAATTACGGGTCAACAGGGGTCAAATCTGCCACAGTTATGACGTTACACGTGGAGTCGGTCGGCTTGACTTTATAGCTGAGGCAATGAGCCGGGCTTAATTGCTGCAAAGTCAAAGTGAATATGCAGCCTCAACATGAAATGATGTCATCAAGTCGATAGCTAGGTTTTAGGTCGACAACTTCCGATTTTCATAGCTTCCAATTTTGAGTATTCAGAGAGCTGTTACTTCTCTGACGGACACAAAATTAGCATATACCGGGAATTGATATTACTGTAATCTATGCCTTATCAGCTTTCCTTGATATATAATACATCTATTTTATTTTTCACTTCTGACATGGTCTTTAAAGGTGTATTAATAGAAGACAGGTGTGCCGAAAAATTGTTTGCCTCTTGTTTGCCTCTAGTTTGGTATTAGTCATGAGACAAACAGAGAAAAAAAGAGAGCAAGAAAGAAAGAGGTGAAGTGAGAGAGAGAGAGAGAGAGAGAGATGGAGATGGACAAAGGGAAAGAGTCAGACACGCATATGCCATTGCATCGTATATATACATGTATAATCTATATAATGCAAATATTTTAGCCCCCCCCCCCCCCCCCCAACAAAATAAAACAAAAAAAATCAAAAAAATTAAAGTCTACCTCATACATTGCACACATCTACAGTGTATATCCATAATTTCTATCTAAACACTTGCAAACAAATAAACAAACTACTACCAAAAATAATTAGGGACAAAAAGCAGGATCAAGAACGTGTTATACAGTTGAATTCATTTTCACAAGAATATCAAGGTTATAGGTAATATTAATCTACTTCTATATTTACCTTCTCTACATTAATCTTTCTCTTTCTGCCTGTCTCCCCCCCCCCCCCCAAATCCGTCCCTCCGTCCTCTCTCCATTTCCCTCTTTTCCATACACTCTTTCTGTACAGCTATGTTTATTCTTTTTCTCTTTCTCTCTCTCTCTCTCTCTGCCCCTCCCTCCTTCTCTCTCCATCCCTCCCCCTTTTCTCTTCATTACACTATCTTTCTCTTTCTCTCTCTCTGTACCATTTTCCTCTTTTCGCATCCACTATTATCAGGGATGCCAGTAAGAATTGGTCAGGCCTGAAAATCACCTAGAATGAGCTATTTTGTACGAAAAAAAGCCTAAACTATGGTCTGTAAATAACTCGCCAGGGCCCGAATTCAGGCTACTGCCTGAAAACTGGCATCACTGTATTATATAATAAAAGGACTTAGTACTACTTAATTCTAAGTACCATGAAACAGCTCACAAGACCACACGCGAATGAGCATGCTATGTACGCTCCCGTCGTCTCGGTCATCTCGACGATGATGCCAAAGGCGAACGACGAGATAACTTCAGAGAGGATATAGGCGCTGTCTAGGAGGGCCAGATCTGCACCCTTGCCATGGACACCGGTATCGTCGCTGTCTTGGTAGTACAACTAGAAGGGATGGATAAACAGATTTTGATAAGCATGTTAAAGAGCTTATTTCATCAGGGGTGATAGTGAGTACTACCAAAACCCCCCCCCCCCCCCCCCCCCCCCTTGAGTATCCCCTAAAAAAGGGCAGGGGAAGAAAACAAAAAATGGCATTTCACAACATTCCCACCTTTTGAGTAAGAAAATTGGGAGAAAATTGGGAAAAATCAGGAAAATAGGGGTAAAATCGGGAGAAGAAAAAATCTGGAAATTTTCAGGCCTGTTTTATAGAACGAGAATAATAATATTAATAGTGGGTTATCGTAAAGCGCCGATTGTTTGTCAAACTTGACACTCCTGGCGCTCCATACGATTACCCTAGCATTTTATAGCATGGCTGCTAAATAAAAGACCAGATGGTCATGTGATTGCATTGTGAAATCGCTCAGAAAAGGTTGATCATCTAGCATAGATGTACTGCAAGGTTCTGGAATCATCAAAATGATAAGAAATTTGGCCAAGTCTTCATAAAGTTAGAATCACTGTACACAGAAAGATGTATATGGGACTACACACACGTGCGCGACACATGCATTTGTATCTCTCAACAGACAAGAGATACACTAATTTACCAAATATATCAATTAGTAGGCGGTTTCCCGTCAACATTGTTATCATCATGTATTATTCAAAACATATTCTTTCACATGATTGGTAATAAGAGCTTGCATTTCAGTTTTTGAAATTGGGGCGTTTCCAATACTGGTCTTTACCTTTAAGCATTTCAAGGAATTAATACCTGCTTAAAACCACTGTGTGCAAGAAAATGTGGTAAAAGATGTGATGAAAAATGTGATCAACTACTAAATTCCTCTTTCAAATGCATCGGAATTGGATTGTAATGTATGGATTATGGATGTAAAACAACACTGTAATGTCAATTCATAGTGTACATTGTAGCATTGGAAGGTTAATAATTAAAAATCATATTAAACATTAATAATGGCAGAGCCCTCAGGTTAAAACTGAGCTACAGTAAATGTACAGTGTAAGACCATGTCAATATCATAATCATTACTAAACTTACTGTGAACACAAGCAATGTTGAAAAGAAATTGAAATATGCACAACTAGGGACTTTCATTTTGTGGTGATTTTCCCATCACAATTACAAGTACTGTACATTCTTTATTTGTCACAAGTGTTTTCCTTTTTTAATTTTAATTATTATCAATTTCAGTATAAACTTCTCAATTTATAGACATACCTACCATAACCAATTCTGGGGGGTGTTTCACAAAGATCCTAAGTAGAACTTAACACTAAGTTAGACTTAAAAATTATGGACAGCCATTGAAGCCTTAAAATGAAATACATTCAAAAGCAGAAATTCAAGTATTTTAGACTTTTTTATAACTTCCACATCAAGAACATGAAATCTCCTTGATGATAGAAAATATGAATGATTTGAATCAACATTTATGCCTTTCAAAATAACTTTTACAAAATATTTTCAAAGTCGCTAATGGCTTTCCATAATTTTTAAGTCCAACTTAGAGTTAAGTTCTACTTAGGATCTTTGTGAAACACCCCCCTGGTGTTAAAACTACATTGTAGATTCATTATGACAGGTTGCATTCCACAGACTGTGGTGTGACTTGGTGTTAGGGTGTCTACTTTATTTCAAGTAATACTGTGTTATCGGATTCTGCAGTTTCTGTGACTTTGTAGACATTATTTCTAACATTGTTATCTATCTGTTTGTATTTTGGTGGACTCCCCCTTTAAAGCCCCACTGTCCTACTTGTAGCTACTTGCTCCCTCTATATAGAAAACAATGCCTAGTCGGTGACCATCGGTCCCCCATGATCCTCTTTTTCTTATGTTAATTAAGAGCAGAGTTGATGAGATAGCCACCTGTCATTGACCACGCTGTGTGGTCTAATCACTTCCGGCCAAACAAGTACAGCCAGCCTTTAAAGTATCTGGATTTACGGTATACACGTCAACTGAAACTCACTTCTTTTTTCTGATGGTACCCCGTCAGCAACGTGTACGGAACTGTGGTGATAGTAGCATTGGCGAAGCCGGTCAGGCTGGCTAGGAGCAGTGTGAACACGATACCGTCCATGAAGAGCATGACGAAGGTTGCACATGTGAACAGCACCATGCCAAACAGGTAGGTGCGAACAGCCCCCCACCGGGTGATAACGGCCCCTATGACGAGTGAGAACACGGCGGAGATGATGCTATGCAGCAGGAGACCAAAACTTCCCATACGAATACCTTGAGGAGGAAGAGAAGGAGAAAACAAGAGAAAAGAGGGCTAAATTAAGATTAAATTTAAATTCTATTACTATGGTTAAATTGGATTTTTTTTTTATAATCATCAAACATGCAGCTAAGAGCTGAAGTCGTTCAATTCACAGAGTAAAATGACATAAAAGGACAAACTGTACGTGAACATGTACATGTAGGTAATACATTAAAATATATCAATTGAGAACTGAACAAGTACTGTTTATATTTACATGCGATTTATAAATTTCATTTTAAATATAAGACAGCCATCTGTTTTTAGTATTAAAACAGAAATTTGAGATTTGAGAATGAATAATTCAAATACTGGACAGAGGAAATTTACAGAAACATAAACATTTTGCATCGGATTTTAGAATCTTCTAGATTAATCCCAAGTCCACAGATTCCTATCTCTTTAGTACAGAGATATGATAGATAACAAGTTGTGATCAGGAGGCCTGTCCTCATCGGCTCGAGTTTGCCAAATAACCCGCTATTCTAAACTATCCCAATCATATTCCAGATTTCTCAGGATATTTTCTCGACCGAATTATCCAGCTAATTTGCGTCTTCATCAGCCTGTATTTGCAATTAGCCGGATATTTGGTCGAGAAAATATCCCAGGAAATCTTGGTGTTGTTCCAAAATATCCTGGTGTTTGGGAAATAGCGGGCTAATTTGCGCCCGTCCGAGCTACAGTAGTTTGTTTCTTTCATAATCCTTTTTTGTTGTTGTGGGGGGGGGGGGGGGGGGGGGGGGGGGGGGGGGGGTGGTCAATTTATTTGAAAGGCATCCTAAAATTCAGCAGGATAGCCTTTTCTTCTCAGAAATTTGTGGAGTAAATTGCTCAATTCTCGATCCCCCACTGCATTTTTTAAACATTGACTATCCTTGATATGTTCTTATGACTTGACGCATGATCACCATCAAACAATAAAAATCCACAGCAGCTCATACTCTTTTCACACTGGTTTTGCTTAACCCCGTACTTTGCTTAGCCCGTACTATCCTTAACCCCAGACTGTTTTTTGTTCATTTGCTTAGCACCCCAATTGCGGGGTTAGCAGGAGTTAGCACCACAATTGCGGGGTTAGCCCTGCTATTTTGCAGGGTTAGTTGACCCCGTACAATAGGTGGGGCTAGCCCACTTTGGAAAATACGAGTCTGAACAGAAAGTGGAATAGGCTTAACCCCCGACTATAGGTAGGGCTTAGACCCCCCCCCCCCTAACCCCACCTACAGTGTATAGTACAGGGTTAAGCAAAATAAAATAATACAGGGTTAAAGGTAAAGACCAGTTATGGTCATGCGATTGCATTGTGAAAGAAACGTTGTGGAATCGATCAGAAAAGGTTGATCATCTAGCATCTGCAAGGTTCTGGAATCATCAAAATGATAAGAAATTTGGCCCATTTTTCGTAAAGTTACAAGCACTACATGTATACACAGAAAGATGTATATGGGACTACCCTATATCTCTCACAGACCATGAGAGAAACAAATTTACCAAATTAGTAGGCGGTTTCCCGGCAAATTTTTTATCATCATTAGTCAAAACATATTCTCTCACATGATTGGTAATGAGAGCTTCCATTTCATTTGTTGAAATTGGGGCATTTCCAATACTGGTCTTTACCTTTAAGCATTTGTACATGTAGTTTCCACTCTTTCATACATGATGTACAGGTAGTTTTTAAAAGAATCAACATGAAATTGCACTAAACCTCTTTGAAAACTATGATTCTAGGTTGAAAAAGTGTTGACTTAACGCACCCTTAGACTTTTAAAGCCCCTCTGCACTAGTTTGGCCAGGAGGGATTAGACCTCTCTGCATGGTCACTGACAGGTGGTTATCTCATCAAACCAGCTCTCAATTACATAAGAAAAGGGGGACCATGAGGGACCAATGGTCACCGATTAGGCATGGGTTTGCTATAAAATAAGGGCGCGAGTAGCTATAAGTAGTGCAGTGGGGCTTTAAAGATAAACTTGACTTCTGGTAAAAAAAAAATGAATTCTCACAGAATGAAACAAAACTTACACTCAATGTTCAAGATAACAAATAAATGTCATTTGCCAAACAATTTTGTTAGAAAATGTATACTGGTTGCCTGTAATGGTCATAGCAAGATACGGAAATCAAGGTGTACTACATATACATGTAGCCCCGACATCATTTGTGTAGTACTAGTACATCTTTCTGTGTACAGTGCTTGTCACTTTACCAAGACTGGGCCAAATTTATTATGATTTTAATGACTCCAGAACCTTGCAGTAGACACCAATCCTTGCATGCTACAAAAATGTTTGACTTTTTCTGATCCATTCCACACTTTTTCTTTCACAATGCAATCGCATGACCAGAACTCAACTTAATCTAAAAGAAAACTGAGAAATCTAGACCTTATATGATGTATGTATTATTAAGTATCCTTGTTAATAATTTTTGTATGGATTGGCTATAAGCTTGCACCTGTGTTATAAATTAATAGGCAATGAGAGAGGGGATTAATTATCCTTAGTCTAGAATCTAGATGGGATTAGCTCATTGCCAGCAGCTTTCCTAAATCTTTCTTCACACCCCTTTCCACATTGAGACAAAAACAGACAGCGAGAAACAAACACACAAAGAAATGAAATAAAGATAAAATGAATAAATAGATAAATAAATATCCACTTTACCATTTTTCAATAATGAATGTTTGTATGCAAACATTGGACAATTAACAATTTTACAGGGTCACTCTAAATTCAAAATTGTACTGGAATGAGGGAATAACTACCATACATGTAGATCATTTTGTTTTAATTGTAATGTATTGTGTAACGTGTACATGCTTTAGTTTTTCCTGAAATTTTCACTGATCTCTCATTTTCTGTTTTTTAATGATAAAAGCCAACTTGATGCCAGGGTGGACTTGGATTTTAGGTATCTATAAACATCCTCAAAGACTACCCTTTTGTTGTGAAATCTGGTGCACGAAAGCACCAAGGGACTACTAGGGAGCTGATTCCTCCCCAATGTCTTACTTCTTCAACATCGGCATCCCCTTGAAACATTTGTTAGGCCTAAAACAACAAAAAATGGCCAAAACATGGGTCGGTCGGTCGGTCAGAAATATTTTCCTTTTTTTTTCTCCCTCTTTGGGCTGATATTTCTCAGTTTTTAATGCTTTAATATTTTTTCTCTCAAAAATAAACGGTAAAAAAAATTAAAAGCCGACCATAGATTTCAAGATTTTTGGGTCGGACACAAAGGGCAATACAACATCTTTTTTTTTTGTGAAGGGGGGGGGGGGGCCTTTTAGAATGAGATGCATTTCTATATGATATCTAAGATGTTACAATGGTTTCAAGAAACTGGCTCCAGAGCCTTAAAAGACAGAAAACAATCATAGACTTTCTTACCTTCTTCATAAGCTCTTTTGACAAGAGAGCCGTCAACTGCTTCGGGATTGCCACTGAATATCGATTCGCCCATGTAGTCCGTGAAATATAAGCGAAAACCCATCACTGCTGTGCTCGTCATTAGGTGAGCCATCCAGAGCATCTTCATAGCCTTTGGCATCGTCCTTATGCCCTCAAGAGTGCCCTTAATGGGGCTGAGGTCAATCTTTGGTCTAGGAATGCAGGCGAAAAGAGACGAGCACATGGACTTCACACGAATGCATATCCTGGAGGGGACACGATAGGAGAGAGTCTTCTGAGTTGCTGATACCATAAAAGGTACTGATGCAATGGTGGAACCATTTGCAGGCTTTAGTACTGGCTTTCCGTTCAGAGCTGTATGAGGGTTGGCAGAGTTCACTTCGATGATGTCTTCGAGTGAAGCATCAAGTAATGGAGGATCGCGCGCAATGTAAGTCGATAGAATAAAACAGAATGTGAACAGGATGAGCAGTAGAGAGAACAACGTTCTTTCGTGTCCTCCCAAGTAAAAACCCAGGACAGTTTCGCTCCAATTAACTGACACAATCCAGTACCCTAGACACGCACCCAATGACATCATCAGCGAGAATATTCCGAAGCTGCGGTTACGTTGGGTTTCCGTTTTGCAGGGGTCCGACAGGAGTGACTCGATGGGCGTGTAGCATACCTGAGAGCAGAAGTCTAGAAGAATCACACATGCTGCTAGAACGATCAAGCCGAATTGCTTCTCCGGGAAGTAGGGGGTGAAGTAGGGGGTGAAGTAGGCAGTGATCAGTTTCGTGTTTGGAAGAAGGGTCAGCGAAACGATGATTCCTAGTGAGAGTACGGCGATGTAAGGTCGACGACGCCCAAACCGACTTTGGCAACGATCACTTGACGTACCCATTACAGGGAGCAGAAACAGCGCCAGGAACGGTCCCATGGCCATGACGGTGCTCATCCCGCTTTCTGAGAAGCCAGCTTCGAGCAGTAGGGGAGGGAGATAGCTGAAGGCCGCAGACGAGCAGAGTTCGGTTCCTAACGTTATCAGGTTCACCATCGTCAAATACCGATAGCTGAAGATCGAGTTGTCAGTTACAACGGAACCCATCTTGTCAATAATTCTTCCACTCAAAAATAGAATAAACTTAATTCAAAGACTTTTAAAAATCAAATTGAGCATGTCAATAAATAAAAGTTTGCCAAAATATATCTTCTGTAATAAATAAATATTGATTTTTTCTTTTTGCTTCAAAATTGATCTTGTCATCTCTGTTCAAATAATTAAATATTCATCTTTCCCTTTGTGTAGGATCAATAATGACTTTAGCTTCTCTCTTGAAATACAGGCACAGCCTTTTAATACTGCAGGATTTTAGCGAACACACAGTGTATGCACCGTCTTCACATGTATTCAAGAATTCAAAATTTGTGTGGCTGGCCATATCTTCAGAGCACATAGACTACAGTGTGTCCAGAAAGTCAGACAACTGTGGTACAAGGTCATCTTCTTAAGTTGTACAAGGTCATCTTCTATTGGTACAAGGTCATCTTCTAAAGTGGTGCAACAGTCTCTTTTGAAGACAACATCTTACATACAAGTACATGCTACGTGATCTTTTTCACCAAAGTACATGTACAGGCGTACCGGTACATGTGACCAAGAGTTCACTGTTGTAGGGTCAATCACTCAGGTGCATGAACAATGTATCGCCCAACTGCAAGATGAGATGTCCAGGCATCAATGTTTGCAACAGATCTGTATGAACAAGACAAAGGAAAGGGAAACCAAAATGTAAATATTTACATAAACAGTTCTTGTTTATCACTTAAATGATTAAGGAAGATTTCATGAGATACAGATAAGGAGAGGAGAAGCAAAGTGCAACAGGGAGGTGTTTATCAAAGAAAAGAGGTAAATGACATATACTGTACATGTATGTCAAGTATTCACCCAACTTGGAGGCTGTTCACACCGGCAGAGATAGCGCGCGCTAGACCGCGCTATCTCTGTGGTTTGGAAGTTACAACGTCGTTTCGGTCCGCCAAACAGCGAGCCACGGCAAGCCAAAACGGCGTGCCACTGGAGCACCTCTTGGGGGTGGTCCACGAGAGATAGCGCGGTCTAGCGCGCGCTAGAAAAAAGGGGGTGCTACGATAGACTGCGCTCATTGCGGTGTGAACAGCCTCTTGGATTCAAGAAAATATTTCCATTGGTGGCTAATACACTGTAGACCGGTAACCAATACATTCAAATATTATGCATACTTTTAAAGCAAAGGAACTTGATAACCTGAAAACTTGCCCAAGGCTTGTCTGACATAGCAACATGTAATATATGCAGACAGGATTCCAAGCGCTGCAGTTCATTCATTAATATAAGGTTAATGGAATATTAAACTCATCACAAGGTCCCTTGGAAAGAAACATCCATAAAACTACATGTACATGTATGTTTAATAACCGGCCTGTTGGTTTGAGATAATGTACATTGTAAGTACTACAGCTTTAATGTACAAATCCCCTGCCTGGATATTTGTTCACAAAAAATAACACATGTAGCCTCCAGACAGTAGATGCCCCAGAAGTTTGGTTGTCATGGGCGATACCAAAGAGTTGAAATTGATCCACATTGATCGCAAGTCCTCCATCCATCTCAAACGCATCACAAACAGAAAATATTTGAATTATTTCGCCCTTACAAAATCTGGGTCCACCTCTGAACAAGTTCATAATGTTCAGTAGACAACTCCGAATTATTAAGAGAATTATACAATTTCCTTCATCTTTTGAGTACTGAGTTAATTGCAATAGATTTTTACATGTGATGAATTAATCATATCTGTCATTAAAGACAAGTGCAGTTGTTGTCACCCTTGCCAATATCTTAAATGTAAGACACACATTACGATTCTACTCAGCAATAATTATAATTATCAGGCGTTCATAATAATAATCATTTGATGATTATACTATCAGACCATATGGACAGAAGGGCCGATACACAAAATGGACATTAGACAAACTGGGCATTGGAACGCCTGGAAATGAAACTAAAAGATCAAATGTGTAGTGGACTTGTAGGAAATTAGCCTAAATGGAAGTGAGACAAAATTTCATGTTCTTGATGTGGAATTTACGAAAAGTCTAGAATACTTGATTTTTGATTTTGAATATATTCCTGAATATATAAGCCTGAATCCAATGACCATATATGCGCTATATAAGAACGAGCTATTATTATTATAAAAGGCTACAGATGGCTCTCCATAATTTTTAAGTCCAACTTAGAGTTAAGTTCGACTTAGGATCTTTGTGAAATACCCCCCCTCCCCCCCCCCCCCCCCCTCCCCCCCCAGGTCTCATACAGACTTTAAAAGAGCCCCCGTGGAGCCCCTGGATATGGTCCAGGAATCCTTTGTGACTGTGGGGTCTCCCTTTTTATCTATTCTCCATGTAGTATATCAATTACTGTGATCATTTGTGCAGTATTTGGTTGTAAGCAAATATTAACTGGCCTTAGCGTGAAATTGCTTTTTGACGTGATTTTGCTTTACAATGTAGGTTTGTACGTGAATGCACCTCAATGAAATTCATTACACATAAATATACCAGTACATGTAATTTCAGTACCGTATCTACATTGGGGGACTTGTGTATGTTTACCAAAAAGATTGCCAAGGACAAACTGCGCTATAGATATCTTCAATTCTGTTGTTGCCATGAAAAAAATGTTTTGAGTTTGATGGTACATTACTGTACCTACACTGGCTTTCACAAGTGATTCCAACTTTTCCAAGTAATAGTAGATTATCATTGAGACATCGACTCAAATTCAATGTTCTGGACTGAGTAAAGGAAGTGGATATGATTAATGAAAATCTGGTTTGTAGACAAATTTGTAAAAGAAAGATTGTTGACAAACTGAAGCACATACAGAGTGAGTCAAAAAAAAGTTTACACCTAGAAAATTGCTAATTATTTAAAAAATCCTCGATGAACATTAAACTGTTATATGTCTTATGAAAGAGTGTTTTATCCCAAATCATTTGGTACCATTTTTGTGTGGTGTATGTTCACGCTTGGATGAACAGGAGACAATGTTTGCGAGAGTGCAAAAATCGATTTGCGCCAAAGTTGCCTATGTGATGTTTGAAAAACAATTGGGATTTGGGTATTAATTCGGTCTTTGCAGATCCAAAGAACACCCATAACAAAATTAATCATGCCACACATATCAAATATCGAATATCAAATATCATTTGTGCACGTGTGTGTGACTTTGCCCTTTGCCAAAAAAATATCCAATGTATTTCATTTGATACATTCAATCCATTCTCTCACTCCGCTTATCCCAACATAATACATACTGAAGGCATCACTTTGGCGCAAGTCGATTTTTGCACTCTCGCAAACAATGCCACCTGTTCATCCAAGCGTGAACACATACCACACAAAAATGGTACCAAATGATTTTGGATAAAACACTCTTTCATAAGATGTATAATAATTTACTGTTCATATATGATTTTTTAAATAATTAGCAATTTTCTAGGTGTAAACTTACGGTATACACAATAGGCCCATTGAAATTGCAGTAAAACTCATTTGAACGATTTAATTCCTTTTTTACACAACTGGACAAACAAAATACCTGTTGATGTTAAAACTGTTAATTCTTTGTTTTGTTATGTTTCGTTTTTGTTTTGTTGTGGCTTTTTTTTTGGTGAGTTGTGCGCATGCACTACTTGTCGCTGAGGGAGGAGATTAACGTGGGCGAAAAATTGAATAATTCACATATACATGTACCCTGCGAAAACTGGCGGAGTTTCAGCCAGCTAGCTTTTCAAAAAACCAAACTCCAGAGGTGGATTTTTGGATTTGGATTTTTTTTTTTCATCCTGTTTTAATATGGGTAGTTGCCTATATATACATGTAGCAACTTCCACAAAAAAATGGAACGTGAGAAAAAACAATGCTTTTGGCTAATACAGTGTAAATACTCCTAAATGTAGACTACCTTGCACACTTTGATCACCTAACTGTCTCAAACAAGTCCAACATTTACTTCCTCTTTTTTGTACATGAGAGGCTAATTTGTATCTTTAAAAGATCTAATTCTGCAAAGACTAGATAACAAAAGGAGCTAAAAAAATGTCATGGTACTTTTCAAATCTACTCTTTTAGTACCTTGTACATGTTTTCAAACAGCCTCCAACAATTTGCATTCAACAAAACAATTTTGACATGAACTGTAAAGTGTTAAAAAAAGGAAGAAATTTTTCAGTGTAAATCATCTTTCTTGGTTTCTTTCTATCTATTGATTCTATTCCATTTCATTATGGGTCTGTTATGCATCATCTTTTATTAGGATCCGGTATTAAAGTTTGTTTCAGATTCTGAAACAAAAATCCTGGATTTAGCTCATGCAGCAATGATAATTATAAACTTTTAGGTCAGTCAGGAACTCCATGAGTTTTACAAGCCGATCGCCTGTCTGATTATCAAGACAATTATGATTGGAAATCAAAACCAAATCTGGTGTTTTCCTAACGGTTTTCATAACACTACAGTCTATTGGGGAAAATGAATATGGTGAAACCGGTCACTCAAAGATTTTTAATTTTTTGAGGCACTTCTTTAAAGGTACTATGTCCCTTTTGCAGCCAACCTCAAATTCTGTAGAACTTTGCAGGAATTATGAATATGTCATGTATGTCCTATCTGTGAAATGTA
The DNA here is from genome assembly GCF_000002235.5 of Strongylocentrotus purpuratus. Classification (NCBI taxonomy): domain Eukaryota; kingdom Metazoa; phylum Echinodermata; class Echinoidea; order Camarodonta; family Strongylocentrotidae; genus Strongylocentrotus; species Strongylocentrotus purpuratus. The sequence continues at coordinate 12,615,436 of NW_022145603.1, forward strand.
AACGTTAGCAGTGTCCTCATATTCAAATTATGCAAGGAAACCCGTTTACTTGCTAGACTTCACTGTCAGACACTATTGAGTGACTGACTGGCTTTTTTCTTCTTTGGTAATAACATACAGTACATGAAAAGAGTTGTAAAGGGTACATGAGCATTTGTCTACATCAATAACCCACTTCTTGTGATGACCAAGACTAAACTGATTGAATCTTTGCGCAGCATAAAACGTATGACCATTCGGTACAATTGTCTGAAAATCAAGACTATTACTTTTGGGCTATATAGCCCTAAAGTTGAATTTAACTTTTTCATTTTTTGGCCTGCAAATGGGACATAGTACCTTTAATAACCATTTTGAATTGAAGCGCAACTTTTTTAGAGCTTCAATATTACACCATATCACAGTCACTGATACCACGTACACTGTACATATAGGGCCGGCCGTGCATCTCAAATTTAACACTGTTAAACGATGCCTTTATAAAAGAAAGAAAGATGAATTACACCTTACTAATTTAACCTCCTCTTCACAATCACTCAGTTTAAGAGCAAGGTTTCGGAAGTCAAGATGGATGCCAGCATATACATGTATGTAATTCTACTGGTACTCATATTTATTGACAGTTGTGTGATAGGTTACACAATACCAGTATTAAACTCGGCAGTTTGTAATGCCGACATACCCTGCCTTTTGCAGCAATTTCAAAGAAATTCCGACCTAGTACTAAACATGTACACTGTACCTGCAATATGTTTTACATCTTTAGCTTTCCACAGAAGCATACCGGTAATTGTTAGTGAAAGATCAAATTTCCAACAATGATGTGTGTGACTGTATACCGTATTTGCCGGCGATAAGGCCGCAGCGCCGCATAGGCCGCACCCCCGATTTTGACTTTTAAAACATTATTATTTTTATTAAATAACCCTTACAGAAAAGGATTTATTTTAAGAGCTACATGTAATTAAATTGATGAAATTGTTCCTCACGTTGGCAACAATAAATACATTCCTTTTATTTCTACATTGTTAATATTGTTATATCGTCTGCCTTACTGCAATAGGGCCTGAAACTGATTGTTGGGGTTATTGAGTTAATATTAACATCACCTTGTACATGTAGATAAAATTCTCTTTAATATGACGTGCTTCACTTGTTGAACTTCGATTTATTTATGAAGATAATTATGAATTTGAAAAGGCCCTAACACGTATCGGATCTTTTTCCTTATGCCAAAAGGGCCTTAACCTACACAGCAAAAATGTTATCAATGACAGATTATTTCGTTATTTCTATTTAATTTAATAAATATCAACAGAAACACCATTAAAAAATTGATTAGTCTATAATAGACACAATATACTAGAATATTAACTGAAAGTATATCACTATGTCTAAGTTATATGTAGCTGTGGATGCATGAAATGCGACTGACTCATAAAGTACATGTACATGTACGCAGATGTCAAGGTACGGGACTGTAATGAAAATAAGCAACGAAAAAGGTGTCCTAAATATACAATCTCTAAAAAAAAAAAATCCTTCACCGAAAGCTGTATTCAGATATCAAAAATATTTTGCCTAAGATTTTAATTAATCAGTTTTCATGATTCAGTAGCCTTATAGCAGGGGCTTTCTGGCAAACCAGAGGTGTGGCGAAACAAGAAAATTTCTTTATGCCAGAAGGGCGCTCACTACAATAACGGCAGGATAGGGCCCTTTTGGCATAAATACGCTATATTACGCTATAATTACGCTATAATTACGCTATATACTATATTCAAGCCAAATGCCAAAAAAGTCCATAACATGTTGTTTGCACATAGCATGAAAACTTCTAATTTAAAACAAATTTAATACATTTCATGTAAAGCTGAATAACTTAACACAGGGAATAATTTTCCTCAAATTTTTTGATTAGCAATTTCAGCCGATGGATGAATATTTAAAATGAAATTCTGTACATTTCTATGGAAGAAAACTGCTACACAAAAGATATTTTGTATAGCAGTCATGCAAAAATGCATAGCAAATTGCGATGCGATACCAGGAAAATTATTCCCTGTAACATATTTATGGAAATTGACTTCAAAAACAAAAAAATGACCACAAACTTTTGATTTTTAGAGAGGCCAAAACATTATCTTGCAATGGCCAAAAGCGGTTAAGGCCTTTCATAAGGATTCATAAGGACAAAGATATATTCATTTTTTTTCAGTTCCTACATGTACATATAGCATCAAACGAAAATGGATGCATTATTTGCAGAAATGTGTGCCCTATCTACATTGTATCTGGCATACCGTTTCTTTAAAATGGCTCTAAATCAAAACTTATTGTGCCAAAACCATAACATGTGGAATGACTAGGGGCGTTCACATCTACAGACAAAAGTAACGATTTAAAAACAATTTTTGCATCGCGATCCAATATTAGTGTTTTTTGGCATACGTGCACTGTGTGGACAGAATAATTTCACTAACCGATTTGCATTGCTATCCAATTCACAGTAAGCCTTGCGCTTTTTCAGAATAATCGTGATAGTTTGCAGGCGCTTGGTGTGTGAATGATTTTGAATATAAAAAATCAATTCATTTAATCCCAGGATTCCAAGCGTGCATACAACGTCGAGAATTCTCCGTGTGTGAAAGAGGATTAAGATTCAGACATTTTAATACATGTAAGCATTAAGCACAAAAACAAAATCAATTCATTTAATCCCAGGATTCCAAGCATGCATACTGTACATGTACATCATCGAGAATTCTCCGTGTGTGAAAGAGGATTAAGCATTAAGCACAAAGTTTAAAGGAAACATATTGCAAGTTTACATGTTAAAATGTTTTGGGCTACATGTACATGTACCTTACATGTATATGGACAAAATCAGTCTTTACTCTTTAGCTCATTTTGGTTTGGCTGGACAACAGGGGGGTGTTTCACAAAGACTAAGATTGACTATAAAATAAGTTAGACTCGAACTATGGCAGGCTATTCATGCCATCGATTGCTCTCAACATTATGAACTTTAGATAATACTTTTTCCTTCAATAATGAATTATCCAAAAACGTAAATCCTGTAGATTTGTGACCATGATTTGTACATCCCCTGAGAGACCAATGCCAGCATAATGGTGAGAGCAAACAGTGGCATGAACGGCCTGCCACAGTTAAATCCATCTTAAACTTTGTGAAACATCCCCCAGATTTCTGTGTTAACCAGGGCACTGGTAGAAAAACTGTTGACATGTCCTTACAAAATAAACACAAGTATAGTAAATATATAAATGCAGAACCTCTTGTTTTAAACAAAGTGCAATACCATATTTTATTGATCTTCTTTAATAATAATCACTGATTGTTATAAGTTTTTCTATTCAAACCCAATTCCTTATGTTTTTTTATTTGAACAGTCTTTTTAACCAGACCAATATGTTATCTCTCATGGTTTCGTTGTACGATAATGTAGATATATTTTTCTGGCAGCTTTGGTTGCCAGCTGCTTGCGGGGAGCCTTCCCTCCTGTATATGATACGCTCGCAAATCTACAGGAGGGAAGGCTCCCCGCAAGCAGCTGGCAACCAAAGCTGCCAGATATTTGTTTCTATTTATATGTATCCTCGATCATTGTAAGCACATACATTTCAGCTTTTTAGCTGCAGCATGTGCATCATTGTACTGTTTTTCGAAATAAAACCTTGAATTGAATTGAAAAACCATTTCACGAAACAATCATAAGTCATCCAAGGAAAGCTTCTAGGGGCTGCTTCAAGGGATTACAAGCTCCAAGTTCAAGTAAAAGTTAAAGGTAAAGACCAGTTATGGTCATGTGATTGCATTGTGAAAGAAACGTTGTGGAATCGATCAGAAAAGGTTGATCATCTAGCATCTAGCATCTGCAAGGTTCTGGAATCATCAAAATGATTAGAAATTTGGCCCATTCTTCGTAAAGTTACAAGCACTATACACAGAAAGATGTATATGGGACTACCCTATATCTCTCACAGACCATGAGAGAAACAAATTTACAAAATATATGAATTAGTAGGCAGTTTCCCGGCAAATTTTTTATCATCATGTATTAGTCAAAACATATTCTTTCACATGATTGGTAATGAGAGCTTCCATTTCATTTATTGAAATTGGGGCGTTTCCAATACTGGTCTTTACCTTTAAAAGGAATGTTAATTTCATACACTTGTTTCAATGGGAAGTCGGTGAACGACTATGAAACTATGAAATTCTCTGAATTATGCGATGATTCAACTTTAGGGGAACCAGGCGTTATATTCTGAAAATAACTTTATCTCTTACACATGTAATAAGAAAAGTGATTGTATTTGTAAAATCAAAGTGCAGTGGAACAAACACTTAACATTGCTGCTTTTTGGACTCTGTGGAGACATTAACCAACGAACATTGAGAGCTGTCCTTTTTAAATTTTGATTTGTTAAATAACAATTACATTAGTTTACTATTAGAGATTATATTACTTTCAAAATAACACCCCTGTCGTTGTTTTCATCACATGGAGCTCTTTAAATCTTTTTAAGAGCAATTCAAAAAGCTTTTGGCAGTTACAACACCCAAAATTCCTGTATTTTTTTCAACTGACATTAACTTGACTGTACCTGTCATTTTCAAACAATGTAAAGCACATGCCTCAGACTTTGTTTTGGGTACAAACAATAATACTCATTCAGTAAATGCTCATACATGTACATGTACATGTATGTAGATCTATCAACGCGAAGACTTGTATCTTTTCTCTTAATCAAAATCTACACATCTCTTACACTTGATCCTTGCCTTTGAATAAACCTGATAACAATTCCATTGTCTGTCTGAGTATTAATAGACGATACACAATTTTTTTTCGAAGGGGGTCGGGATTGAACTCTTTACAGTCTACATACACACATCGGAGCTACATGCATCAACCACAACAGTTTATCTGAATTCTTCCCCCCCCCCCCCCAAAAAAAAAAACAACAACAACAACAACAACAACAACAAAAAAATAATAATAATAATAATAATAATTTAAAAAAATCATATTTTTGATTAGTACTTTTCTCTTTGCTAGACTGTGTTCGTTGACATTTTGAAGAATTATGCACCAGTACATTTTACAAACATTTTGTTGAATATATGCAAGAGTTCATCATGAATGATCGCTCAATGAACCAATACATGTAAGTGGCATTGTATTTTGTATGGACCATTGGTTGAATGATACGTAATATTATGTCACACCAGAGATTTTGACATGTCCTGCTTTAAACAGGTGACGCACTTTATACATACATGTAACCAACACACACACAGCATTGCAGACACATAAAATAGCGAAATCAACGAACATCTCAGAATAAATTTCCAGTTTGAACCTTAAATATGATGAAAATGAGAATTGTTCAAACTTAAAAAATTGTTTTTTTTTAACTTAAACTTAAGTGAAATACTGAAATGAAAAAATCACAAAGAGGGTTTAACTGAAATATCATAATTTTGGTATAGAAAAAAACTGAAAATTGCAAGCTTGCTCCTCGCACAAATATCTTAGAGCATTGAGTGAATGGAGAACAGCAATAGCCAATCTGAAGGGCCCATGTGGCCTGGGCTAGGCTAGGCGCCAACTTACGAAAATGAGGCTGAGATCGGATCTGCACATGCGCTAATTGTAAGCTAAACTAGATCTAGATCTAGTCTAGTTCTACGTGCCGAGCTAGCAGTAGAAAGCTGTAGAAACACTGTCAACAGAATCTTGATTTCAAAAGATACACACAAAATAGGGCCTAGAATGTAAGATCTAGTAGTACTAACTCCAGGAAGCTCCGAAGCCTATGGCGTCGGCGTTGGAGCTTCCTGGAGTACTACATGTACATGTACATGTAGTACTACTTGTACTAGACCCTAGACTAGATCTAGACCTAGCCTACATCATTAACTAGGTATGTTACAAAAAAATTAAATCTCAGAATTCAAGCTAATTCAAGCTCTTGCTTTACATCTACTAGCTTCTACTTCTACGTCGGTACTTGACAGGATCCATCAGTCAGGATATAACGTCAAGGTTGAAATGTCTGGCAAGGTGCTCTTGGTCATTGCAGTCAGTTGGTGTACTATTATGTGCAGAGTGCAAGTAACAAAAATTCTCAGTCATCAATGGCGTTTCAAGAATATGGAATATGGAAGGTTTCTGCTGATTGCAGAAACCAAGATATCTAGAGGAAGCATGTACCATGCAGCAACTGTCCGTGGGAAATAAGAGTGTTTGTAAAGCTCAGTACGGGCAGTGATTAGCTTGAATTTATTTGGGTGGAATTGCCTGGTGTTGCTCCGGGTCAAAGGTGTGACAAACTGATCTGGATTTATTGACTACAGAACTTTTATTTGATGCCTCATTCATCCTAATAGCCCCAGTAATACGAAAGTTATGCCAATTTTAAACGCCCGGAAATCCTGCATGTAATTGCTTTGTATTTCTTTGTTTTTACAGGTAAATACAAAAGTTGTGATCTCAAATGTGACCTAAAGATTCTTATTCATTACAAAAAGAATCGCCAAAAAATGTAGACTTAAATATGCGAAAAACGCTTATCGGGCTGTCATTTTTGCATGACATTTCACATTCCTCTTAAAAAAAACATATTTCTCATCCATAGATTCCGCTGAAATTTCACCAAAAGCAAATTCACATGTTAACCAATCATCCTAGGCTAGTGAGTCAACAATAATCCACAATAATCAGACAGGCGCTGACCATAAGAGCACAGCTCCTCACATCAACCTACCTCACCCGAACCCGTCTCTCCAAGATTAAGAAAGCAACAAACACAAAAGGCGCATCTTCATCATCTCGAGATTGCCAAATATCTCGAGATTGCCAAATAGCCCGCTATTTGGGAAATAATCCTGAAGTAACAAATCGTGTCTTCACTATCTCGAAATTCGACCTCGAAACTTGAAACTCGCCCTTGAAAAATTAGCTCGAGATATTTTGCTCAGCGTTAGCGTGTATTGCGAATCTAGGTCTAGTGAAGACGCACGGGACAAATAGCTGGATATTTTGCCAAATGGTAGGATATTTTGCAAACTATCCCAAGATATCTTGGGATATTATCCCGACCAACTATCCAGCTAATTTGCTACTTCGGTCTCATGAAGACGCAAATTAGCTGGATAGTTTGCGATCGGGATAGTTCAAATAGCTGGATATTTGGCAATCTCGAGATAGTGAAGACGGGCCTAAAGTGTCCTGTCTGCAATCTTGAGGAGGATACCGTAGTTCACGTTGTGGCTGCCTCCTGCCTGCTCGACTACAGTACTGTCAACCTACTGGAAGACCGTACCGACAGAGCCAGTAGACTCCTGCATAATGCCCTTGACTCTGCACCAAATACACCATTGCTCAACAGCCAGGACCCCTCCCATCTGACTTGCGCTATTCTCTTGCCTTGTGATCCATCCCTTCCCCACACTCAATGATTCTATTTTAAAGATGACACTTCACGATCTTTACAAAATTCATGCCCATCGCCTGCACTCCATATCCACCAACTAAGGATTTTATAACATATTTACAGCTGCCTACTACTTCGATTGCGATAAACTCGCTGATCTCCGAAAAGCCGAGGGACAACAACAGAGAGAGAGAGTCTAGATTATACCTTTTTTCTCTTCCTGAATGCGAGATTAGGGTAGACTACATAATGGCAATAAACAAAGCTCTTGCAGCAAAACAAACTGCTGAAAACATAAATCATAGATCTAGAAAGTTTAGTATGAAATGAAAGATAACAATGCCATTCTTCTCATCCAATACAATTACAAATCATGAAACAAAAATCTAATCAGCCCATCAAAAGATCACATTTGCATAGCCTGGTCTAGACCGAAAGCTTCAGTCTCTATAATCGTCGGTTGTTCCACTGAGACTACGTCTGGCTCCACTAGACCTCCGGTTATAGAGACTGAACGATCGCCTATACCATCGTATGTTGAAGATATCACGGCTAGAGTTTAGCCGCTAGGCCCCTCCCACAAACATGACAAACTTGCCACGGCCGTATTGTTATGCCCCCAAAATCCCCCAAAATGTCATTTTACCTCGTCCATATCCAATTTTAAATTAGGCCTAGGCTATAATACATCGGTTCCACTTACTAACTTGATTGAAATAATCCGTTTAATGGTCCCTTTTAAGGAAATTATGGGTCAAAATCGACATCCATGTTAAAAATCTTGCAAGCCGTGTTAAACTCTCGCTGCCGTCAATCTCATCCCTTCTAGTCTACGCCGAAGGCAAAATGATTATGAAGGAAAAACTGTGATAACGCCATTACGAACGTGTAGATGGCGCACAGTTTTTCCTCCATAATCATTTTGCCTTCGATTTCAATCAAGTTAGTAAGTGGAACCGATGTAGTATAGCCTAGGCCTAATTTAAAATTGGATATGGACGAGGTAAAATGACATTTTGGGGGATTTTGGGGGCATAACAATACGGCCGTGGCAAGTTTGTCATGTTTGTGGGAGGGGCCTAGCGGCTAAAATCTAGCCGTGATATCTTCAACATACGATGGTATAGGCGATCGTTCAGTCTCTATAACCGGAGGTCTAGTGGAGCCAGACGTAGTCTCAGTGGAACAACCGACGATTATAGAGACTGAAGCTTTCGGTCTAAGCCTGGTCATGCTGGTAGGTAGACCGAAAGCTTCAGTCTCTATAATCGTCGGTTGTTCCACTGAGACTACGTCTGGCTCCACTAGACCTCCGGTTATAGAGACTGAACGACTGCCTATGCCAGCCTGTGTTGAACTTATTCCGCTAGATTTTAGCCGCTAGGCCCCTCCCACAAACTTGCCACGGCCGTATTGTTATGCCCCCAAAATCCCCAAAATGTCATTTTACCTCGTTCATTTCCAATTTTAAATTAGGCCTAGGCTATAATACATCGGTTCCACTTACTAACTTGATTGATATAATCCGTTTAATGGTCCCTTTTAAGGAAATTATCGGTCAAAATCGACATCCATGTTGAAAATCTTGCAAGCCGTGTTAAACTCTCGCTGCCGTCAATCTCATCCCTTCTAGTCTACGCCGAAGGCAAAATGATTATGAAGGAAAAACTGTGCGCCATCTACACGTTCGTAATGGCGTTATCACAGTTTTTCCTTCATAATCATTTTGCCTTCGGCGTAAACTAGAAGGGATGAGATTGACGGCAGCGAGAGTTTAACACGGCTTGCAAGATTTTCAACATGGATGTCGATTTTGACCGATAATTTCCTTAAAAGGGACCATTAAACGGATTATATCAATCAAGTTAGTAAGTGGAACCGATGTATTATAGCCTAGGCCTAATTTAAAATTGGAAATGAACGAGGTAAAATGACATTTTGGGGGATTTTGGGGGCATAACAATACGGCCGTGGCAAGTTTGTGGGAGGGGCCTAGCGGCTAAAATCTAGCGGAATAAGTTCAACACAGGCTGGCATAGGCAGTCGTTCAGTCTCTATAACCGGAGGTCTAGTGGAGCCAGACGTAGTCTCAGTGGAACAACCGACGATTATAGAGACTGAAGCTTTCGGTCTATCTAGCTGGTAGGCTATTCAAATGGTCTCCAATATAGTTGAATAGCTAACTTAGGCCCATGGCAGTGCAGTGCAGCTGCAGTGCATGCCGATTACCGGGTGCATATTAAAAATTCTAAACCAGTCAGTGAAAATTTAGTCTACCTCACTATTTTGAAGGACTGTAACCCTAACTTGCACCTGTAATCATCTGTATCTCGATCTCGCTCGTCGGGTGTCCGTCGAAGATGATAACCCCAGCCCCCAGGCCCAGCACAAGGGCAAGGGCCCCGCCACTCGATTGGTCTTGTCGTCTGCGACGCGTGTAGATATATACTGTGTACGTACCTGCCACTTGCTAGCTGAGCTGTCTAACTGTAAGAATAAGACTGCAGAACCTAGTATAAACCGTCGGCAATTCTCCTGATGATATTTTTAAGTGTTCGATCTTCATCGGTTTTCCATTAAGAGGACCATTTTTTGCTTAGGCTGGTATTTATAGCTGGTCAATAGATACGTGGCGAGATGTACGGGTACCATGTTGTTTGTTGTTATGATGCGCCGGTACAGCCGGAAACCGTACTCGTTTACGTTTAGATAGAGGGCGCGTGATTGAAATCTCTAGTGTGCGGATGAAGCGATGGGTATAAAATTGTTACGGAACCAAAACGTTCATACTAAGTTACTTTTATCCAAGTTTAAGATATTTGAATAAAATCATAAAATCGGGCAAGTAATAAGGAAGTTAAAGCTTTTTGAAATGACTAGTCACTAGAGGGCGATATTCAATTTGATGACATCATTTGTGGACAACTCTCTATGCCTTTTGTACATATCAAATTTCACAGTTCTTTCGTTTTCTTCGTATTTGTGTTCTTGATCCGACTTCATATGGTTATTATTCGCAAGACTGGCCATCAATAATACATACATATATAAATAGAAAACGAAGTAAATGAGACAACCGCATATGAGACAAAAATAAATTTATTGAATTCTCGCTCAAACGGCTTCATCAGGAATTGATGAATTTATTCAATTTATTCAATCAAATAACAGCATCATAGAAATGCAAAGCCGCAGCGTTAAAAAGCAAAGAGCTAAATGTTAAGCGCGAAGCGCAAAAGTGCAAAAAAAAAGTAGAGAGTGGAAGAGAGAGATAATAAGAGCCAGAGAGGATACAGGCGCGTAGCCAGGGGGCAGTGGGCGCGGTCGCCCCCCCCCCCAAAAAAAAAAACCGCCGCCCCAAAAAAGAGAAAGAGAGAGAAAGAAGAAAGGAAGAGGACGTAGGAAGAAAAAGGATTAATTAAGAGTCGAGAACAGTATACAACGAATCCTCTTCTTTCTCTAATAATTTAATGAAACGTCAAAGCTTCCGCGCTTCGCGCGGGAAGGGGGGGGGCTGAATTTAGACAAGGATTAAGAGTCGAGAACGGTACAACGAATCCTTTCTCTAATAATTTAATGATACGTCAAAGCTTCCGCGCTTCGCGCGAAAAGGGGTGGGGGACACTGAATTCAGACAAGGATTAGGGGTCGAGAATGGTACAACGAATCGTCTTCTTTCTTTAATAATTTAATGAAATGTCAGAGCTTCCGCGCTCTGCGCGGACGAAGGGGAACTTGATTCAAACAAGGATTAAGAGTCGAGAACGGTACAACTAATCGTCTTCTTTCTCTAATAGTTAAATGAAACGTCAAAGTTTCCGCGCTTTGCGCGGGAAGGGGGGGGGGGGACTAAATTCAGACAAGGATTAAATGTCGAGAGTGGTACAACGTATCGTCTTCCTTCTTTAATAAATTAATGAAACGTCAAAAGAAACAGAATTAAGACGAGTCGAGAATGGTACAACGAATCGTCTTCTTTCTCTAATAATTACATGAAACGTCAAAGCTTCCGTGCTTCGCGCGGGAAGGGGCCCGGGGAGAACTAAATTCAGACAAGGAATAAATGTCGAGAGCGGTACAACGTATCGTCTTCCTTCTTTAATAAATTAATGAAACGTCAAAAGAAACAGAAAGAGTCGAAAATGGTACAACGAATCGTCTTCTTTCTCTAATAATTAAATGAAACGTCAAAGCTTCCGTGCTTCGCTCGGGAGCCTGGGGGGGGGGGGGACTGAATTAAGGCAAGCATTAAGAGTCGAGAATGGAACAACGAATCGTCTTCTTTCTCTAATGATTTAATGAAACGTCAAAGCTTCCGCACTTCGGAGGCGGGGGGGGGGGGGGAGTCCCCCTCCCTGCACCCACCCCGCACCCACCCCTCACTAACCGCCCCAAAATGATACAATCCTGGCTACGCGCTTGAGAGGATAATAAATTAGGGACTTTTAGATTTGCGTGAACTGATACGCATGGCGTCCATTCAAGGCAGTGCATTAAAAGGACGTCGAACATAGCAATCCCCATTGTCTTCGTGCGAATCTAAAAGTCCCTATTAAACCAGGTAGCAAGCCCATGTGGGACCCACATGGGTCCCATATTTTCTGAAATGTTATCTTTATTGAGGGTAACTAGAAAAAGTTAATAACTTGGGAGAGAGGGGGTGCAACCTGCTACACGCTTACTACCTCTTGGTTGCTTTGATCCATTGCCGAAAATATTTTGGTACCTATCATCCCCCCAACCACTGATACAAATCGACACCCCTGGTGAGCCAGATATAGATTCTAAATCTTTTGTAGAAAGTAGCTTTTAGTAGAACTTATGGATCTACAAAATTATTTATATATAGCTGTAGCCATATCGAGGCATCCAGAAGCTAGCTCTTCAATTTCAGCCAATGAAGAGTTTCAAGATTTTCGTTTTTTCATGAATTATACCTCGTAATGCGAATACAGAGAAAGACATATTGTTTAGTGTACGAAATATAAATATACTATCGGTTTTTAATATCTGAATAATTATAGAACTCCAACAGTAAATCATATTAGGATTGCATAACCGTGTACGCTACATGACCCAAAGACCTTCAAGGTTTGGAATCTCAGTTTCCCACCTTCTCGTACCCGAGAAGTCGACAAGACGAGATTTGGAATCACGCTTTCTCACCTTCTCGTACCCGAGAAGTCGACAAGACGAGATTTGGTACATTGGCACATTATTGATTCACTTGAATTATGCAGATTTATGCACGACGCTCCGGGACGTCGGACTTGGTACGATTTCTGCAACGTTGAAGAAATCCGCAACGTTACACCGCGAATGCGCATAGAGGGCGCGTTTGATTGTTTACGTTGCAGATTTCTGCAACGATGCAATAGGGACTTTTAGATTTGCACGTCGACAGCTTTGACTGCAACGTGTGACGTCATTTTAAGGCACTGCGCATGCGTTACGTCGTCTCAGTCAGCGATCGAGAATGCGTCAACCTTGATTTTCCTAAATCAAGTACATACATACATATTGGTATTTATATAGCGCAATTACATGCTCAAGGTACTAGTATGCCGCGTGCGCATAAATATACAGTTCCTCAGGTAGACAAAGGAACATCCCTTCCCTGCTTTTATGTAAAAATGTGTAGAACAGGTGTCACATGCATATTCACCTGTTCTACACATTCTTACATATTAATAGCAGTGAAGGGATGTTCTTTTGTTGAGGGTAGAATGAGGAACTGTATATTTTGTCCTCTTTCTTTGTCCGTGATGTTCATAGTGTTACTTCCTGCATGCATGTATATCGTCGAGTGCAATCTAAAAGATTTCTAATTGTAGTCAACATGGGCAGTTAAGTACGTTGACACGCATGATCAGTCGGCGTTCGTCGTGTTCTCGTCCACTTAATCTAAAAGTCCCTAATGATGTCGCGTGCGCCGTAGCTCATGTACATAGGAGGGGGAGGGAGCTCAGGTTGGGGGGGGGGGGGGTGGTGCTTGTATAGACGGTAGGGGAGGGCGGGGCAGTGTCAAGGGGTGGAGAGATAAATGAAAATAAATAACCTAGATCTATGTGATATGGGATAGTGTAATAACAGTTTGATTAATGGTTTAAAGTTGAACTTGTTCAAAAATGTTTTTTCTTTAGTGCTAACATATTCTTCACTCCCCTCGATCCCTGCTCTCTTTCTAGTTCCTTTCTTTCAAAATACATGCAACTGTCTTCTTTAACCTATCAAGGTGGCGAAAGGGCTGAGGGATGCTATAAAGACATCAAATTTTATTTCTGGCGTTTATCAGCTAAGCCCTGATAATTTTGATGTTAAACATAAATTTTCCATTTTGTATGTTGTTTGTGTTATGTTTATCTCTTTTGAACATGTTATATTTATGCAATGTATGCCGACTGGCTGTCATCTGTTTTTTTTGGGGGGCGGGGTATTTTTTAGATTATGATGTTATTATTAATAATAATTATTGTCTTTTATAGAAATGTTTTTAAAAAAGAAGTATGGAAGTAGCAATCATGTTTTGATATGTTTTATTGATTTAACAAAAAGTATGATATTTATGTTTTACTCTACTTACTATATTATTAATTTAGTTTATTCAAACATTGCTATTTGTATTTGAAGATGCCCCTAATATGTACATCATGAAAAACATAAACATTCAGAATTAAAGAATGATGGAAGTTGAATAAGTTAACAATTTTTGTTTCATTCATTCTGTGTGTTGCTTTGAAAATGTAAATTGTTCAATTTTCGGGTCATGAGCTTGTTGATCATGTAAATTTGTCATATAATGATTCATGAATAAACTTGACTTCCAATTGAATTTGTTTACGTGTTTTCTTTTTAGTCAATTGATCAATTCATCCTTTTTTACCAGTTCAACACACATCTTCTTTACCCTCAACCCCTTTCACTCTCTTTATATCTCATGCTCAACGAAATATGCCACTTTTTAAAAATAAGAACAAAGTGCTATTTCACAATCACAATCTGTTAAAAAATGAAGAAATTGGTGAAGAGACGTATATGTAAATAATAAAAACATTTAAAAAAATAATAATATGGTTTCATTTTTTTAATTTTGATATTCAATGTCATCTTGACTACACACGGATCATGACTATAACACATTAATGTCCCTTCCTCCGTTTCTCCTGATCTGACGTACTATCTCGTCTGCCATCCTCCTTTCCCCCACCATGACATAACACACGTTCAACTTTGCCCCCCCCCCCCCTCCTCTCACGGGCCCGTCATGGGTCATCGTCACCAGAAACCAGCAGTATCCCTCCGAACCGTTGTCGATAGCAAACCGGACAACTGCCGACAGCCCCTTCGGCACCCTCCCGACTGGATGGCAACAAATCTCTCGTACTGTCTGCTGGCGACCCGACGTAGACGCTGCCCTTAATTGTCTCTTTGTCGTGCAACTCTGGAGCAACGACGTCTAGCTTTGGAGCCACCACCAAGGTTGCCGCTTTGTCGTACTTATTCCCCATCTCAGGCCTGCATTGCATCAAGAATTGTGATCCTTGGAAGGGCCTCTTCTTGAAGTGGTGATATCTGGAAAAACAAATATAAATAAAGGAGAAAAGAACTTGGTAAGTTCAACCTTGGAATATAAAAATGAAAGGGAAAAAAATAC
Source organism: Strongylocentrotus purpuratus (assembly GCF_000002235.5). NCBI lineage: Eukaryota > Metazoa > Echinodermata > Echinoidea > Camarodonta > Strongylocentrotidae > Strongylocentrotus > Strongylocentrotus purpuratus. Next base: position 12,630,556 of record NW_022145603.1, read on the forward strand.
GTTGTCATTGTGTGTGATAAGCGAATGAGTGATGCATTTCATGAGATGATTTAAGACAAGGAAAACCGGAAATAGAAAATGAGTGAATAAGAACATGTATTTCTCATTACTTACCCATTGACTGTTAAAGTGAAACTAATCCCTGCCTTCACTGGGCCACCCCAGCCCCTCTCCTTTACAAGTTTCTTGGTTACTTGGATGCTCATGATGTAATAAAGCCCTCAATTGAATTGGAAAAAGAACTTTAAAAGACAAGTTCAGATTTCGCGGTGAAATTCTAGTGACGCGGGGATCGCCTTATAGAAAAGCAATAGTACTATATAAGCGCGCATTCATGACCAAGGTCAAAGGATCAAGAAAAGAAAAGATTTAAAGAGATGTAGGCAAGAATAAGAGAGAGATGGGAGATATATTGAAAGGATATATATAATACAAGTATAATATAAGTACAAGTATAAATACAAGTAGTCAAGATGTGAGAGGTTAATAAAGATCAGAGGCAACAGTTCTATATCTAACTTAGATAAGGCCGGATCGACACCCATGCACAAGAGCTATATTCCAGCCGGCAGTAGCATACGCAGGATTTTTTTCAGGAGGAGGAGGGGGGGGGGGGGTAAGAGCACATATTTATATATAGTAATATTCTTCTTTTGTCTTCTTCTTTTTTTTAGAATAATCACTATCGCGTGTTTTGTGTGATATTTTAACGAGTTAATCAGACCAAATTGTATCAGAACAAATCTCTGCTTTTATTAAAACCAATTTATTATCAGGGAAGACTTCAAGGGGGGCGGGGGGGGATTTACAGGGGGATAATTTTCTTCGCGGTAGGTTGTCCTTGAGTTTCCTTTTGGGCCAGGATGTAATGGTCGTAGTGTTAACTTTGTGGGGTGAGGGGTAGTTTTCTGGGAGGTAATTATGCGAGGGGTGATTTTCTAGGGTGGTAATGTCCTGATACGAATATTTTTAGATCAACTGTAGATTTTACGTTTTTGTATTATATAAAGCGTGGTGTTATGAGAAACAAACAAGGTCATCATGCGTCAGAAGCTGGCATCTGCTCTATTGTTGCATTGTCTAAATTATTGATTACTGTGAAATGTTTCAAGGGTAAAACAGAAAAACACCGCAATATTCAATTTTCAGTCCAGTTATTACCAGTTGCAACTTTGTGTTGTCATATTGAACAAGTAGTGACTGATCGGAGGGGGTTTGCTCTACTACATCTAGCTAGACTAAACAAGTAATTTTTCTTGATTTTTATACAAAGTTCTTCATTTAAACACCAACGTACGTGTGCAAAAGGTGCGTAACAATATTTCGATTTGTTATTTTGTAAACTATTGATTATGTCGATATGATGAAATTCAGGTTTTTATCACAATTGGTACTTGTTGCATTTCGTGTTTAATTTAGTAAATTAATGTAAGATGTACATACACTTCGTTTTCTTGGTTCAAGTTCAGGTACATAAATCTTATTCAAATTCTATGAACTGCATATGATATGAACCATGCAATTCAATATCAAATGTGACCACAAAATTCTCGGCAATGAAAATCATGATTTCAATATGAATTTGATCACTACTAGGCATTGAACATGTAAGTAAAAAACTGCATCCTTTTTATTTCATAAAACAAGTTTCATCCAATATTCATCGAGTTATATTGAATGTCGTCCAGGGAACCTTTTTGGCTGAGTATAGTATTTATTCAGCAAATAATTGCTTTGTATACAGGCGGTTTCATACGATTGCATGATCGAACACCGATTATAATCAGGATGTCTTCGCCAGGGTTTACGCCCCGTCGTCTCGGGGCGGTAAAGTTCCTTCTCCTGGTCATCTGGGTCTCTGGGACTGTTCAGGATTCGGGTAATGTGGTTTTTATTTAACCTTGACAAGTACAGTTATATTGGTAATATTAAATATTATATACCTCACTTAAGAAATCCAGCCATCTGATTAGTCGAAATTGCATTCATAAACTTTAACTATTTCTGTAAAATTCCCAGGAACCATGGTTAAAACAGTTCTAAAATCCCAGTAACCATGGTTACCGGGAAAATAGTTCAGTCTCCACGGTTACCCCATAGGTTTACATGTTAAAAAATGGTTTGAGCGATTGAGGATAGTACGTGTGCGAAGAATTGGTCGGTATTTTCATACAAGACAATTCCAAACAAGACAAAAATGGCTCAAGAAACTCTCCCAAGATTTCAATTTATCAAATGCAAGACTCGCTGACAGCAAGAACAACAAAAAGGGTACGTGAAATTATCCATAAACATGTTCGTTTAGTTGCTAAAAAAGCATAGACGTAGACTCTAGACGAAGATAGATCTAGTTGTCAGGGTGTCTGATCGCGCACCCGATGTTGTGTGTTAAAATTCTTCTCATAGAGTTTGCACGCAATGCAGTCGCTATGCAGTCTACGTGCATTGCGCGACCATGCAAAAAAGTCAAGTTTTTTTTTTTTCAATTCGAGATTCAAACCTTTATCTGTTGTGATCCTGAAGGTGACACTCAATAAGTGAGGTGCCATATGAAAGCGCAGGTTCTTCTCCATATTACCCACAGGGCCGGCTCACCCCAAAAATTGTAAAAAATATCTTGCTTAGACTAGAATCTAGATCTAGTCTACTCTCAAAGATACACTCATTAAAAACAACTGTGCAGATAAACTAGAGAAAAGCCAAGGTGGTGTCATTAGTTGACTCTTTTGTTTTCGGCATATAAAAGTATTAATGACTGCTTTAATATTCGAGAAATAGTTGTTTTTATACGCTCTCGGGAAGGTTACAATTGGGCTATTGCCCTCGGCACGCCTCGGGCAATAGCACAATTCTAACCTTCCCTTGAGCGTATAAAAACAACTATTTCTCTCAAAGCAGTCATTAATACTATAATATTCTGGTCTTATTTACCTCGGGTAGGCACATCAATATTAATACCACTCTTTCTGTGGCCCTGCAAATATCATGACACCAGCAACAGCATTACCATGTAAATAATTAAATATGGTAGAGGGGGACAACACAAGGTGGACAAAACACCTCTTCCCGGGATGGAAGCACCGAAGCGAGTATTGAACCCAAAACCCTTTTGTATGATAGTCAAGAGCCTTCATCAATTTGTCACAGCACTCCCAAAGTGTCGTCATTAAATAGTAACTTGGCTAAAGCCGTCCTAGGTTGAGGGATCCACAATACACAAATGCTCCAACATCCTGTGCGGGTGTCGTCGTCTAGTGAATATGTTACGGGACTGTTGATGACATGGTTTGCGATTCGAGCCCCACCGAGGCACAAATGCCCATCAGCCAGAAATACATTTGCCACTCTCCACCAATGCGCAGTAAATGGGTACCTGGTAGAAATGTATTCCTTGAATGCTCTTCGCGCCTTATAGGGCAGCTGGCCGGATAAAGTCAGTGTAAGGATAGTACTTTGTAGGGTCTTTGAGAATTTCCTGATATAGATACGTGTGCAATATGAATGTTATCATTTTATTTTGTCGTTTAAAACTGTTGAACATTACGTTGCACAATGAAAAAGCAAATTAGTCATTTAAGCTGCCATATGTGGGCAAACGTTTCGACTATTCTAAAGGGTCAATAGGAATGAAAGGTTGTGTTTTTAAATTGTTCGTTCCTTTGGCCAGATGCCTGCTCTTGATATTACCTTTCTTTCTGATGAGCATGGTTTATTTCTCGTTGTCTCTTCTTATCTTATGCTAAGTTGTAGAACCAGCAATGTACAACTCGTTGTTTGATAGTTGTTGTGTGTGTGTATGTTAGACATAAATTTGTTTCGAGTCAATTATAGAGTTTTTTAACTAATATTAAAACTTAGGTTTAATCCTATATCTTCTATTGTACTTCATCTTTATAAACATCTAAATTCTCTTTCACCTGCATGGACATGTTTTTAGCTTTATTCATTTGTTATTTGTACGACGCTATGAACTTGAGTATCTGATATGTTTAGAGATCAAAATCTCTATAACAGCCTTCGTGAGCTACCTACTCCATCATTGTTGCAATAAACCTGTAAATTCTAAATTATCCAATCCATTTTTGGATCAACTGTAGATTTTACGTTTTTGTATTATATAAAGCGTGGTGTTATGAGAAACAAACAAGTTCAACGTCATCGTGTGTCAGAAACTGGCATCTGCTCTATTGTTGCATTGTCTAAATTATTGATTACTGTGAAATGATTCAAGGGTAAAACAGAAAAACACCGCAATATTCAATTTTCAGTCCAGTTATTACCAGTTGCAACTTTGTGTTGTCATATTGAACAAGTAGTGACTGATCGGAGGGGGTTTGCTCTCTAGCTCGACCAAATAAGTAAGTTTACTTGATGTTTATACAAAGTTCTTCATTTAAACACCAACGTGTGCAAAAGGTGCGTAACAATATTTCGATTTGTTATTTTGTAAACTATTGATTATGTCGATGATGAAATTCTGGTTTTTATCACAATTGGTACTTGTTGCATTTTGTGTTTAGTAAATTAATGTAAGGTGTACAGGTACATACACTTCGTTTTCTTGGCTCAAGTTCAGGTACATAAATCTTATTCAAATTCTATGAACTGCATATGAATCATGCAATTCAATATCAAATGTGACCACAAATATTCTCGGCAATGAAAATCATGATTTCAATATGAATTTAATCACTACTAGGCATTGAACATGTAAGTAAAAAAAACTGCATCCTTTCATTTCATAAAACAAGTTTCATCCAATATTCATCGAGTTAAATTGAATGTCGTCCAGGGAACCTTTTTGGTTAAGTATAGTATTTATTCAGCAAATAATTGTTTTGTATACAGGCGGTTTCATACATACGATTGCATGATCGAACACCGATTATAATCAGGATGTCTTCGCCAGGGTTTCTCTGGTTTACGCCCCGTCGTCTCGGGGCGGTAAAGTTCCTTCTCCTGGTCATCTGGGTCTCTGGGACTGTTCAGGATTCGGGTAATGTGATTTTTATTTAACCTTGACAAGTATAGTTATATTGGTAATATTAAATAATATTCTGGTCTTATTTACCTCGGATAGGCACATCAATATTAATACCACTCTTTCTGTGGCCCTGCAAATATCATGACACCAGCAACAGCATTACCATGTAAATAATTAAATATGGTAGAGGGGGACAACATAAGGTGGACAAAACACCTCTTCCCGGGATGGAAGCACCGAAGCGAGTATTGAACCCAAAACCTTTTGTATGATAGTCAAGAGCCTTCATCAATTTGTCACAGCCCTCCCAAAGTGTCGTCATTAGATAGTAACTTGGCTAAAGCCGTCCTAGGTTGGGGGAACCACGAGACAAAAAGGCTCCATCATCCTGTACGGGTGTCGTCGTCTAGAGAATAGGTTACAGGACTGTTGATGCCTGGTTCGCGATTCGAGTCCCGCCGCGGCACTCTCCACCAATGCGCAGTAAATGGGTACATGGTAGAAATGTATTCTTTGAATGCTTTTCGTGCCTTAGGGTAGCTGGGATAAAGTCAGTGTAAGGATAGTTCTTTGTAGGGTCTTTGAGAATTTCCTGATATGGATACGTGTGCAATATGAATGTTATCATTTTATTTTGTCGTTTGAAACTGTTGAACATTACGTTGCACAATGAAAAAGCAAATTAGTCATTTAAGCTGCCATGTGGGCAAACGTTTTGACTTTTCTAAAGGGTCAGTAGGAATGAAATGTTGTGTTTTTAAATTGTTCGTTCCTTTGGCCAGATGCCTGCTCTTGATATTACCTTTCTTTCTGATGAGCATGGTTTATCTCTCGTTGTCTCTTCTTATCTTATGCTAAGTTGTAGAACCAGCAATGTACAACTCGTTGTTTGATTGTTGTTGTGTGTGTGTATGTTAGACATAAATTTGTTTCGAGTCAATTATAGAGTTTTTTAACTAATATTAAAACTTAGGTTTAATCCTATATCTTCTATTGTACTTCATCTTTATAAACATCTAAATTCTCTTTCACTTGCATGGTCATTTGTTAGCTCGATGTTTTTGTTATTTGTACGGAGCTATGAGTCTGCGTTTCTTATTAGTTTAGAAATCACAATCTCTATATCACCCTTCGTGTGCTACTTTCTCCGTCATTGTTGCATAAAACCTATCAATTTTCAAATTTCTATTACACTCAAAAGAAATGGTAATTTGTTATCATTAATGAAAATTGCTGAGTATATTTGAATATATACAGTGTATTGGTTTAGTCTGTCTATATCTTTTGATGGGTTGTCAATGGAGTTTTATGCCATGAACTCTTTACTCTGTAAATTCTTCTTATTCTTCTTCCTTCTATCACCTTATCTTATGTTATTCTTTGTTTTAATCATCACTATCTCTGTCAGTCTCTTTTTATGTTATTCTTTGTTTCTTCCTTCTATCACCTTCTCTCATGTTATTCATTGTTTGTATCATTCTATCACTTTCTCTTTCTGTCTTTCCTCATGTTAATTTTCCCTTCTTTTATCACCTCTATGTTATTCACTGTTTTTTAAATAATTATATCACTTTCTCTTTCTGTCTATCCTTATGCTATTCTTTGTTTCTTCCTTCTATCACCTTCTCTTATGTTATTCACTGTTTTTTAAATAATTCTATCACTTTCTCTTTCTGTCTATCCTTATGCTATTCTTTGTTTCTTCCTTCTATCACCTTCTCTTATGTTATTCACTGTTTTTTGAATAATTCTATCACTTTCTCTTTCTGTCTATCCTTATGCTATTCTTTTTTTCTTCCTTCTATCACCTTCTCTTATGTTATTCACTGTTATTTAAATAATTCTATCACTTTCTCTTTCTGTCTATCCTTATGCTATTCTTTGTTTCTTCCTTCTATCACCTTCTCTTATGTTATTCACTGTTTTATAAATGATTCTATCACTTTCTCTTTCTGTCTGTCCTTATGCTATTCTTTGTTTCTTCCTTCCATCACCTTCTCTTATGTTATTCGTTGTTTTCATCGTTCTATGACTCTCTATTTCTGTCTTTCCTTAATGTAATTCTCTGTTTCTTCCTTCTTTACATTTTCTGATGTTATTCTTTGTTTTTATCGTTCTATAGCCCGGTTCGTAAAGTCGCGTGACCTAATATCGCGATGCTTCAGCTGCGAGCGTTTATACTCGCCAAACACGCCAAAAATAAATCACACTTCGGTTTGGAATGTTTCAGGCTTGGCATGTTCGCCGGTAAAATGCGTAGTTGCCTTGGTAACATCAACGTAACATCGTGGTCAGGCTCTGGTTCGGCGTTTTTTGGCGTGTTTGGATGCAAGTGTAAATGGCCATATTATCATTACCAGCACCACCATCATCAACATCATCTTTTTACCCCTTTTTATTTTCTTTTCTTTTCTTTTTCTCCAAGCTGATACACATACCATTAATAAAATAACGAACATTACCGGATAACACAACATTTATATTTTTTTAAAATAGCAAGAATTCGACCTCATCACATTATAAAAAAAAATCTTGATTCCCGGCGGAGTCTTTTTTTCCACATTCGCAACTAATTCCGAAAAGGGATGATAACAACTAAAAGTATCTAAAAAATCAATGTATTTCCCTGGCGTTGAAATTCCGTTTCGTCTTCGATATTCTCTCTTTCTTTCAAAATATTTTGTCTACCCTAAATTCATGCGAAATTCAAAACCATCTTATTTTATGAAAACGCGGACATATTAACAAAAAAAAAGTTAATTTCAAGGATTTATATTTTCAATTATTTAATCAGTATTGATATACTCTCTTATACACTGTTGGTCATAATGGTGGAATAATTATTTTTACCCCAATTCATGGAATTATTTTGACAATTATTTATTCGTAATAGATCTAAATGAAATTATACATTCTCAGATTGTATTAAATAGTAATTTGTGAGTGAATGCAATGAAATTATTATAATTTATTGAATTTTCTATGTTTTTTGGGTATTAGTGGGGGCGGCGACGTGCCCTAGCCCCCACTGCGTACAGTCATTATCATATCGTCAAAATCATTCCATAAATTTGGGTTTAAAAAATTATTCCACCATTATGACCAACAGTGTAGTAGGTCGGATAGAAACTTCATACTAAAAAAATGTGCGACAGCATAAACAATTATTTTGTCCGTAACAAACTTGACACTTCTGTGGCGTGGGAAAGGACTGTACCTTATTGTTCAGGGGAAAAACAAATCCTGATCAATGAATTTCTGTCAAAATATTGACGTTTGCACTATGTCTCTTTCGATTAGAAGCCTATTTATTACGAAGGACAGTGCTATCGTGCAGACAGTAAGGTGGCAATCTAATTGTTAAGTAATACAAACTAAAAATTAAAAACCAACAGATGGAGCGTTCTCTTTGATACAAATATTGTTGTATTAACAATAAATTCTGTTTGTGAACGAGGTAACCCTCTTACTTCCTTACTGAACCAGTGGCTGATGTGTATTTACATGTAGAAGGCCGTGGCAATTAAAACATATATATATTTACTAATTTCATCATAGCCTTTCATTAATTTTAAAGTGAACGTTCTATCAATCTGGAGTGAAAATTGACCTCTGTAGAATTGAATATCATTCTGTTGAGGCAGAAAATCGGAGAAATGTGGGGTTCTAAAAGATAACAAAAATATACCACATAAAATAATTATTTAGATAAGCCTAAGATATTTTTAATTGCTTTGGAGCAGAGAAGATATATCGGATTAATAAACCAATTTTTGTTATTTTTTCATATTCAATTAAAGTTATTAATCTTGGTACACATTATGGTAAATAATTCTTCTGATGACTCTTGATCAATATTCATTCCAAAATGCTGATTATGTTTAGAGGATTTCATTGGGGGGGGGCTTGCTAATGGGCCACTCTGCCAATGAATAATGTCCCAACATCATTTTTTTCTTCATATTGAATTGCGTAATGCAGGCGAGACGGCCGAGAGCGTTTCCCTTGTTTATCATGGAGCCTCACAGTTACGAGGCCATTGTTTTGCTTTAAACTCATGTGTGTAAGCAGCGGACGCTAGGGTAGAGGGCGGCCCCACAAATATTTTTTTTTAATGCAATAAATTATCATAAATTATGGCATTCCCCCCTGTCCGCAAAAGGAATAATTCCTCTGTACGGCCATGCCTTGAAAAACAATGCACGGCCACACAGAGGAATTTTCAAAATACTCCATACTTTTTTTTTATAAAACAAGTTTCATCCAGTATTCATCGATTTATATTGAAAGTCGTCTGGTAAACATAATTTGTTGGTTGAGTATATGATGTATTCAGCAAATAATTGTTCTGTATACAGACAGTTTCAGACATACGATTGCATGATCGAACACCAATTATCTTTATAAACATCTAAATTCTATTTCACCTGCATCGAAATTTGTTTAGCTTTAATTCTTCGTTATTTGTACGATGCTATGAACCGGCACATCTTATTTGTTTAGAAATCACAATCTCTATATCACCCTTCGTGTGCTACACTGTAAAAAAGAATTTGTTCATTGGTAATTTTTACGTATTTTTTTCATGTAGAATTTACTTGAAAACATTAGTTTTGCCACTTACGCACTAAATTTAAGTCTTGCTAACTCAAACTTTCAATTTATTACGTGGAATATTTAAGTAAAATCAAATACATAAGAACTTTAAGTAATTTCAGCTTGTATTAATTAAGTAATTTTAACTCAAAATCAGAAATTATACGTATTACTCAAACAATTTATGTTGATTATTCTTATCTTTTTAAAGTAAGGACCGATGCAGTGCGTAATAGAAATATTTACATAATTTATGAATATTCATTAAGACCAAATTAAACTCTTTTTTAAATAAAACAATTATTTTTTGTGGTTGAATGAAAATTTAAGGACTTTAAAACATTTACTAATTCATTTAACATGGCTAAGCAAAGACAAGACAATTTTTAATTGTTACCCAGTTCAAAACAAATCAAAACTTGATATTTCAGGAAATTGTCAACCAATTTTCCTTTTAAGATGCTACGATCAAGTATATATAAAATTTGGAGCCTTTCAATATGTGTCGAATTGAAGCGTATGTAATAGTCTGTGATGGTGGTAGATATATATATATATATACGGTTAAATCTTAAATAGAAGGAGTGAATGATTAGTGGATGTTACTTGTTAGATTAGATGGGTACCAAATCGTGCAATATGTCATAGCTTTTTTTTAATTATCTAAAATGATTACAATACTTAAATTATTTACGTTAATGTAAATCGATTTAACTGAGTAAAAATTTATTCAGCAAAATAAGTAAATTCTACTTAAGATGCCGTAGGTAATATTTACTTCATAAAAATAAGGCAATTCTTTTCCTCAATTTTATTGAGTTATTTCGACTATTATTTTTTTACAGTGTACCTACTCCGTCATTGTTGCATAAAACCTATCAATTTTCAAATTTCTATTACACTCAAAAGAAATGGTAATTTTATATCAATGAACATTGTTAATCGTATTTGAATATACACAGTGTACTGGTTCAGTTTTTCTATATCTTTCAATGTGTTGCCAATGAAGTCTTGTGCCATGTACTCTTAACTCTGTAAATTGAACAATTTCAGCTATCAGCTGCATGTTCGAATACTTCTTTATTGCAATAACCAATACATTCACATGTTAAAATAAATATGTATGGACCAATATTGCGCTGTAGCGAATTATCAGATAACACATATTTGGATATAGAAACTTATACGCTTCCCATCTAAATGGATTATAATAAAAATTTGTTTGACCATAAATGGATCTTCTTTATGCTCTCCTTTTTAAATTAACCTTTATTTCGCATTACATACAAAATTTATTGTAATCTTGAAAGTAATAATCGTTTTTGTGTGTGTTTTGATAGCAGGAACCCAAACGAACCAACCATGACGGTTACAATGTATTTATTATAAATTTCCAAGCCGAAAATTATTTATTTTACATTAACAAAGCAAGGTAGAATGTAAAACAATACATTAAATGCAAGTACTATGATTATGTGTAATAAACTATAGTAATAACAGTTTTTTGTGTATAGATTAGTCACCTTCGCGTGTTTTGTGCGATATTTTAACGAAAAATCAAACCAAACTGTATCAGAACAAATTCTACTTTCATTAAAACCAACCTTAAATATCAGGAAAGACTTCCAGGGGGAGGGGTAATTTACAGGGGCAATAATTTTTTTCGTGGGTGGTTTTCCTTGACTTTTCTTGGAAACCAGGGTGTAATGGTCCTAAGGGTAATATTTTGGAATGAGGGGTAGTTTTCTGGGAGGGGCGATTTTCTAGGGTAGTAATGTCCTGATACGAATATTTTTGGATCAACTGTAGATTTTACGTTTTTGTATTATATAAAGCGTGGTGTTATGAGAAACAAACAAGGTCATCATGCGTCAGAAGCTGGCATCTGCTCTATTGTTGAATTGTCTAGATTATTGATTACTGTGAATTGTTTCAAGGGTAAACAGAAAAACACCGCAATATTCAATTTTCAGTCCAGTTATTACCAGTTGCAACTTTGTGTTGTGATATTGAACACGTAGTGACTGATCTGAGGGGGTTTGCTCTCTAGCTCGACCAAACAAGTAAGTTTACTTGATGTTTATACAAAGTTCTTCATTTAAACACCAACGTGTGCAAAAGGTTTGTAAAAATATTTCGATTTGTTATTTTGTAAACTATTGATTATGTCGATGATGAAATTCTGGTTTTTATCACAATTGGTACTTGTTGCATTTCGTGTTTAGTAAATTAATGTAAGGTGTACATGTACATACACTTCGTTTTCTTGGCTCAAGTTCAGATACATAAATCTTATTCAAATTCTTTAAACTGCATATGATATGAACCATGCAATTCAATATCAAACGTGACCAACAATTATTTTCGGCATGATAATCATGATTTCAATATGAATTTAATCACTACTAGGCATTGAACATGTAAGTAAAAAACTGCATCCTTTTAGTTCATGAAACAAGTTTCATCCAATACTCATCGAGTTATATTGAATGTGGTCCAGGGATCATATCTTTTTGGTTGAGTATAGTATTTATTCAGCAAATAATTGTTTTGTATACAGGCGGTTTAATACATACGATTGCATGATCGAACACCGATTATAATCAGGATGTCTTCGCCAGGGTTTCTCTGGTTTACACCCCGTCGTCTCGGGGCGGTAAAGTTCCTTCTCCTGGTCATCTGGGTCTCTGGGACTGTTCAGGATTCGGGTAATGTGATTTTTATTTAACCTTGACAAGTATAGTTATATCGGTAATATTAAATAATATTCTGGTCTTATTTACCTCGGATAGGCACATCAATATTAATACCACTCTTTCTGTGGCCCTGCAAATATCATGACACCAGCAACAGCTTTACCATGTAACTAAATAAATATGGTAGAGGGGGACAACATAAGGTGGACAAAACACCTCTTCCCGGGATGGAAGCACCGAAGCGAGTATTAAACCCCAAACCCTTTTGTATGATAGTCGAAAGCCTTCACAAATTCATCACAGCACTCCCAAAGTGTCGTCATTAAATAGTATTTTGGCTGAAGCCGTCCTAGGTTGGGGGAACCACGAGACAAAAAGGCTCCATCATCCTGTACGGGTGTCGTCGTCTAGAGAATAGGTTAGAGGACTGTTGATGACATGGTTCGCGATTCGAGTCCCGCCGCGGCACTCTCCACCAATGCGCAGTAAATGGGTACATGGTAAAAGATATACTCTCTTATACACTGTTGGTCATAATGGTGGAATAATTATTTTTACCCCTATTCATGGAATTATTTTGAAAATGATTTAGATCTTAATAAAAGTATACATTCTCAGATTTTATTAAATAGTAATTTGTGAGTGAATGCAATGAAATTATTATAATTTATTGAATTTTCTATGTTTTTTGGTATTTGTGGGGGCGGCGACGTACCCTAGGCCCCGCTGCGTACAGTCATTATCATATTGTCAAAATCATTCCATACATTTGGGTTTTAAAAAATTATGCCACCATTATGACCAACAGTGTAGTAGGTTGGATAAAAACTTCATACTAAAAAAAATGTGCATCAGCATAAACAATTATTTTGTCCGTAACAAACTTGACACTTCTGTGGCGTGGGAAAGGACTGTACCTTATTGTTCAGGGGAAAAACAAATCCTGATCAATGAATTTCTGTCAAAATATTGACGTTTGCACTATGTCTCTTTCGATTAGAAGCCTATTTATTACGAAGGACAGTGCTATCGTGCAGACAATAAGGTGGCAATCTAATTTTTAAGTAATACAAACTAAAAATTCAAAAACTAACAGATGGAGCGTTCTCTTTGATACAAATATTGTTGTATTTACACTAAATTCTGTTTGTGAAGGAGGTAACCCTCTTACTTCCTTACTGCACCAGTGGCTGATGTGTATTTACATGTAGAAGGCCGTGGCAATTAAAACATATATATTTACTAATTTCATCATAGCCTTTCATTATTTTTAAAGTGAACGTTCTATCAATCTGGAGTGAAAATCAACCTCTGTAGAATTGAATATCATTCTGTTGAGGCAGAAAATCGGAGAAATGTGGGGTTTTAAAAGATAACAAAAATATACCACATGAAATAATTATATAGATAGGCCAAAGATATTTGTAATTGCTTCGGAGTAGGGAAGATATATCGGATTAATAAACCAATTTTTGTTATTTTTTCATATTCAATTACAGTTATTGATCTTGGTACACATTATGGTAAATAATTCTTCTGATGACTCTTGATCAATATTCATTCCAAAATGCTGATTATGTTTAGAGGATTTCATTGGGGGGGGGGGGGGGCTTGCTAATGGGCCACCCTGCCAATGAATAATGTCCCAACATCATTTTTTCTTCATATTGAATTGCGTAATGCAGGCGAGACGAGATGGGGCCTCACAGTTACGAGGCCATTGTTTTGTCTTTAACTCATGTGTGTAAGCAGCGGACGCTAGGGTAGAGGGCGGCCCCATAAATATTTTTTTTTATGCAATAAATTATCAATAATTTATGGCATTTCCCCCCGGTCCGCAAAAGGAATAATTCCTCTGTACGGCCATGCCTTGAAAAACAACGCACGGCCACACAGAGGAATTTTCAAAATACTGCATACTTTTTTTTTTATAAAACAAGTTTCATCCAGTATTCATCGATTTGTATTGAAAGTCGTCCGGTGCACATATATTTTTGGTTGAGTATATGTTGTATTCAGCAAATAATTGTTCTGTATACAGACAGTTTCAGACATACGATTGCATGATCGAACACCAATTATCTTTATAAACATCTAAATTCTATTTCACCTCCATCGAAATTTGTTTAGCTTTAATTCTTCGTTATTTGTACGATGCTATGAACCTGCACATCTTTTTTGTTTAGAAATCACAATCTCTATATCACCCTTCGTGTGCTACCTACTCCGTCATTGTTGCATAAAACCTATCAATTTTCAAATTTCTATTACACTCAAAATAAATGGTAATTCTATATCAATGAACATTGTTAATCGTATTTGAATATACACAGTGTACTGGTTCAGTTTTTCTATATCTTTCAATGTGTTGTCGATGTAGTGTTCTGCCATGTACTCTTAACTCTGTAAATTGAACAATTTCAGCTATCAGCTGCATGTTCGAATACTTCTTTATTGCAATAACCAATACATTCACATGTTAAAATAAATATGTATGGACCAATATTGCGCTGTAGCGAATTATCAGATAACACATATTTGGATATAGAAACTTATACGCTTCCCAACTAAATGGATTATAATGAAAATTTGTTTGACCATAAATGGATCTTCTTTATGCCCTCCATTTTAAAATACCTTTATTTCGCATAAAATACAAACTTTATTGTAATCTTGAAAGTAATAATCGTTTTTGTGGGTGTTTTAATAGCAGGAACCCAAACGAACCAACCATGACGGTTACAATGTATTCATTATAAATTTCCAAGCCGAAAATTATTTATTTTACATTAACAAAGCAAGGTAGAATGTTGAATAATACATTAAATGCAAGTACTATGATTATGTGTAATAAACTATAATATTAGATAGCTTAGACAGATACCGAGATGTGATTGGTCCAGAGCTCGTCACGTGATATCAATTGCGAGGATCCAAATTGTTATATTTTCCTGGCCGGTCACTTTTCGGTGTTGTATTTTACCGGCTGGTGAAATGAATATATTTTTAATCAATGCATGTCGCCCTCTTGAGGACTGTATGTCACCAATTACACACATTACACCTTTACCAAGGGTCATTATATTTTTTCAAAATTTTTTTTTTCATGAATTTTTTTTTCCCTTGAAATTAATTTTTCCACATTTTTATTTTTTCCCAAAAAATGCTTTTTTGTGTATTTTTTTTTTTTTTTTAGATTTTTTTTTTTTCCCGAAAAATGCTTTTTTGGGTAAGATTTTCTTTTTTTTTTTTTTTTTTTCCCCAATTCTTTTTTTGGTTTTTTTGTAAGGTTTTTTTCTTTCTTGAGCTATCTCGACAGATTATTTTTACGTAATTTTGATTGTCCCCGATTTTTTTTTTAAATTTCGGGGCAAAAAAAAATATGGACCCCCCCCCCCCCCCCCACACACACACACACACACACACAAAAAGGCTATCTAATATAACAGTTATTGACTGGCAGGGGGTATATAACATTCTTTGGACCTGAAGGGAGTTATATTTTCCCTCGTGACCATATTTTCCCTCAGCACTGCGCGCTTTGGGAAAATATAACCACTTGGGAAATATAACTCCCTTCAGCAGTCCAAATAATGTTATATTACACCCCCTGCCAGTCAATAACTGTATAGTAATAACAGTTGTTTTGTATATAGATTAGTCACTCGCGTGTTTTGTGCGATATTTTAACGAAAAATCAAACCAAACTGTATCAGAACAAATTCTTCTTTCATTAAAACCAACCTTAAATATCGGGTAAGACTTCCAGGGGGAGGGGTAATTGACAGGGGCAATAATTTTTTTCGTGGGTGGTTGTCCTTGATTTTTCTTGGAAACCAGGGTGTAATGGTCCTAGGGGTATATTCCCGGGATGGAAGCACCGAAGCGAGTATTAAACCCAAAATCCTTTTGTATGATAGTCAAGAGCCTTCATCAATTTGTCACAGCACTCCCAAAGTGTCGTCAATAAATAGTAGTTTTGCTAAAGCCGTCCTAAGTTGAGGCAGGGATATCCCTGGTTGAGGGAACCACAATACAAAAAGGCTCCAAATATCATGTGCGGGTGTCGTCGTCTAGTGGATATGTTACGGGACTATTGATGACATGGTTCGAGATTCGAGTCCCGCCGCGGCACTAATGTCCATTAGCCAGAAAATAATCTTAATTTGCCACTCTCCACCGACGCGCAGTTAATGGGTACCTAGTAGAAATTGATTCCTTGAAAGTTTTTAGCGCCTTAGGGTTGCTGGGATAAAGTCAGTGTAATCAGGGCATGTGAGTTTAAAGTCTCACCTCCCTGGTGTAATTATAGTACTTTACATGCTTTTTGAACAACCTTGCTATGGATACTCGCGCAATATGAATGTAGTACATGTGTACATTTAGTTTGTTGAACATAACATGGCCCAAAGGAAAAATCAAATCAGTCCTCCATGCTGCCAAGTGGGTAAGTATTCTGAATATTATAAAGGGGCATTAGGATGGAAGGTTTGTGTTTTTATATTTTTACTTTCAATTGTCCAGGTGCCTGTTCTTTGTAATACCTTTCTTTTCTGATGAGCATTGTTCGTCTCTGGGTGTCTCTTGTAATCCTGTGCAATCTCTCAATGCCAGCAATCGATATCTAATCATTTGATTGTGTTTTTCAATATTTGTAAGACAAGTGTACATTTCACGTTATTTGTATTTAACCCTATGGTCCACAATAATCTATGTTGATGTTATGTGATTCTTAATTTGAAATGAATAGGATCAATAAAAACATCAAATACATGTTGTACAAACAAACCTAAGAATATTATTATTATTACTATTATCAACACACGAGACCTACAATAAAGTGAACCTTCTGCATGCTGTTAGTTTGTCCAGTCTCGTGGGCCTTCTGACAACCTTCAAAGATTCAACGGACCGATATTTTCAGTTTCCCACATACCTGTCAGCCTTTTGGGGTGTCCTGGAATTCTGGGATATCCAGAATTAAACCCTATGAGGTGCTGCTATATTTATAGGAAATTTCTGCACCACTTAAGGTACACGTATGTTGCCTCTCGGGTGTAATTTTGTACCCCACTTTGGGGTGCAAAATGTCATCATGATTAGTTACTTATGGTTTATTAGTTCCGAAACCGTACATTTATTCGGACTTTCCAGTTTTCGACCCATTGTATTTGTTTGGGAACCGGAAGTGCCTTTGCCAAATATACCATGGCTGGTGCTGCCTTATAGATACCATAGTTGCAGTAGCGAGGATTGTAGGTCTATAATGAGCTGTCGGTTTCGTGGGTTGTCGGTTTTTGCAGTTCTTCAGCCTCGTTGTCTATAGCCATTCTAAGCTGAATAAATATATCGGCATAATCAGTGATCCGTGGATGGACCATTCAAACTAAAATTTCTACTAGTCTTAATTTAATTTACCCGTTGACTACTGAATTCTCTTATACCCATAGGCTTAATACATGGCCCACGCGGTACCAGTAGGCAAAGAGTTAATATGATATGTAGTTTGTTCAGCATTGAGAACGTCTATGAAATGGCTCCTGGCTGGAATTCCCTCATGGAGTCGAGAATATGCATGCATTATGTGCGGACAAGCCTGAATCCGATGGTCGGGGTAACAGTACGTCTGTAAGTGCTTTGAAACTTCATCGATGCGATAAGCCCTTAATACATTCAGAATATCATCATCATTGTTATTGATATTTGTTCTCCTTTGCAGTTCTTTTCAACACTCAAAATGCAGGAAATACTGTTTTGCCTGACAAACCTGGCTACGTCAATACTAGCAACTCATTCAACTTTGGCGGCAAAGTGTACAACAGCATTGGTGTAAGTTTAAAGGGGAAGTCGACCCCGATATTCAGTTGGGTTGGATAAATGCGGAAAATGAAACATTACATTGGGGCTTTACAGTGCTTTGAGAAACCACTCGTTCACCCGCACGCTCACGCTTGTGAGAAGGGTCTATGGGGGTGGGGGGAAGGAGACCGGTGCTTGTGACGTAATTCGACGTCCGGAGAAAAATTAGTCATACTCAAGTGACAACTATGTATGGAAAACGGAGAAGTGGCAATCTCTTCGAAAACAGGGAATAATGCACTGTGAATATAGAGCCCTCATCGTTCAATACAAGGCAGTATAAATAAAAGACAAGGGAAGTCAACGTGTTGTTGGAGATATATTGTTCGAAAAATAATTCTACGGATATAATATTTTTTCTCTCGATTCTTTGCCATTTGAAAGGTACTTTTTAACATTATTCATTGTTGGTTTGTGTAGATAATTGAGGCTTTTCGAAGGATTTTTCTTTTGTCGGTTTTTCGAAGTTCTGATTCCTGTTTCACGACAATACCCAGATAGGTAAAAGTTGGAGCAAAATCGTATTCGATATAAGAATTTTTATCAGTATTTTTGAAGCTGCAATCATTGAAACACATATTGGCGACTCTGTGACGTATCCTCCGAAGTGCTGTCCCTTTGGCTCCAAATTAAAAATTCCATAGATTTCCATTCATTGCTATTGAGGATCGAATAAAGATTTGTTTCATTCAAGGGTTGTATACAAACATATTTACAATGATCATAAATAGGGAAATGTATGACTGAAAATTAGAATTGTGTTTTGGTAAGAAGAAAATGGGAGGGGACCTCGAACGGTAGGTCACAGGGCTGCCAATTTATGTTTGATCTTATCGCAATCTAAACAAAAATCATATCGTGTTTATTCTGAATAGACCAGTTCACGGTTAGCACATTACTGCAATGACCCCCCGAATATCCACAGATCTTCAAAACATGAAGAGGTCCTACTTTGTACTTTTTGAAATAATCACTCCTAGAGCGATGGAGGTGCTACATAAATAGCCTTTGTTTCCCCTTTTCAAAGAATATTTCCACCTGTGTATCATGGAGTGCATAAATGAATAATGATTACATAACTTTCATAAGCACGTATCCAGTATTTCGTCTCCATGTATTTCACAATTTGTTCTGCAATGACCTTTATCTGCTCATGCTCAGACTGCAACCGTGAACTGGCTTATTGGATTCTGCTAAAACTTTCACTGATCTTTTTCTGCTTCTCTGCAAAATTATATCAGAATTAACACTTTCAAAAAAGAGCATCCCAGCAGTCATCAATATCCTTCAGACTAGACAGCACAAAGGCTGAAAAGATATCCCAAAAGGAAAAGGGATAATAGGAAACGAAAAAGTATGGTTCATAAAGAAGATAATTTATAATACAACCATAAATAGTATAGTGAAGTCCAAATAGATATTAGTTTTACAGGTATTAATTGCAAAATGAAAAAAATCCTATGCTTGGTCGATTTGATCGAGTTATTATTGTCAAATCATTTGTGGTTGGCTAGGTCTCTGTCAATGGACTGATATACTTCGGAGAGGAGAGGACGTTTGACTTCTCCGATGACGGCATACCCATTGAAAATATCGTCCTCATTGATGACATCGCAGCCGTGTATCCGATGTTGCAGAGGAATAGGCTTGGCGACACTACTAGTAGCGTAACGTACTTTGAGATTTCTGCAGCTGAATCCGACGGACTGGCTACGACACTGAACGACGCCCTCGCCGATTTTCTACCTGATTCTTTCGTAGAGTGGCTCTTCGTGGTCACGTGGAGAAAAGTTATTTCTACTTCCGGTACTACTTCATCTTCCTCGGTAAGTCTAAGCGTATCGAGAGAGATAGTTTTGTCATTTGGCAAGACGGTGATCTATATTTTCAAATCCATACCCAGGATAAAACGGGGACCTGGTAGGATGACCAAAAAAAAATTGTGATAAAAATTGCCATATCCTCTCACGGTGACCATAAGGTAGGTATACATCGGGGGAAATGTAAATGGTGCATACTGTATGCGTGAATGTATCCAATGATCGGGGTAATAATGATTATATGCAAAGCGGTAGTGAAAGATGGTATTCCGTAATAAGCACTATTTGAATTCATAATTGTTATTATAATATTAATAGGGTAATTCTGTGGCTGCAAATTCTTGACCATGACACCGTTTACAAATGCCTCTGAAAGTGGACTGATGCTGCCTCCAGAGCTGGCTCGACGTAATGTGTAACATCAACTTTTTTGAAAAACCGGACTGGGGCTGCCTCCATCCCCGTCTACCTTTGGAAGTGGTTTGAAGTCGGCCCGAGTCCGAACTCAGTCCCGCAATCAGTAGATGTAACACCAAAGTGGACTCGGAGCCGGCTTTTAAACGGAAGTGACATGACCCGTCATCATATATCAATATTTCACCAGGCGCGCTTTGATATCGGGGTCTGGCACATGTACATGTACGATCGCGATGTCGATGAGATTGCAAAAAAATGCGATCCGCGCGAAAATGTTAAGCGCTTGTTTTAATACGTGGAGTGTACCCCAACGTCAGCTCATAAAAAGGCGACGCGAAGCCGGCTTATTTGTAGACACAAAATTACCCTCAAGAGCTTGAGCAAAACACAGTTATGAGTGATCCCGCTTCTGCCAGCGTGTCCACACACAAAACAATTTATCCCGAATATAACGAAACGTCGTATAAAGAATCATCGTATAAATTTCAGGGTGTCCATACCCAAGAAACGTCGTATAAATTCTAGGATGTCCACACACAGAAGAAAGTAATCCTGAAACTCTACAGCGAAATGTCGTATAGGTACGCAGTTTGCTACTGCGATCATGAAATGGAAGCGGAAATGAGAGGTCAGGTCTCCTTCCGCTCGAGGTCACGTTAAACCCCGCCCAGTTATAACGTTCTAGTTCGACTAGTTATACTAGTTACGTCCATACACAACACACTCCGTGTTAAGGCGTGATTAGGAGTGATTCTTTATACGTGGTATAACGAAACGCATGTTTGGGCATCGTTTCGTTATACGACGTTTCGTTATACGACCTATCGTTAGTAAGCGTCCACACACATAATTTCATCGTATAACTATCCCGAAACGGTATAACCAATCACGCCTAATCACGATAATGTGTGTGTGGACACGGGGTAAGTCTCTGTAACGCTCTTTCGCACGATCCAAGGTCACGGAAACTCACAAGCGGTCGCTTATAACACAGATCGTAATAATGAAACCCCTACATCTTATCAAACAACTGTTTAATACTCTGCATTCGATGCCATTAGTGAACTTTTAATTTTAGAAGTGAAGTCAGTGAATGTGTTGAATAGAAACTTATGTATGAACGGTTGACTGCATTTGTTTCCCATTTGAACACGCCATTTTTAGAATACTTTGGAAACCTTTTTCATGTCACGTTTTTACATCCTACATTTCTGAATATGGTTGTTTCTTAAAGGGGCACGTTCCCGCCATTGTAGTTATCGCTGCTCTAGTCATCGCCATCTTGGTTCCGAAGATCGACTTCTAATTTGCATACAGCTGTCAATCAAAGTACGCGCAGCCTGGCCTGCCTTCGTCAAGCCAGCTGATCGCTGCCGATCCTGACGTCACGAAAGTGGGCGGAAACAGCAGCCGAATCTTAGAACCGAACTGCGATTGGTATTACTTTGGCACATGTATGCGATAATCGGCATTGTGCGGGCATTCGGAACATGCCATCTGCGTAAGAGCCGTATTCTGTTGGTGTCAATAGGCAGCTAGCACCGTCCGCCAGCGGGTACGTATTTTGAACGCCCTCTGGAATACGGGGAACATGCCACTTTAACTCTTATCACGCCACGGGGCTAATCCCCATTGTGCGAAGCCTCAAATCCCCCGTGCCAGGTTGTTTTGGAGATAATCTGATTAACGCGATGGTTCTATGCATAGCGAGTGCAAAACACACAGCACAGTTCAATGAGAATGAACAATAACTGCTATTACGAATGCGTGCTTGCACACAAATGGCACTGAAGCGATGGCTCACTCGCATGTACAAAGCACTATAACGATAGCGTGCTTGCAGCCTTATGGCAGGCTATGAGTTAGTACGCTACCGCTTGCGAGTTCACGGAATGGTTTGGACGTCGCGAAAAAGCCTTACAGAAACGCAGAGGCGTGATCACTCAATACTGTGCTTTCCCCATGCAAGCTGAAATTTAAGCCCTCGTTAAAACATGGTGCAGTAAACAGATTAAAAACCAAATGAAACAAAAGTGCTTATCATGATGATGATGTTGATGATGATAATGATAATGATAATAACAAAATTAATGGTAATGATAATAATGATAAATAATAATGATAATAATAGTAATACATATAATAATAATAGTAATATCATTATCATTATATAGAATAATAGAAATAGTAATAGTAGACTTATGGTTTCCTCCCATAACGAAAATGTAAATAATATTTTTTTTTCACTCAAAGAAGCCTCGTCAGTCTCCATGTTATTATTATTATTATTATCATTATTATTATTTAGATTATAATCTTTAGTTTTGTTATGAGTATCATAATGACAGTGATAATAACGACAGCAATAAAGTTTATGTACATGACCAATTTCATTCTGACTAATCCGGTTTGG
The DNA here is from genome assembly GCF_000002235.5 of Strongylocentrotus purpuratus. Taxonomy (NCBI): domain Eukaryota; kingdom Metazoa; phylum Echinodermata; class Echinoidea; order Camarodonta; family Strongylocentrotidae; genus Strongylocentrotus; species Strongylocentrotus purpuratus. Next base: position 12,653,341 of record NW_022145603.1, read on the forward strand.
GGCTATACTTTTCATTTAGACTTTTCAGGTTGTCCTTGCGGTGACCGGGGGAAAGACTTATGCCGTTCTCAACTTCGTTTCGACTGCGGGGGCCATATATCCAGCAGAGGTGCAGCATTAATCAGACTGTTTATTTAGAATCATCGGGTCATCGCGTTGGGTCGGATGGTCGCGTTACCCGGCCTTTTGTAAAAACATGCCCCTTCATTCACGAAATGTCGGGGGTGATGTTTGTGAAACGAACCCCTCCCATTTACAATTTGTCTGGTCCAATTTACGCGACGATTTTTGTGAAAACCTTACGGCCAATTTACGAAAGTTCGCCTCCTTAACGTGAATCTCGACATGAGCTCTACTTTCGTTTCATGAAAGATCGTGTAACGCGCCCACATGACCGGACGCGATGATCCGACGATTCAAAGTGAGCCAATCAGACAATCTTTCACTCAATAGCGTACCGAAGTGCTAAACACATATTCGCGCGTTGTCCAGGTGGGGCTGTCGTGGTCCAATGATGTTTATCCAAAGAGGTTCGGTACAAATTCGTCAAAGAGTAACTCTAAAGAAAAACGGAAATTAATAGGAATAGAATAGCACTGGATGATCTTGCCATTTCTGGATTAAATTGAGCTCGAAAATTAACGTGAAAATGCCAACCTTCTTTCGTGACCTTTCACAATGGTTGATTGTTTACAATTGTAATGAAAATTAGATATCGCGCGGTTTAGATGGGTTGAGGTCAACTAGTGCCTGAGCTACCATTGGGTCGGTGGAAGGTCGTGTTAACTTTATGGTGGCAAGTTGGTCCGAGTAAGAGCGAATAGACAACTAATGCTGTAAGTTGAATATTTATGGAATATTTATTGCTGCAGGGAAAAACTTACGCCGACTAGGAAGACACGTCTGAATATGGCTTATTTGATTCACCTGCTATGTAAATGGCATCTCTATAAATGGAATTCACTCAGCATATTCTTTGCTATAGCCAGGGGCGGCGATTTATTTTCATGACCGGGGGGGGGGGGGGGAGGAATTGCGAGGGACGAAGCCCAAGGGGGGGGGGGGGATACCCATAATCGGTTTGGACGGGTTGTGCCACTCAAGCCTCGAAACACCTACTCATTCGAAATCCCCACCCATTTTCAAGGGTCGTTTGGGGGAAATGTGCATACATTGTATAATAGCAGTTTTAATTTGTGAAAAATAGTAAATTGATACAATCTTAAAACCTGCAATTGATACTTTTCGGATTACGAGTACAGTTCTTTATGATGTTATATTTCAGATAAGTGCCCACACATGCCCAGTCGAGTCATTTTTATTGATATTTTAGAAATGTTGCCTCATTTTCTTTCGCTTGCCTCCTGTCAAGGTAAGCCATTGTACTGCTCGTATTATCAGACGAGTGGTAGCGAAAAGTAATTATCAATACAAAATGATACAAAAGCATATTTCCCTTTGAAAGTGGCAAATTAGTTTGCAACTAGGCAGGAATATTTTGTCTACATATCTGCAAGAAAGATCCAATTAAAGTCACATAGAAGTCAGCTCTCATGGGGAATTCGACACCGTTCGGGTGTTTACTAAATAACAGGTGTTGTCAATCACCAGGGTTTGCCTTCAGTTTTATGACCATTAGACCTTACGTAATGCTTCGCTTTTCCCTCACCGAAGCTCTCCGAGCGATTAGGGGGTAATTGGCCAGCGGGTTTGCTGTGTGCAGATTTGTACTCCCATTAATGGTATTTCCACCAAGTCTGGTGTCAGCGAATAATGGCCTTCTGCACATGGAAACTGCCGATCCAGTCCCTTTAAAGGGATATTTGAATTATGTTGCAGAGGGAGCTACACACAATCATTTTTGGGTGAGATAATGGCAAAATGAGTGTCAAATTTAAAGAACATCAAACAGTGACAAAATCATCTTTGTTTGATCAAAATCGGTTCAGAGACGGCTGATATATCCATAAATATATCATAAGTAAACATTTGTACCACCACAAATATTAGATAATTTGAACCAGCCACTGCATTCAAAAAACTAAATAGCGCCTTATACGTTTTATTCAAGCCAAAGCTGATGTTGCCTTTTTGTTGTCTTTTTCGTGTTTGTTATAATACGCACAGCCAGCCGGCTCATCTATTATTATTAATAATCAATTAATTAATTAACGGTCACTGTGTTTTTTTTTAAAGTTGAGCTGAATTGGCATGATCGTATTGGCTATATTTTACATATTATGGGGTCTAAATTACCTTCATAGCAATTTTAGGTCATAAAACAGCACTAGAAATATCATAAATAAGAATAGAAGCAATAAGTTTTATAACCATCCACTTTGAGGATTCCATGACATTTGCTCCGGCGACAATTGCTCCGCTGTAAATTTCATACACTAATCGAATGGCTAACTTCAACCCTGGATTCAACACTATACCCTACCCTAAACCTAACCCTAAACCTAACATAAAACCCTATTGAAACCCTAACCCTAACCCTACATCTTAGACGAAATAAAGCCCGGAGCAACTGTCGCAGGAGCAAATGTCGTGTCACCACTTTGAGGGCATCTGCGGTCTGAAACAAGAACTCAATTATCCCTTTAAGCACATGCCTGACATATTTTCTCCTGGCCTCATCGAAGATGGTACAAAGGGATATGATTTCATCTCAAATCAAGTTCATCACGTTAAACCGACATCCCGTTGTCAATGGCAACGCGTTCCAACGGATTGTCGGTAAACTTATATTCATGACTCTTTCACGAAGGTCTCTTGCCATCGACTTTATTTCTTTAAAGGTAGGCTTTACTACTTCAGCCAGAAGGGATTAGACCACACAGTGAGCTATCGAGGTCACTGTGACAGGTGGCTATCTCATTAACTCAGCTCTCATTTAACATAAGAAAAAGAGGATCATGGGGGACCAACAGGCACCGATTTGGGAAGTTTTCACTATAGAGGGAGCAAGTAGCTACAAGTAGGACAGTGTGCCTTTAAAGTCTTTGCCATCATTTTTACTATTGTTTCTTCCTTTTTATCCGTGTCTTAAGGGTGGACTCTTCAATGGCAATAGAAGGCATTCCTATATCCTTCCTGGTACAAGCAGGGTTTTGTTTGACCGGACCATTTTGCAGGTTTCCAGTAATGCAGGCGTCCCCGGGCGTTGGATCTATGATGTCACCAACGTCTTACCGGGCGTGGAAGGTAAATATAGTACTGACGCGTGTCGTCACACTGGTAAAGTTGTAAAGGTTGCTGTTTCCAAACAGTTTTATGAAACATACTGAGGTGGTGATCTAACCAGCCCCAATTTAACACAACATTTTCCCACACATAGCAGCATTAGTATACTTTTCGCGTATTAAAATATGTTTAGACGACCTCTATTGATTCTCAAAATTTCAAACACTACTGTACAAATCTCAACTGAGTTCACTCAAAATCGGTAGTGACAATTGATGACACCTAAGTAGAAGTAAATACAATCTTTTCAACTTACCGGTGTGAAAAAAAAAAAATTGAAAATTAAAATCGTGAGCCTACTGTCAAAATTGCCGATCAGCCACTTCGTATTCATTGTGTGCATTAGTGTGCAATTGTGTGCTATGTGTATATTGTGTGCAATTGATGCCTCTCGATCAGCATGTATAAAGCGCTAAAGGTCAATACGCATTAGCATTGACAACTATCATACTATGCGTTGCTGGAGTCGCATTTGCCCTGCTTCAGACCGTTGCTTGAACAATACCGCGCTGAACCTCATACGCACGCTCTTTTTTGTTAAAGATAGGCCCACTAATTCCCATTTGCAGGTCTAAACAACGAAAAGGTTTAATTCAAAGGCATGTGAAAGATAACACTAATTTAGAACTTCCCTCAACACAAAAGGGCTTGATAATATCTTTTTGTGGGAAAATGACGACCGTGAGTAATTGTCAAATCTAATTTAGCGGGCGCCCTCATTTAATAAAATAGTCTGATTTTCAGACCATTGTACCGAATGGTCCTACTCTTTGGGCTGTTCAAAGATTCAATCAGTTTAATTTTGGCCATTATAAGAAGTGGGTTATTGATGTAGAAAAATGCTCATGTACCCTTTACAGCTCATTTGTATGTATGATATTAACACAGAAAAAAGAAGTCAGTCGATCACTTAATAGTGTCTGACAGTGAAGGCTAGAAAGTAACTTGGTTTCATATCAAAGGTCACTGACAAATACTTGTTTTATTACCCAAAAATGTTGGGGAAAATGTTGTCAAATACACCTCTTTATTACATCCATCTTCATTCTGCTAAAAGAACCTCATATTTTGCCTAGTTTGACAAGTAAGTAAAGAAATTACAATTTCAGTATGATTTACTATCGCGTTTTAACCCTTACTGTACTGGGGGGAGCTGGAAGCCCCCCAAGTGAAAATGTGATTTGCATAGAAAAATGCTATCACGTGTCCAGACCTACACAGTATAAGTAGATGTCAGTAGCTGCCAGGAAAACATCACTAACGGGGGTTCAAAATAGCGCCAAAAAATATCCTCGCCACTTCGCGGATCGTGGACGATACTCCACATCGTATATGGGTTACCCCCTCCACCCTTAGCAAAAAGCTAGATCCGCCCCTGTGTTTTGGAAGGATATGGTAAAGACCAAATGTAAAGAAAGAATGTAAATAAGGTTGCTCCGAATAATGAGGAGGGAATTACGTGCAGAGCGGGAAGAATGGAGAGAATGCCGAGGGAAAATGCCGACTTAAATAAATGATAATGATAAAATACCAAGGAATTTAGGAGTTTCATGGGTACCAATTCAATGGAAACTTGTATTAAAATAAGAGCCCCCCGTCAGCACTAAAAGAGCCCCCGTGAGAAGGCTTACGGTAGCTCTTTTTTTTTTTGGAAGAGCCCCCGTGGACAAAAAATAGGTGTTACATAACAGTTAGTATGCGCATGTCATCAACAAGTGCTATAAGTACCTATAATCATGTACAAGCAGAAATGTGAATACAGGTTTAGATGTATTTCTTCCTAAGTGGGAGATATGAATTGATATCAAATTGCTTTTATATGTTTCTCAAAGTAACTTGATGTATTCCAGAACAAAAGAATACATTACAAATAAAACAATACATATAAAAGGAAATTTTAAAAAAACAATAAAATACTTAAGAAAATAAATATTTGGAAATCGTATCGAATTTGCATGAATGATCATTATTAATTACATCAAAATAACTATTTTGTGTTAGAAAAGAAGTTTCATATGAATTATGAGTTTTAACATTCAAAAAGTGGGGTCTGACAATTTTTGTAATGATTCTAGTTCTCTGTATATTTCCAGATTTGATATTCATGAATGCGTAATTTGCGTATTCAAAATTTATGCAAATTAACCTATGCATTTTCAAATATCATAAAAATAATGAAACCTCATGAATTTGAGATGAAGGAAACAGTTATTCAATATATTTTCAAGATTCTTCACAAGTCTACAGACAAATATGTAGAGTTTTCTGTAAAATGCATTAAATTAGCATTTTGCATAATTAATTAGGCTATAACGACAAAAATGTGCATATTAGGAAAAAAAACTAATTATACCATCTTGTTCCTTACGTAAATATCTACAAACTTGCAAATGTTCTTGTTCATCGGACATTCGACGACCGGGATCATGATAGGGGGGGGCAGTCAGTAAGGTGCTCAAAATAGCCCAATCTATTATATATCCACAGCTCGACGACTAAACACTAATGCAATAGAGCACACACGTGTGGACCAAAATGAACTAAATGCTATAAGTCGTTTATGCAAACAAAATCCTGGATATGTATACCATATTGATCCCAATGATACTACTACAGCACCACAACTTGCAAATATTAGAAATTAAATAAATTTACTGAAAATATTGTTCCAACGCAACAAGAAGCACTTTCACCTTAACATCCGAAGCTTAAAGGTACTATGTCCCTTTTGCAGCCAACCTCAAATGCTGTAAAACTTTACAGGAATTATGAATATGTCATGTATGTCCTATCTGTGAAATTCACACATTAGCAGTGCCCTCGTATTCAAATTATGCAAGGAAACCCGTTTACTTGCTAGACTTTACAGTCAGACACTATTGAGTGACTGACTAGCTTATTTTCTTCTATGGTAACAACGTACATACAATGGGCTGTAAAGGGTACATGAACATTTGTCTACATCAATAACCCACTTCTTGTAATGGCCAAAACTAAACTGATTGAATCTTTGCGCAGCATAAAACGTACGACCATCCGGTACAATGGTCTGAAAATCAGACTATTACTTACTGGCGCTCATATAGCTCCGTTTAGTCTCATTTGACAACGTCCCCTATCGTCAGAGTCAGCAGCCTAATATGTTAGCCTATGGATTTTTACCCCCAAAAAAATTGTTACAAATCCATTTTTTATTTAAACGAAAAGCACATCCACTCCGACGTACGTTATCACTAGCTGTTTCATTGGAACCCTCATGTCTCATTGACTTTTGAAAGTTCACCCACCGTAATTTCATTAAAATAGGTCGCAAGCTTGCCATTGCCTATATAACACATGTACAACAAGTCGAACTTTGGACTCAATTTACCACGCGATTGTAAGGTTATAAGTCAAGCACACGAAGGATAAGAAGCATGAATTATCATAGATCAGTTCTGATTTGTTCATTATGTCCATTTCATCCAACCCCCACCGTAATTTTTCCATTTAGTAGAGGCAAGCATTTTGCCGAGGTAAGCACAAACATGAATATTCATGAACGGTCAGACAATACAGCCTTTTAGTACGTAACGTATAGTGAATGGGAATGGGCGATGATCCGTCCAGGAGGTAGAGGTCAGTGGTTTGTGCTGGCAATGTTCCAGCGAGCGAAAATGAGACAACCGGAGCAATATGATAGCTCTTTTCGATTCGACAACTAATAGTCGTTATTTTCCCATTTAAGCCCCCTTGTTTTTAGGGAAGTTCTAAATTAGTATTATTTTTCAAATGCCGTTGAAATTTAACCTTTTCATTTTTGGGGCCTGCAAATGGGACATAGTACCTTTAAGTAATAATAATAATATTTAATTTTCATATAGCGCTTATTACAAATGTCTAAGCGCTTTACAAATAAGTAAAAACTTGGACCAAATTAAGAACTTGGTTGAAAATATATTTTTACCCCTTTCTATAATTGGCCTAAGTGAAACATGGCTCCGCGATAAACCTCACCTAATTTAAAATTTGCCTGGCTAAAACTTTATTTCAAATAATCTAGAAAAAAAAAATCGGCGATTTTGTTGCGTTATATACCTCTTCAACTATCTATTACAATTCTATATCACAATTGAATCTCATGTCAACTCAATTGAAAGTCGAAATCTCGCAATTTAGATGGATATCGTAAGATTAACGTTATTTATTCGCGTTAAATTGTATCACGTCCAATACCTCACCTCGCCACATATACTCAGTTACACCTTCAATTTGTACCAGGGCCATAAACCTGGAAAAACCTCATCGAAAAACAAAAGACATTGATTCTTGGAGGAACAAGGTATTTTTTTCTCATACAATATATATTTTAATCCCTTCTTGCTGCCATACACCACCAATGACACCCACAACCTCCTCCTCCGACATCACAACCTTGGACAACGCCTTCTACGACAGACATTGGGATCCCACCCACCCGACTGGTTGGTGGCAGCACAGAGGCCGAGGGACGTCTCGAACTCTTCTATCAAGGCCGATGGGGAACGGTATGTAATCATGGGTGGCGTGAGGTAGCTACGAATGTTGCCTGTCGTTCTCTTGGCTTCCAGCGTGGCTTACGCTTCTCCTCCGGGAAGTACGGTGAAGGTAACGGCTCAATCGTTCTTGAATATCCTGTATGTACTGGACAGGAAGTTAGCATCGCGTCCTGCAATCATTTCGGACTTCTACGTCATGACTGCGAGCATTATGAGGATGTCGGTATCTCTTGTGATGGTAAGGACTATAATTCAATAGCTGCGGTTACAATTTGTATTACTGGAACTGAAATATCCAGTTATCAGAAGAGTCCTCTTTTTGTATTAACCAATACCACATATGGATTTTGAACTATATCATAACTGTGAAAGTGTGGCGACTGTAACATTAATGCGATGAAGTAGTCATCGAACTTTGACGCCGCTTCCACACTGCCCTTTTCATAACCTTCAGAAAAAAATTACCCCATTCCAACCTCCTTCTGACAACATGCGAATAATACAAAGTATTATATACGTAATTTGATTCCATGGTAATTTTGTAAATTAAAGGAATGTTGTGATGGATATACCTCAACAGTTTTGTTGACAATAAAAGGATTGTTCATATGTTATTTTAATTTGGTCTTTTAGCTATCTTTTAAAGATGTTTACACATTAATTCCTGTAATTAACACATCAATGCGCATCACAAATTCCTCAGCAACACATATACACAACATATTTTCAAATCATCAAACACACGCTTTTACGGGTATAATTTTGACCGACATCAGCGACCACTTCCCAAATTTCTTGATCAGACCTCACCCAAGTGGCAAGGACAAATTTTATAAATTGACAATGGAACGTAAAACGAGGATGATATGAACAAATTTAAACAAAATTTAATTATTAGACTGGTCGCATATTAACAACTGTGAAAACACATATTAATCATTTGAAAAGATTTCTTATAACTTTTATTTCACAATTCAACACAGATATACCACTGCAAACGTCAGGCACAAAATAATAATTACCACAAAATCCCCGTCAACCCTGGATTTAAAAAAACTCGCTCCTACGTCGCATCAACAACACGATTATTTTACAAAATGTACAAAAATAGCAAATCAACTTCAAGTGAGCAAAAGTAAAACAAATTTAAAAATAGATTGACTAGTAATTTGCGTTTTGCAATAAATGATTAATGTTGTTACCAGTTTGAATCTCATAAAAAGGATCTTTAGAAAAATAATGGCAACTAATAAACTTTGCACTGAATAAGAACCCTGCGTAAAGAAGAACACAGGAACTTCGCGCGCAAGATGATTCAACTCAGACCCAGTTCAAATTGCTGAAGATCTTAAAAGCGCATCTACCATCTTATCATTAATCTTATTTGCTGATGTTTCCACTCTCGCAACAATGCCCCCTGTTCATCCAAGCGTGAACACATAACACACAAAATGATACTAAATGATTCGGGATAAAACACCCTTCTATACGATGAATTATATTTTACTTTTCATAGATGATTTTTAGAATAATTAGCAATTTTCTAGGTGTAAACTTTGTTTTTACTCACACTGTATAGCAACATTATTGACTCACTTCCGGGTGAAGAATTCATAAATGGAGCAGTCCCTGATTGTGTTCAATATACACAATTTCTCGGAATAAAAATTGACAACAAATCATCTTGGCAAAAACATTTCGAAATGCTCTGCCGACTTGTTTCAGGAAATATTGGTTTGATAAACAAATTTAGACTTTAATTCCCTTACAAAATACAATTATATTTTAATCAACCCTAATAATACCGTTTTTACATTATGGCATTCTTGCTTAGGGTAATTCAAACACCGCATATCTTAAGAGAATACTTCGTTTACAGAAACGTGTAGTCAGAGTGATGAATAAAGCTAATTATTGCTCACATACCCTTTTTTTTTGAAAGACAGACTTTAAAAAATTAAAGATTAATACCTTTCAAATCTCGGCATATTCATGTTTCAGTTATCCCGACGAGAATTCCCATTAGCCATAATTGAACTCTTTAAAAAATATACGCTATACACACATACCAATTACGACACGCAGCACGTTTAAACAAACTATCATCTTCCTCTAACCAGGACAGTTTCACCAAAAAGCTAATTTCATACACCTGACCAAACTACTGGAGCAACATTGATCCGAATCTCAAACAGCTTAAAATTGTGGAAGCTTTAAAAAACATATCTCGAATAACCTACCACTGGACCCACGAAAATCCTCATCTATTGCTGTCTTCAAAGCTTTTTGGAGACGCACCTTTTTTTTCAGGAGCTTCTACATAGTTTTTTATTGTGCGTCTGTAAAGTAGCACTGTTAGGAGTTTTGTTTTCGTCACAGCGCTGTAGAGTATAGTTATATAGTAGCTGCACTATTTGAATTGATCGAATTATTACTATGAACACGATCGCAATCAATTTAAAAATAACGTTGAGTTCTGGGGGGTGTTCCACAAAGATCCTAAGTTGAACTTATCTCTAAGTTGGACTTGAAAATTATGGAAAGCCATTAGCATCTTTGAAAACATTTTGTAAAAGTTTTTTTAGAAGGCATAAAATGTTGATTCAACTCATTCATATTTTCTATTATGAAGGAGATTTCTAGTTCTTGATGTGGAATTTATGAAAAGTCTATTAAAAATACTGGAATTTTTGCTCTTGAATATATTTTATTTTAAGGCTACAAATGGCTATCCATAATTTTTAAGTCCAACTTAGAGTTAAGTTTGACTTAGGATCTTTGTGAAACACCACCCCCCCCCCCCCCTTGGGCATGCAATTGCATTGTGAAAGAAACGGTGTCGTATCGATCAGAAAAGATTGATCATGTAGCATATAAGTATTGGATTCATCAAATGATTAGAATTTTGGCCCATTCTTGGTAAAAGTAACAAGCACTTTACACAGAAAGATGTATATGGGACGACACAAACATGTGGTAAAAAAATGAGGCCCATATTTTTAAGCTGTTATATTTAGAATATAAAGGCATTTGAAGATCCATGCTTTTCAGGGAACATTTTTTTCCCGATGATCTTCCACATTTGCATTATAACAATGAAAACGCTCACAGATTTATTTTTCACTTTTTCCCAGAACTCAACATTTTCTGTAATGAATGGCCATTCACACAGTACGTCACATGTTAAAACAAACTATCTATAAACAAAAAGGCGAGGATTTGCTGCTTCATATCCGAACAACAACACTTTAAAGGCCCACTACACTACTTGTAGCTACTTGCGCCCTCTATATAACAAACAATGCCTAATCGGTGACCATTGGTCCCCCATGATCCTCGTTTTCTTATGTTAACTGAGAGCTGAGTTGATGAGATAACCACCTGTCCAGTGACCTTGCAGGGCGCTCTAATCCCTCCTGTAAACTACGGCAGAGAAAGCGAAAGCCTCGAAAGTAAGGTGTGCAACGAAAAATCCTTATATTGACCTCATAACTATCCAATACATGTATTATAAGAATGGGTTTATCTTTTGTACGGGCTTTAACCGTGGAAAAATAGGATACTCGCTAACAAGGACCATTATTATCCGGCAGATTCCTGCGAACCGAATCCATGTAAGAATGGAGGAACGTGTGAAGATGGACGATGTACTTGCCCTATTGGTAAAGGAGGCATTTCTTGCGAAGACAACTGTGAGTATACAAGTCTGAACTCAGAGGCGGCCCTCCCGGGGGGCAGGGGGGGCACAGTGCCCCTCCACTTTTTCAGATACCCCAAAAGTGCCCCTTTTTACATAGGAAAGTACCCCTTTTATTTTGTAAGAAGTGCCCCTTTTACATAGGAAAGGTGCCCCTTTTACTTCGACAAGTGCCAATATTACTTAGTAAAAGTGCCCCTTTTCCCTTTTCACCTCTGACGAGTGCCCTTTTTATTTTTGACACGTGCCCCTTTTCCTTTACAATAAGTGTCCATTTTCCATTCTCATAAATCTTGAAATTATCTTGAATAAGTGCCCTTTTTAATCTCTAGTAAGTGCCTCTTTTCAGGTACGAGAAGTGCCCCTTTTCATTTTTAATAAGTGCCCCCTTCACCTCTGTTAATTGCCCTATTCAAAACTGAGAGGTGCTCCTTTTACTTTGACAACTTCCCCTTTTTTCCTTTGTAAGAAGTGCCCCTTCTCCTTTTAACAACTACCCCTTTTTTAAACTCGGATGAGCACACCTTTCATTTTAACATGTGCCCCTCTTATTTTCTAATAGGTGCCCCTTTTCCTTATGATAAGTGCCCCCATTAAAAAGAGAGAGCTCCTTCCCCTTCTCATAACTACCCCTTTCCCTTTCTAATAAGTGCCCCTTTTCCTTATGATAAGTGCCCCCATTAAAAAGAAAGAGCTCCTTCCCATTCTCATAACTGCTCCTTTTAAAAATCTGAACGGTGCCCTCTTTTCATTCAACAAATGCACATTTTCCTTTATTATAAGTGCCCCTTTTAGATTTTCATAAGTGCCCCTTTTCATATCTGGTCAGTGCCTCTTTTCAACTCTGATAATTCCCCTTTTAATAATGATACGTGCCCCTTTTCCTTTCTAATAAGGGACCTATCCCCTTTTCACCTCTTATAAATGCCCTTATCAAAATCTGACGGGTGCCCCTTTTCCGTCAACAAATGCCTATTTCCCATTTTCGTAAACGCCTCTTTTTCATCACTGGTGCGCTATTTTAATTGATCTTATGATTATCATCAATTATTACTATCAACATGATCGCAAAGCCTTTCGAGAAAAGAAGTCAACATATGGCAATTTCAATAACCTAGCCCATCACTCATTAGTCTTGTTCAGACGAAGGCAATCTACCCTGGGGTAAAGGTCGTGTAAAGAGCTAGTCGGGGTAAACACGGTGAGGTAGGTGTAATGGTTGGAGAAGTGGCCGTTTGAACGACGGTCTTGTTAGCTACGCCTACCTTTACCTCGACCTATTTACTCCTTGAATTATCCAGGAGCAACTCGCTGACACGACTAGAGTGTAGCGTAAGTTGACCGCGTGGATGATCCCACTTACACTCGGGAGTATATGTGACCTTTCATGAGGGTTGTTTGTTACAATCGAAAATGAAAATAAGACTTCGCACGGTTTAGATGCGGAAGGTTGGGTTGAGGCGACTAGTACTGGCGCCACCTTGCTCATCACTCATTGCAATGTGCGAACATTACAATGACGCTTTAAGTAATCGGGGGGGGGGTCACAAAGATCCTACGTTTAACTTTTTTTTCTAAGTTGGACTTAAAATTTATGAAAAGCCATTAGCATCTATAAAATAAAATTGTAAAAGTTATTTTAAAAGGCATAAATTGTTGATTACAATCTTTCATATTTTCTATTATCAATGAGATTTCATGTTATAAAAGTGGAATTTATCAAAAGTCTGAAATACTTGATTTTTCGCTTTTGAATATGTTTTATTTTAAGGCTACAAATGGCTCTCCATAAGTCCAGTTTACAGTTAAGTTTGACTTAGGATCTTTGTGAAACACCCCCGGGGACATTATTTCAATGGGATATATGAATACAAGAATGGGTGAATAAAACACATTACCTAATCTTGATCATAAATATAATCCACAATGGGAATTTAATCCTTTGGTAACATGAGAGCTATATTTCTATTAGGGTGCGGCGTCTTTGATCCTGTTTCATAACAAGTTACGATACTTGTTATAAGTTACCAAAATCCTTGCATTCGATTGGCTGTGAGCAGATTTATCATAGACCTATGGCAGTTGCTATTGATAAGAAGTTTATATGAAACAGGGCCTTTTTGTAATACATCAAACAAAATCATTTAAATTTAATACATCCCTTGTGAGAAAGAGTATTGAGTTTGTCTTTCAGCTGATGTTAGAAAGTGTTTTCCAGATCAACGGATAGTAACAACTTGTAAGCAGTAGTAGTGGTAAAATAAGTAGTAGTAGTAGTAGTAAAATTAGTAGTAGTAGTAGTAGTAGTAGTAATAATAATATCACTACTAGTCGTAGTAGAAGTAGTACCAAAAGTAGTTGTTCTAGTAGTAGTAGTAGTAGTAGTAGTAGTAATATTTGTAGTCGTCGTCGTTGTTGATACATAAATGTATGAATGTATCTTTACATTTGCTATCTACAGTATCATACGTTCGATGTGACAGTACCACAATGACTGTGGTTCTGGATAAACGTCTATTACCAATGAATAGTGACGCGTCAGATGTCCATTTTCGGTCCCAAGCAGGGGACTGTCTTGCCACTGACTCTAATTCAACCCACATCCAGATGACCACAGCATACGATAATTGCGACACTACTATTGAGGTATGTAGAGGATTACGGTTTAGTAAACAATAATATTCACTGTTTTTGTTTGGGAACGTTTGCTTGAATTTTTCAATGAAAGAAATTGACCACAAACTTAAGCTATGGTCACAACTCAGAGCGACGACCGACCGATTAGTAGCCTGCTTGAACGCCGCAGGATATTAGGCATCGCCCAACGATTTTTTTTTTTTGTTGTTGAGAAATCGAGCAGGCTCTAGAGCCCCAGCGATACCTGGGCGGTGCCCTGTCGATTTCCCGTCGATCACCTGCCGATTTTAGGTCAAAAATGGGCGAAATCGGTGAGCTTCTCCGGGCGGCGTCACGGCAGTGACCGACTGATGACCCACCGATTCCCGAGCGGTCTCCCACCGGCCACCGGCTGATTTTAAAGAAATTGCCCGGCGGCCAGCCGGTGATCGGCGGGGCACCAAAATATGCTTGGTGCGTGGGAGTTCGCTGCCCTGGCACCGACCTAATCAAGCGTTCGCCGTCCAGCGATTTAGGTCAAAAATCAAAGCCGCTAGGTCAAAGGCTGCCGACCGATTTTAGACTCGCCGCCCAGTGACCGACTGATTTCCAAGCGGCGATTGGGCGGCGACCGAGTGGCGACTGCTTGGCAGCCTTTGACCTAGCGGCTCCGATTTTTTTTTATCTAAATCGCTCGACGGCGAACGCTCGATTATGTCGGTGCCCGGCCGGCGACCGCCCGGGCACCGAGCGTACTCTGGGCGGCGAGTGAAAGTGAGCAGGCGCCGCCCGAATTTTAACTCCGCGCTAAAACTTTAGCAGCGACCGAGCGATGCCCTAAAAACAAGCGGTGCCCGGGCGAAATTCGCTCAAAACTCGCTGCCCGGCCGCTAATTTTTTATTCCCAAACAGGTTTGCCAATGCTAATATTTCTTGTCATCTGATTGGCTGATATGTTACGTTACTAGCAATGACGTAACCGTTAGGGTGAGTGAAATGGCTATAGAAATCATGCAGAATCACTTTTCATCAACCCATCGTTGGCTCAATCGGTAAAAACAGCGTAATACAATCTTAGAGTCATGGGTTCAAGTCTCAGTTTATTTAGTTTTTTTGCCTTTATAAATAGTGAGGCAAAGCAATACAAAATCAAATTCTAATTGTTTGTGACCTCTTTCCGATCTGCTAATGACGTATCAGCCATTGAGCAGAACGGAAATATAAGAAATTGCAAACCTGTTTGGGAATAAAAAATTCGCTGCCCGGCCGCCGAGCAGGCTACATTTAGGTGTTGTGACCATAGCTTAACTTCCACATGGTGTTCACTGCAGGGGGTCACGGGTCACTGGCTTCATCGGGAAGGTAGCGCCCGTGCATCCGGGACTTCCAGGTCAAAATGGCAATTTAGACGCTGCAGGATTTTTTTGGTGAAGCGTTTATGTATTTACCGACAAAAGTACAAAAAAGTGCCATATTTGTAAAATACTTTTTGAAAGGTTACCCAAGTGATTCCTGGTCACCCGAATGCTGAAAAGAAACGCACTTTTTAAAAAACTTTTCATGCAAAAATGCTCATTCGTTCTATGCACGCAAGTCGGATTCAGCGGATGATACAACATTTCCATATGTGCTAAGAAAGCATGTGTATGCTTGTTAATTAGCAGCCAGGGAACCGACGGCTCTAAGTCTCCTCCGGGGCACTATGGTAATGCCGATTACTGCCTTACCAAAGGGCACTAGCGCATCGACTTGGTTTCGAAACCAGGACCTCCCGGTTACGAGACCCCCGCTCTACCAAAGAGCCATCGCGGCTCCTCTAGTAGACCACAAGTTGCAATTTTTGTCGAGAAATTAATGACATTAATGTACAAGCGGAAGAAAGATAACTTAAACCCATCGCACACTATATCATATAAGTACGGTCCGACTTTGAAGAAATTTGCAATGGCATTTGATATAAATACTCAGACATAGTACAAATTATTTATGGCCGAGGATCTGAATAGTCATTATGATAGGCCTACATATAATTTGAATTGTAAGGGATTTCATGCTTCCTTCGAGGAGGAAATACTAGATCGGCTCATGATCGTAGTGACGTCAGACAAATATTGCGATCGTCTACGATTTAAAGCCGTTTCGGCTTTTATTCTGACGTGAAGAGTTGACAACACAAAAAGTCCAGTTTTCAGTACGGTTATCATTACTTAGAACCTAAATCATGAAGGTGGTGTTTGTTTAGATTTCCATATCCAATGTTATTACCATTTTAATTTGTGCAAATCGGAGTGATGGACTTTGAATGAAGTCATATATATACTGCATGTACAGCTTGGAAGCTTAGCCAATGAGAATCAATATGGATTTCCCGCTAACACCTAAAATAGTGTTTCATCGCGGCTATTGTCTCGCACAGCCGATAAGGGGCGCATAGACAATTTGCCACCATGAGGCACTGCATGTTGTAACAATAGAAATCCCCCTTTTGATTACATTTTAATTTATGCGCCCCTTGTTGGCAATGTTCAACCAATAGCAAGAAATCACTATTTCCGGTGGTATTGGAAAGTCGTTGTCAATCTAAACTTGTCATCGATACTTCAGGATCCTGTATTGAAGAGTTGATATCAATCGCAACTTATTTGTGATTGATATCTATCACAACTATGTACATAAGAGATGGGAGACTGCAAACTTGCGATTGATTGGAGGACTTGACTTGATATTAGGGACTTTTAGATTTGCATGTCGACAGCTTTGACTGCAATGTGTGACGTCATTTTAAGGCACTGCGCATGCGTCACGTCGTCTCAGTCGGCGATCGAGAATGCATCAACCTTGATTTTCCTAAATCTAGTACGGTACTAGTATGCCGCGTGCGCATAAAATATACAGTTCCTCAGGTAGACGAAGGAACATCCGCCTTCCCTGCTATTATTTAAAAATGTGTAGAACAGGTGTCACATGCATGTTCACCTGTTGACGGTAGAATGAGGAACTGTATATTTTGTCCTCTTTCTTTGTCCATCATATTCATAGTGTTACTTCATGCATGAAAGTATATCGTCGAGTGTAATCTAAAAGATTTCTAATTGTAGTCAACATGGGCAGTTGAGTACGTTGATACGCATGATCAGTCGGCGTTCGTCGCGTTCTCGTCCACTCAATCTAAAAGTCCCTACTGATTTGGATTAACTCTTTGTAAGACGGGGCCCTGGTGTCTTTTTGTGCCTCCGTTTTCTCAAATATGGTGGGAACATTAATTTATTGGACTTGTGTACTAGAGGAATCGCCCGAGTCAACCCCCCCCCCCTCCCTTTAAAGGCTTAAACTGACGTTGGCTATCATGTTATTCTGAGGTCCCTCTCTGTTTATCTACACTGCTTCAGGTGATATTGGAAAGTCATCATCAAACCAGGCTCCAGACTTGTCATCCGATACTTATGGTGTCTGTTTGTGCCTCCGTTCTCTCAAAAATGGTGGGCACACTAATTTCTTGGACTTGAGTACTAGAGTTATGCTATTGAGGTTTCACAAGGGCGCCCGGTTCAACCCCCTTCCCCTTAAAGGCCCACTGCACTACTTGTAGCTACTTGCGCCCTCTATATAACAAACAATGCCTAATCGGTGACCATTGGTCCCCCATGATCCTCTTTTTCTTATGTTAACTGAGAGCTGAGTTGATGAGATAACCACCTGTCCAGTGACCTTGCAGGGCGGTCTAATCCCTCCTTTAAACTATGGCAGATAAGCTTTAACATGACGTTGACTAGCATGTTATTCTGAAGTCCCTCTCTGTTTATCTACACTGCAGGAAGATGAGGACAACATAATCTTCCAGAACGTTATCACCTTCGCCAAGCCAGGGGCGGGTGATACCGGTGCCATTATCACCCGGGAATACCACCAACAAATCCTCGTCGAATGCTGCCTGAACAAGGTCTCAGTCCTGACCGGAAATTTCAAGCCCCAAATCGGCAAAATCGACATCAATGATAAAGAGCACGGCAAGTTCACTCTCAAGATTACCCGCTTTACTAACGATGAGTTTGACACCGAGGAGATGGTTAATGTCGAGGATGGTCGGGTGATGCTGGGCACCAAGCTCTATTTCGGCGTGGTGTTGGACTCCACATCCGTTGTCGGTGTCGTCATCAAGGAGTGTTGGGCTACAGAGGAGGGTCCTGATCATGATCCCAAAGAAGATCTCATCAAAGACCAGTAAGTTTTACTCTGGACGTCCACATTATGCCTGATACACACGGGGCGTATTTCGATTTAGTACGTAAATATCCGCGATATTGAAGCACTTGAAGGCAATCAGCCCATACGCCAGAAATTTCAATACAATGTGTCAAGTTGTCAACTGTTCTTTTTCCATTAGGTGTATGTATCGAAACGGGTTAAACGGTAGACCTACGTACGCTCTATCAAATGGCGAAAAATATATTAGGCCGGAATACATGCTAAAGAGAGGGAAGGAAACGTGAAAATAGTATCAACCTCCATTTTCGCCACCTTCCTCCCAAAAATATAGCCTAGTTCCTCGTATTTTCCATCATCAAGTAAATCTGAGTAAAATCTCGTTCAGATTTAACGCGGTGAACTGCAGCAAACTAACACAAGTAAGCGAGACGTTTTTTTTCTTCAAGTAAATGTATAGCAACTGCGAGCGCAACAAAGTTCCCGCACGTTTTAACTGAGTTCTATGTTATCCGACAGGAAGTGTGAAGCGAATTTCACTTACGTTTTCAGAAATAAACACCGCCGAGGTTTTGTCGCGTCATATCAGAACGAGGCTGACGCCAGGTGCTCTACCCCCCCCCCCCCCCACCACCACCACACCACCTCCCCCCATGACACCAGTTTTCCCTCGATAACTAGATATACGCTACACCGTTGAACTAGATTTTACAATGCCATGCTATACCCTGTATCACATTACAAAGGGCCAATCATTATGTGATTTTTATCTTTCTATAGGTGCCCTGCAGAAGATACAGTCACAGTGAACCACGCCCTTTCACTGGATCGTGAAGGATTTTCTTTTGATGCGTTCCGCTTCATCAACGAAATCTCTGGCGTCACTGAGGTAAATAAATGTATATAGTATTTCCTAAAGACCTCTTCAGGTTCTGCATTTCTGTGATCGTACATCTGATTTCTCTATGACCCCCTCTACGCCCTTAAGTTGTATATTATATATCCTTATGATCTCTATTTATAAGCCTTCTATTTTCTAATTAACATTCTACGTCCTTTATCTCATTGCTGTTTTTATCCTCGACTTTTAATGGGCCTCCTTGTATACACTTGGTCCATTAGTTTGTACATCCTATATTCCATTTGTCCCCCCCCCCCTTTCTTTTTTTGTTGAGGTCCTCGTTTTTCCGAAGGTTCATAATTCCGAAGCACAATTTTCAAATACTAGGGGTTCATAATATCGAACATTAGAGCGACACTATACTGAAAATGAAAAAAGGGTTCTTAATTCCGGAAATTAACCATCGTTTAGAAATCCGCAAAAGAAATAGGGTTCATAGCTCCAAATTTTCGTTATTCCAAAAATGATACAGGGTTCGAATTTTTATTTTCGGAATCATAAACCTTTGGAGTAAACAAACATTAGGAGTTGTGAGTCTTCAGAAAAACGACATGTAACATGCCATTGATCGTACATTCTGTTTAGTGGGAATCATTTTGATTGTACACCCTTATTCATGCTCTTAACTTTTGTTAAGTTTTGTTAAGTTTACTCCTAGTATATTTAATAACTGTCGCTTAGTCTTTAGAAAAAACCTACTAAAATGCAATTTCAATACGCCATCACCTATGTAAAAAAATATTGCATGGACTACGAAATAAGTATAATGAAGGTTAGTGGCCGGACACATACCAAACATTAAGACTTCTATTTAACCTTCGGATTTAACGGGAAATATTCATCAAACAGCACTTACCATCATGAATATTTGTCCTGTATAATATTGTCCAACATATATCTCAGAAGATTTATGAACTATCGCTTGTAAACTTCTTCAAATTACTGTTTTAAATCAGCTGTCTGGATTCACAACCTGTCGTATATTTGTAATGTTCGCTCGTTTCAATAGGTAATAGACAAGGCTTTGAAATTTGCCTTAGGTTGATTTTCGGAAGCCTTTGCAATCGTTTTATGATTTAATTTGAAAATAATATTTAAAAATATCATCTTGGAAAAGTGATCGTAAATTATTAATTTGAGTCCGTCGGAGGGGACTTTAAGCCAACGATCCCATGGTTGCTTCCTTACAAGCATAGGCCTATACAAACAACTATTTATAATAATGACTGTGGATGCATTATGTAATTTGAGTATTTTGTAAAATATGAATGAAAAGGATATGGTCAAAGATAGATTTTCCTTTGAATTTGAATACCCAGATTTACGTATACTGCGACGTTGTAGTATGCAAATCTGACGAAGCTGAGGCTGCTAGGGCAGATGTAGTATGTGGGGAAGCTGAGCCTGGTGTACGACGTCGTGATGTCAGCTCAGGCACCAGACACACCATCAGCTATGGCCCACTGAACATCTACAGTTTGGATGCCAGTTATGCTGCCTCGTCCAAAGGTAGGTGTCGTCTATAACGGTCAGACACAACTTCGAAAAACCGAGAACAGGCAAAATCTACGAAAACGGGGAATAACGCACTGCTGTGGGAGGGATAGTTGTGACACATGCATATGTACGCGGTCGAAGGCAATGGCCAATGGAAATGCATAGGGATGTGTGTAATCTTACGGGAAGGATCTGCATCTGCCCGTGACGTACAAATCACTACAATCACCAGCATCTGGTTGTCGCGTACTAGAATCTAGATCTAGGCCTACTGAAAAAAAAAATATGGAAGATTTCACGTACGCTTTTTGGTGTTCTTGCTGTCAGCATGTCTCGAATTTGATCCTCATCCAGAAGTTGAAATCTTGGGAGAGTTTCTACAGCCATTTTTGCCTTGTTTGAATCGAGATATATTGCCATACTAAAAATGCCGACCAATTCTTCGCACACGTACGGTATCCGCGATCGCTCAAACCATTTTTAAACATGTAAACCTATGGGTAACCATGGTTACTGGGATTTTAGAACTATTTTTAGAACTATTTCCCGGTAACCATGGTAACCTGGATTTTAGAACTATTTTTTTGAACTATTACATGGGTTTGGAATTTTACCGGGAATTTTACAGGAATAGTTAAAGTTTATGAATGCAATTTCGACCAATCAGATGGCTGGATTTCTTCAGTGAGGTATATAATGTGTACTAATAGGTGTATTTTGATTGAGTATCTATAATCTTAACTTTTGTTATGCCTCTAACAGTTGTCTCTACAAGTTATCTTGCATGAATAGTCACGTATTTGGGCGTATTTCATGTATAGCGCCCTCTGACTTCAGAAAGTTTCTGATCACGATGGGAATTATATCAAAGCAAGACAATTATCACGATTATCAGAATATAATGGTCATGATTAATAAATGATGAAAACCAGTTAGATGGCGATTATTATGCATGATGAACAAGATGCTATCATTTCATGATGATCGATGTTGATAGGAGTTTTATATGAGAACTATGAGTGGTTCGCACCAAATGCAGTTTTAAAGGCAACTACGATGCCATGGTGCATTCTACATTATGTTTTTTTATGAAGCAAAAAAAAAATCAACTTCGTTCAGTATTTCTATTTAAACGAAATAAACTAACATGATTATCGTGTCATTAATTTTGTAATCATCGACATTTTATTCGGCCCCAACCCTCCCCCCCCCCCCCCCTCTCTCTCTCTCTCCCCCCCCCCCCCCCCCTTCTCTCTCTCTCTCTCTCTCTCTCTCCTTCTTTCTCTATCCCTCTCAAATAGAATCTCATGGAATGTTCGGCACGAGGGTGTATGTGATGGGCATAGTGGCGCTCGTTTCCATGGTGACCATTTGGGGCGTGGTCAAAGGCTGCAGTTTCAAAATCAAAGACCATGAGGCTAAACACGCCCTCCTAGTTAATATTAACTAGAATCACGATTAAAGGTAATGCAAAGTTTTGGGAAATTTTGAAAATTAGGTGGATAGTGATTCTTTACAATTTTGATATATTTGGATGCCCCTGTGGATGCATTATAAGCACTAGAAAATCTAGTCCCTAAAACGCTTCTGTTTTCGAGAAAAATTGAATTTACTGGTAAAGGGGGTTACACAATGCCTTCAAAGAAAACCATAAATATCTTTGTGGTTAA
The DNA here is from genome assembly GCF_000002235.5 of Strongylocentrotus purpuratus. Classification (NCBI taxonomy): domain Eukaryota; kingdom Metazoa; phylum Echinodermata; class Echinoidea; order Camarodonta; family Strongylocentrotidae; genus Strongylocentrotus; species Strongylocentrotus purpuratus. Next base: position 12,675,688 of record NW_022145603.1, read on the forward strand.
ATAATTTGGTTAAATAATGTGGTTAAATAATTAATGCCTTTGGCAAGGCATTAATCTTTATTTGCCACACTCGACCCAGGTGAGGTAAATGGGTACCTGGCAAGAATTAATTCCTTGAATTGCTGGAGCGCTGTAATGGCAGCTAGACTAAAGCCGGGGTAATAATTAATGCGCCTCGGCCGCTAGCTCACAAATATGTATTACATTCAGTATCCTACTCTATTCTAACGAAAGTGTTTGCCTTTTCTTTTTTTCTTTTTTTTCCAGCTGACATTTGAAACACTTGACTTACTTTAGTGTGCAGATCCGACTCTTTTCTATGACCTTTAAACTCTTCTCACCTTTGACGCCTATATGGAAATGGCCCTTCTCAACCTCAACGCAGGAGCGGGGAAAAGCTGTCCACAATTGACCTGTGACCTATGAACTCTCGTCACCTTATATATATATATATATATATATATATATATATATATACAAACGGAAGTGACTCTCCTCAAACTAGACACATAAATTTAAATCTCTGTTCGCAAAAGGGCATAGTGTTTATATTGGAATGATAATACAAAGATCTTCAAATATCTGTCATTACGTTTTGGTTCACCTGCCGCCATTTTGAAGAAAACTATCACACTAAAGTATACTTTACTGTCGCTATGTAGTTTAAGGTATTAATGCTGTAAACTTCAATTATACTTCAAAGACAAAGAATCAATTACGTTGGCATCCAAGCACTTCATGTTATTTGAAGATTCGCTGAGGAGGTCTCTGTGAACGTTTTATAGTTATCAGCATTACCATTTTCTATTGGAACTCTGTTCAATTATTGTGCAATATACAAACTATTAAACTGTAAACTATAGATTCAAACTCGTTAACATTGTGTCTGAGATAAACTTAACATTTAAAGCAATCTTTACTATCATCCGTTTTTAAAACTGAACTGAATGGGGGTGAAATTTCCTCTTTCTTTTTCAACTAACCTTCTATTTGAAGGAATTTGTATCTGTTGTATAATCTATAAGCACACAGTCATGTGTTAATTGGTGGAAAAATCTTCAATCTCCATTTTATGATATTTATGTCATATACTTAATTATGTCAATGCTTAATCATGTATATAATTGACATCCATTACATATTCCTTCCTTTACATGATTGAAGTATTTCCATTAATTCAAATGTCACGCAGTAATAAGATGGTACTTGATGCCATCCCTAATCAAGAAAAAATAAAACAACTCAAGAGCTTTTAAGTTAATTGGATAGAGCAACAGTTCTCGCATGGAATCTGCACATATCTTTGGCTGTTCCGGAATGTGCACATTCCATTCGAGTTGTTGCTCCGAAATTAAAATCTCAACCAATTCAGTAATTTAAATAAAAATCGTTCATTACCGACGAGGAGCAAAGGAATAATGTGTTTATATTAAAGGCATTAACATGATCTTGATCGGAAACATTGATAGCATTATTGTTAAAAAGTATGCTGCTCATAAAATCATCAAGATTTTGAGGCAATACTCTTGTCACTCATTAAAGCAACGGACTTGACCGGGGCAAATTCAGTGTTTAGCGCTGGTGTGATCACCACTCCATTGTTTAGCACAAACTTGTATAGAACCAGCAACCTTGTCAACTGTGCCAGCATGACGTCACACGTCGGTACTCTATTACGTGCCACCCGTTCTGTTTGCCGTCACAACGAATTTAAACAGCATTAATCTTGGTTATTTGCCATAGTAAAGAGCGGCAGAAATGTTCAACTCAAATAGTCGGAAAGAAGATTACATCTATCTAGAATTGAAAGGCTCTAACACATGTTCTACTGTAAGACAAGACAGTCAAAAATTACTTGAAATGTACCATTATAAAACTTTTTTGGCAATGTGCAATAAACTTAATTCTTGGTGTTAAACAAATATCATGGTTCTGCTTTTCATTGAAGTTTCATTTTCAGTAATCATGTTCTTAATAATCAAGGTAGATGTATGAAATTCAATATTATATATATATTAGCATCTTTTTTCAATGGATATCACTAATAGTACATACACCTCATTTCGATTTCAATAACGGCTCCCTCAAATGTGCTTCGGGAAACTACCGCATTGTTTTCCTTCAGATTATTGTAATTTCTGCTTTTTCTTTTCTGCTTTTTTTGTTGTTTCTTTGAAATGAATAACAAATTTGAGCAAAACAAAATAAAATAAGTTCTTAGTCTTCTCAATTTTTGGTTATCACATTGTATACGTAACAAGAAGATAATATATATATTTTTGTTTAACGAAGAAAGCACTGGGGTTTACCGGGACATATGAGATCAGGGGGTGTTACACAAAGATTCTAAGTCGAAACTAACTCTAAGTTGGACTTAAAAATCATGGGAAGCCGTTAGCATCTATGAAAATATTTCGTAAAAAATATTTTAAGAGGCATTATGTTGATTCGAATCATTCATATTTTCTAATATCAAGGAGATTTCATGTTCTTAATGTGCAATTTATACAAAGTCTAAAATAATGTTTGCTTTTGAATATATTTAATTTAAGGCTACAAATGGCTCTCCATAATTTTTAAGTCCAACTTTGAGTTAAGTTCAACTTAGGATCTTTGTGAAACCGCCCCCAGGTCCCGGTAGAGACATCCTAGTTCGAGTAAGGCCAGTAAACAGGGCTATAGCAAGAACCCTTTGGATTCATTGATCAATCATCATTTATTTATTCTTGTCCACAAATCTGGAAATAAGCTTTCCAAAACCAATACGAGGCAATACAAGAATAGTCAGGTCAATATACGGTAAAAAACACACCAACCCTCAAAAAAATTGCAACAAAAGGTTTTTTAACGGTTTCTAGTAGTATTCGACCTCAGGAATAACATACTGCAAGTAGACCAAAATCGAAGGTTCAGAAAGCTGTTATTTTCAAGATGGCGTCCAAGATGGCCGCCGATACCTAGAAATGGCCATAAATCACTTATTATCCATCCAAGAGATATAATGTTGGTGACTATCCCACGGTTTCGGGGGTCCGAGAATCCATTGAGACAAGTAAGAATGGTTTGTGATGGTCTAGGAAAACCCAAAATCCAAGATGGCGTCCAAAATGGCCGCCATAACATAAAAATGGCCATAAGTCACTTATTTTTCATCCGAGAGACATAATTGAGGGGTGTCTATGCTATGGTTTTCGGGGTCATAGAATCCATTAGGATAAGTTAGAACTTTAAGCAGTGGTTCAGGAAACCACGAAATCCAATATGGCGTCCAAGGGGCCACAAAACCACTAAGATTCCTCAATAGAGGGCGCACTTCATAAACAGGAAATGAACTTATATATGATATATCTCTCTCACCCTTATGGTATCATCGACCCCCCCCCCCCGAAAAAGGGTCAATTCAACTATTGACAGGTCATTGTCTACACTGAGGGAACGGCCGAGGGGGGGGGGGGATGACAAAGACAAAGTAACAACTTAATAATAATATCTAGACACACATTCATAATACCTACCATATCTACTATGATAACTGTTTTGCCAATTGGCATCCGCGCTTTAATATTTGAATTGATTTGGTTGATTGAATTGAGGGAGGAAGTTTATTAAATAGGGTGCTTGCTTTATATGAGAATGATCTCTTTTTTTTTTATAATTCGGTTTTGGGGTATGGGATGTCAAGTAGAGAATTTAATGAATAGCGGGTACAGTAGTTGAAGGTGCGATAATTTATAACTGATTTTAAATAAGTTGGGGCCATGACATTTATAATTTTAAAAGCTAATAAACAGTAGTGATATTTTAATCTTTGTTCGACCGATTGCCAATTTAAAGTCGTAAAAAGCGTACATTGTGGTGTGTCGTAATCCTTATTTAAAATCAATCTCGCAAATCTATTCTGTAACTTTTGCAGTTTCGATTAATTTGTCTTTGATCAGTTCCCCCAAGCAGTACAGCAATAGTTGATATGTGGTGAAATTAATGCAAAATAGAGGTTAACAAGAGTTTAATGGGGTATTAGACGTTTTATACGACGAATACATCTAATAGAACGAAATATCTTTGTACTTATATATTTGATATTTTCAGACCACGTAAGTTGTGATTCAAGTATAACTCCTAGGTATTTCATCGCTTCGACACACTTTAAATTTTTACCATTTAATTTAATTGAGAGACGATTGTTCTCCAACTTTCTTTTTGATCCAAAGGACATCACCATAGTTTCCTGAGGGTGTATATACATCTTATTTATATAAAAACATTTACATATTAAGTCAAAGTCATTCTGTAAATTTTCTTGAACTTCAGAAAAAACATTAGAATTATTAAAAATGACAGTATCGTCAAAAGTGATATTTTGAAATCATTATGAAAGTTTAAATTATTGATATCCTTAATGTAAAAAATAAAATCAAGGGGCCCAGAATTGACCCTTGTGGCACCCCGGATTTAACAGTAAAATACTCGCTACAATGATTATCTAAAGTAACACAATGTTGTCTACCAATTAAGTAAGATTTAAACCATTCATACACCTTGTTAATCATGCCATAAAAAATAGTTTATCAAGTGCTACGAGGAATAACGTCAAACGCTTTCCTAAGATCGTAAAATATTTTTCCAGTAATCTGACATGAGTTCATATTATCAAGAAGGTAATCAGTAATTTATGTGAGACATGTGATTCTGGAATCCAGATTGACGTTCTGATAATAGATTATTTTGGTTAAGGTAAGAATACAATAATTATGCACGGCTTTCTCTAGAAATTTTGACAAAGAGGGCAGTATTGAAATGGGCCTGAAATTATCCACACTAAACCTTCCTCCTTTGTGTATCGGAGTGCTTGTTGGGTCAGCGCAGAAAGGTGTCTTACAAGGAGTGAACCAAACCGCTCTCCTATGCTCCAAGCATGCTCCAAGCTAGCCTCCGAAAAGGTATGCGCTACCTAGCAACTGTTGACCAGGTGTCGAGATAAAAGAGCGCATGAAATATCAGGATTTAGAATCCTTACATCAGAAAATGGTATCTCAGTCAATGTTCGCTGTCCCTTTCAATGATTTCTCATCAATTGTTGAATGTGTACTGATAACAAGCGAACAAAACTATTGTAATTTCATACTTTTTTTCCAACTGCAAAAATACAAAAAGCACGCGAATTCACGCATTATCAAACTTAAAGTTATCGAAGATCGTTAATCATGGATTAAATGACGGGACATTAAAACATGCGAAAATAATCGGGTTATCCTAAAATATTGAGTTTTTGTCAGGATGTAATTTTTCTTTTACCATGCAACTCTGGCACAAAAATTATAGGAAGGGCGGAGTAGGCCTACTAAATTTGAAAAATTGCTTGATGCGCTATTCCCAATACAATCCCCATGTAAAGTTTGAAATTTACACTGGAATTTGTTGCTGGTAATTTAACAAGTCAACGCAAAGCGTAGAATCCCCTAGCAGGGTACAAGTGGTCTATATACGTCAGAACAAGTTACCTCCATTGGACTATACTATTATATTACTAGGCAAGGAAGTTAACCACATTTTCACAATATACAATTAGGTGTTTTTGCATATTTAATGAGCTATTACCTTTCACCTTTGACCTACATACTCAGAAATCGAACTTAGGCTGTACACGTATTTTGATACCATGTACCTCCATATTAAATTTCATTAAAATTCGTCAAACATTACTCAAGTTATCGAATGAAAATCAGATTCGCATATGTAATGAGCTATGACCTTTGACCTACATACTCCGAAATCGAACTTAGGTTGTGTTTTGATACCATGAACCTTCATATCAAATTTCATTAAAATCCCTCAAACAATACTAAAGTTAGGGATCGGAAACCAGATTTGCATATTTAGTGAGCTATGACCTTTGACCTACATACTCCGAAATTGAACTTAGGCTGTGTTTTGATACCATGTACCTTCATATCAAATTTCATTAAAATCCGTCGAACATTACTGAAGTTATCGATCGGAAACCAAATTTGTTACGGACGGACGGACGCACGCACGAAAGGAAGGACGGACGGACGGCAGCGTTACTATATCCCCTCCGACTTCGTCGGCGAGAGGATATTAGGGACTTTTAGATTTGCGTGGACTGATACATGTGACGTCCATTTAAGGCAGTGCATTAAAATGACGTCGATCGTAGCAATCCCCCTTGTATTCGTGCGAATCTAAAAGTCCCTAATAAAATGTGAAACTGGTGCCTGGCCATGGCCTCCGATTATTCCCCGCAGTGTAAGAGCGGCACGGAGCATGGAAGCGCAAAGCCAAATGGAATGTTACGCGTCCCATTGTTACGCTTTAAAACTGACGCATGCGTTTGAATAAATTACAAGAGTTTCCACTCCTTGTATACGACACCTCCCTGGTTAGCGTAACCAGTACACAGTGCCGGAACGAAGCGGTGCATGTTTTCTTTTCTTGGGTCTTGTGCATCCGGGTTGTCACGCCAAATCACATACCACAGGGGTCATTTGGGACATGTGCCACCCGTGACCTGCTCTACTGCTCTGATTAAATGGCCTATTTGAAATCATAAAAGTATAAACATTTCGAAGTCACTCGTTTTCATTTACTACCGATTCATCTCCCCCCCCCCCTTCCCTCTTCCTCTCTCTCTCTTCTCTCTCTTGCTTTTTTTTCCCTTCCTCTCACTTCGTTCTCTATCTATCTCTTCAATATGCTCCGCCTCTCGCTCGATCTCTCCCTCCCGAAACCTCTCCAGCCCCCTTAGTGCATGTTCAACCGCATCGTTTACTTTGTCAGTCTACCTTTGTACAGATAAGATTCATAAAATGAACCCAATAGGCATACACAAAACATGAAAAATAGATACTCCGTTTTCATATCGAGTCATGCTTTTATTTGAAACACGAGTTCATATAATGAGACAATAATGGGCGCTTATCTACTATACCGACAGAGAGCGCGATTGTCCAACATGCGTTTGACAACTCGTCCATTTTAATGTTACAAACATGATGACCGTCACCACAAATAATCTCCCTGTGCCAAAGTGTATTCATAATGGGACAGAATTTCCAAACTCTTCAGGATTCTTTAAAAGTACTTCTTTCCAGTGAAAGATTAATCTATATACTAGTGTTAAAGTTTATCTGAAAGTTGTTACAATCAAGTTGTCAACAGAGTTTGTGTAAGTTTTGTGCTGAGTATCTAGAGATGGAAAAATAACTAGATGAAAATAAAGATAGATATCTTCAATTTCAAAACTCCGAGCTTATATAACTTCATACTGAGATTGATAGATAGATATATATATATTATATATATATATATATACAGGCGCGTACGCAGGGAGGGGGGTTGGGGTTAACCCCCCCCCCCTTAGTTTTTTTATGTGTGTATTATGTGTGTGTTTTTTTAGCAAAACCCCCCCTTCGGTGAGAAAAAAAATTATGCCAATGGCTGACCTAAAAAAAGTGACCTTACCACCCCCCCCCCCCCCCCCCCCCCACTACGGAGCAAAATTTCTGGCTGGCTGAGTCGTTGCAATTTTTTGGGGACCAACAAAAAACACAAAAAAAGCCACCCCCCCCCCCCCCCCCACGCTTATTCAGCGGCTGGCTGAGTCGTTGCGAAATTTTTGGCCCGATTTCAAAATATTAACCCCCCCCCCCCCCCTTGAAAAAATCCTGCGTACGTCAATGTATATATATATATATATATATATAGAAAGGTGGAGAGAAAAAAGGAAAGAAGGAGAGAAGGGAGATATGATGGGAGACATTAACAAATAATGAGGCAAAAGGCAGAAGGACGGATGGGTCTTGATGCAAAATTCTGTAAAAATGATTGATGAAAAATATATGAATAAAAATGATAGGTCAAAGCATTATTGTGCAATGAAATATATAAAATATAATCTCGCCCAAAATAAGTTTGATATCTGGTTTCATAGCTTTTAAAACCAAGAAATTCACTACAATGCGGCAAACTGTTTTTAAAAGTAATATAAACTACATGTTTGTATTTACAAAATTAAATACATTTCAATTTGTGCTTTCAAACAATTGCTTTTTTCACACACACACAAGGTCGAAAATATAACTTCGGACAAAAATAAAATTCCAAAATACCCGTTAAATATGTGTTAGTCAGGATAAGTAATGATATATATTATAATGATGATAAACGACGAGTCAAAATACTAGCTGATAGTAACCTGACAAAATTAATAATAACGACTACGAAGTATGTACATCACTGATATAATGTTTTTCCCGGTAGAGGGCGACAAATATGTCAACCGCGGGAGCCAGAACCATGGCGAATTTGACGAATCACTAACACAATGAATAATAATTTCATTAGCCCATGATATATATGGATACCAATAATGCTCGACCAGCTATTTCACATGCATATTGAAGATTAACGATTTGTGTACTAAGTACACTCTCAAAAATGCGTGTTTTTTTTCCGGGGTTAATCCAAATCAACTATGTTCGTGGTCGATTTGACTGCATTCGGGGTCGAATTGACAACTGAACGAGTGGTTCTTTTTGATAAACGTGCAGGTGTTATACGATTATGTCACAATTCGACCACGGAAAAGGGTAGATTTCGCGGCTGTATGCGCATTGATATCCGTGGATCTACTGATAATGTAATTTTAATTTGCCTTTGCTTTTTATCTGATGAGTTTTTTTACTTCTTTGCATTCAGAATACTCGTAAAAAAATATAGAAATTGTTACTAACTTAGCAAACTTTCACAAATGTATCACGTGTGATTTATTACTACGAACTATTTTCGCGAATGATGCTATATGCGTCGTACGTCTTCCCGCGCGCAAAGAGTATAATTACACGCGATGATTGAGCTTTTTTGACCAAGTATTTTTAAGGTGTAGGGTCTTTCATGTTCAATAAGCATGGATAGGAAGGGGTAGCCTATTACTCAGCATGAACGAGTTCATAGCACTACAGACAATCCTGGTAAGAACTCCATGACCGTGGATTGCTGTTTTAGACAACAGCATCCATTCACCTATTTCATCCATCTTCCTTCCTATACTATGCATTTTCGAAAAATCCGGCGCAAAGAGTAATCCTTAGTGAATATATAATTATGTACCAGTACAAATACTCACACTTTTTCAGATCGATTCGGAAGGGGTAGGAGTTTGCCCCTCCACTCCCATACTGCAAGACCACCAACAAAATGGGCAGAACATCAAATTTGCATTAAAATACCGACAACCAACATTAACATGTATTTCAAGAATCCCCCTCTAAGGATATACCAAACAGGGGAAAAGGGTCTAATAATGCATTCATGTAATTGTCAAAATCAACAGTGATTCAAAAAGCCATGAAAGGGCACAGCCCATCTGATGAGTCTGTAGCAATGCCTTCTTCAGAAAGGACTGTCATTAGTGTTCTTCAGCGAGAACCATCTGCTCTTCGTTCACTCGTCTTTCTTCAGTTCCGCTTCCTTCGGCGCTTGTTGTGGCAGGGATGACACGTTTGCCGGTGGGGTCGGCTTATCAAGGTGCAGCTTCTTCGGCAGGCCTTTCAACTTCCCCATGAAGCCGTAGATGGCGTCCTCGTACTCGTCTCGGTGCTTGACCAGGTGGCCGACGTGCGGTGAGCTTTGCCAGCACTTGACGTAGAGATCGTTATCGAGATGCTTACGCCACTGATTGACGAGCTCGTCGTTCTCCTTGGCGGTGGCGATGTGGTCGTCGCGAGAGAAGAGGATGAGGGCCGGTGCCTTGACCGGTCGACCAGTAAAGATCTCGTTGACCTGTGGGTCAAAGAGTGAAATACCCTTTAATGATTAAAGATAAACTTTAGTACTGGTAATGCGATTGCATTGTGAAAGAAAAGGTGTGGAAAGGATCAGAAACAGTTGATCATGTAGCATGTAAGTATTGGTGTGCACTGCAAGGCTCTGGAGTCATCAAAATCATAATAAATTTGACCGAGTCTTGGTAAAGTAACAAGCACATACACAGAAAGCTATGTATGGGACAACACGCATGGTGTCGGGGTTGGTACTACCTTGATTCCTTGTCTTTCTATGCTCATTACTCAGCCAGTATACATTTTCTTCCAAAATTGTTTGGCACATGTCATTTATTTGTAATCTTGAACATTCAGTGTAAGTTTCGTTTGATTCTGTGAGAAATAATTTTCTTTTTTTTACCAGTACTCAACCTTCGCTTTAAGGCCATCGTACACCAAACAACTCACCTTTGACTTGAAACGAAATAATTGATATATGGTTCGGTTTCAAAGATCCAAACTGTCTCCGAGTCAGGTCCCGAATGGTGAAAGGCATCGTTTAACAATGTAAAATCGGAGATGCATGGCCCTACGTGTATCAGTGTCTGATATGATGTGAAATTGAAGCCCTAAAAAAATTGCGTTCAAAATGATAATGAAGTGCCCCCAAAAAGTAACTATCTTTGAATGACCGGTTTTACCATACTCATTTCCCCAAATAGAAATTTTGAAATTTTAGGGTTCCTGAATGGCCTAAAGGTTTGTAATTATCGCTGCAGCATGAGCTAAATCCAGAGTTTTGTTTCAGAATCTGTGACAAAGATACCCAATCATTTTAAAATCAATATCGAAGTTGCAATGTAGTGTTCATCTTCCTGTCTCCAAAAACGCAAACTCGGCGGCGCTTTTTTTTTTTTCCGTACCGCTAATGCGTCGCAGAGGTTATTTCGACGACTTGAATAGAGGCAACATTCGACACACAGGCGTTGTGCGCGGCCAGACTGAAAACGTGACAAGATCAGTGCGCGCGATTTAGTGTGTGTGTGCGTGTGTGTGTGTGAATTGGGTTTTTACAGACGTGTATCAATCAGATATGATTATTTACGTCTGGGGACCGACCTTTAAACGTCACCATCCGAAAGACGTGACTCAGTTTCGAACCTGCGTCCTCACCTGAATCAGTTTGTAACTTCCACTGTTAGCTGGATTACAGGCGCACGCCACAACGCCTGTGTGTCCGATGTTGCCTCTATTCAAGTCGTCGAAATAACCTCTGCGACGCATTAGCGGTACGGAAAAAAAAGCGCCCCCTGGTGTGCGTTTACTCAGATTACAAGGGTCACAATACCCGGCAATACAGTCATGTATCAATACTATCTATAACATTTTCACAGCGACTCACCGCGTACAAGTAACTGACCAAATAGAGGAAAAACAATGTACATGTATGATATCCACATAATTTGATAAACCAGAAAGAAATCGAGCGAACCAAACATATTAGAATTACGATAAATCCACGGTTAAAACAAGAGGTCCGCGGAGCCTACGCTCACCTGGGCCGATGTCAGTAGGGACCTCGCCATAAGGGACCTAGCCATAAGGGACCTCGCAATAAGGGACCTCGCAATAAGGGACCTCGCAATAAGGGACCTCGCCAAAAGGGACCTCGCAATAAGAGACCTCGCAATAAGGGACCTCGCAATAAGGGACCTCGCAATAAGGGACCTCGCCAAAAGGGACCTCGCAATGAGGGACCTCGCAATAAGGGACCTCGCAATAAGGGACCTCGCAATAAGGGACCTACATGTAGCTCCCATCCCCTTTGCATAAGAAACAGAATTTATTGGAACAGTAGGGAAATTTAAAGGTGCTACTCCCCTGTAGGGGCAGGTATTCCATTAAAAACAATTTTAGGTCTTCACATACAAAAATGATTCCTACAATGTTAAGGGGCATGTTCCCCGTATTCAAGAGGGCGTTCAAAATACGTACACGCTGGCGAACGGTGCTATAGCCGACTATTGACACCAACAGAATACGGCTCTTTCGCAGATGGCATGTTCCGATAACTACACTGGCGAGAACGTGCCCGTTTAAGCGATAATCCATACCAACATTTTGGTATGAAACCGTAGTTCTACTTCATGTTCTATTTCATGTTCTATCCGAATATGAAATAAAAATGAGGGCAACCAGGCTTTTGGAAAAAAATGGGTTAAATACCAGCCATGGGTTTTCAAGATGAAGAAGACAATGAGCAATTACTGCCAAAGAGAAACTTTAGGGAGAGGGTGCGCTGCCCCAGGTCCCCGTTGGGGGTACGAACCTCATTTGAACAAATTCAGATCTCCCTGGCCTAAGGATGATTCCTATCAAATTTGGATAAAAATCCGACCATGTGTTTTTGAGAAGATGAAAATGTAAAAAGTTTACGGACGGACGGACAAAAATCGATTGAAGAGGCCCGGCCTGCAAGCCAACATATCCTCGACCTGCTGCGGTTCGTACCCCCTTGATAATGCTATCCATTGTGTACTTGTTGATCAAATTTGGTTAAAATCCGGCCATGTGTTTTTGAGAAGATGAAAATGTAAAAAGTTTACGGACGCCGGACGGACAAAAATCGATTGAAGAGGCCCGGCCTGCAAGCACTGCCCTGCCGCGGTTCGTACCCACCTTGATAATGCTATCCATTGTGTACTTGTTGGTCACCCAGAAGTAGGTTTCTGCGACCCTCTTAATGAAGAGCTGTGTGAACGAGTTGGAGGACGCCTGTGAGTAGATCCCTTCGTAACTATCCCTCGACAAGACACAGCTATCCAGGATCTGACCGACGATTCGGTAACGGACCGAGGAGTACTTCTCGACAGCATCGACGAGGTCGAGCATCTCTGCGTAGACGTGACTGCTGACAGAGAAGGCGTGGACCAAGAGAGGGCGCTTGTCGCCGTCGGTGACATAGTCGAGGATCTCGCGGGCGATCTCCTTTGCGTTGGCCGGCCAAGCGATGTCAATTGGACGGGTCTTTACGACGAGGACGTCCATTCTAGATTGAGAGGGAGGGAGGGAGGCATTCAAATCAAACGCTAATCACAAGGGAATAGCCATTGGACAATTTGTCTGTCATGGGCATCCATTCGACAGTGGGACAATAGAACGAGACAACATATAAGCCTGACTGAACGTAATAGATAGATTGATAGATAATGAAATTTATTCCATTCATCATAAAAAAAAAAACATTTATATACAATAACATACAAAATCACAAAAGATATAGAGTCAAAATAAACATATATTACAAAAAAATGATAGTATAATATAATATACATCATAAAGGTGATCTGGACAAAATATAGAGAAAAGTGAGTATTTATTATGAGGAGACAGCTAGAAAGGAAAATACCTTATCGGTGTTGCCACCTACACAAAACTGAAAAATTGAAATTAGGATAAGAAGAGAGTATAACAAGACCAGGTTGAAGATTTATCGAATAAGCATAGTGTACAAGCTTATATACCCAACAGATTAACAAACAAAAAAACAAAAAAATTGTTTTTGTTTCTTACAAAGATTATCCGAAAATCAACTCAAGGGCGATTTGAAAAGCCTGTTATACATCTCCTAGGAATATGTTCCTATTACCAATACACGGACGTCCGTTTGAATGCCTTCAGAAATTATCTTTGTTATGGTAAATCAAATTGTCATAATCACTAGACTAAATCTGGGTAGATATTTCGTATCAACAGAAAAGGGGACTATGCTTTAACGAATGCAATTAGTAGCATCATGATCAAAACCTTGAAACGAAACCTTACCCTTTTCGGGTGTAGAGCTCCACGTATTTATTGACATGACGGGGTTTCGCGAGAAGCCAAGAAAACATGACAACCAAGGGTCGTTCTGACGGATGTCCGAAGGCTTCATCATCAAACGACGACGACGTACTTCCGAAGTCGACATCGGATTCGAAGAGGCTTTCGTCGTGCAGGAGTTCATCGTTGGTCTTGAGTTCAAGATTGTCTGAGATGACGGTGGTATTGAGCTCGATCAGGGAGAAGCTGTCGATGTCACCCAGTACATCGAAGACGTCAGACGATGACGACGAGAGACGAGCTCTTGGACCCTGTTCATCGAAAAAGTGGAACAAAATACGGATTATTTCTCTTTCCATAATAATAGTTTTTATATTACAGTTAGTGTACATAGCAGAGCACGGACACTATTATAACAAATATTCGCCAATAAATACACCGACGGACAAGCGAATGTCCTCCCCCAATAAACACATTTTAGGGGAGGGGGATGCAGCTGTCTCTTGCCCCAATACTTTTTCAACATCTAAATTTCGCAGGCAAGCTAAGCAAGCGAAAATATTATCATAGTGACATTATGAATTTGTGAACAACTAATTTTCAATTACACATCAAAAATAAGATACACAATCTAACTTATCATTTCATTGCCCGATTTTTTAATTCTGTTTGGTAGGGGGGGTGGTGGGGGGATTTTTAAAACTCTCGGTAAGAGATAGGGGAGCAGCCACCGAAACCCCCGCTTCCAATGCCCCCAATAATCCTTGTATCATCTTTAAAAATGCATGACACGACCGATCATTTACAACTGAATTAGTCCATGTTTTTTTCTCAAAATTCAAAAAAAAAAATGATTGGAATTAACAATCGTAACATACATTGACATAATATATATGTGAAAATGCGGGGCTTACTAAAAACATTATTTAGGGGAGGCGCGATAGCTCAGTCGGTAGAGCAGTGGTCTCGTAATCCGGTGACCCGGGTTCAAAACCAAGTCGATGCGCTAGTGCCCTTTGGTAAGGCATAAATCCTCATTACCAGGTCCCTCGGAGAGGACCTAAAGCCGTCGGCCGTCTGGTTGCTTACTTACAAGCATTTATGCTTTCTTAGCAGTCAGGTAAACTAATCACCATTCATTCATTCGTTCACTAAAAATTTATTTGAAAAATTTGAAAACAAGAAAGAAAGAAAAAGATTTTTTTTTTAATATGATAAGATATCAATTATGTTATCGTGGCATTTGATAACCTCTTCAAAATTGTAATTAATAACAAATTATAGTTGCAGGTAGCAGTGCTATCCGATTTCTAACACGCTCATGGGATAGTTCGTTCGGTTATGGAATATGGATACATCGAATCTGTAAACTAATCATGATAATTGAAAGATATATGCGGGGCTGGAAAGAAAGAAACAATAAACAATTTGCGATCTTGACATTTAAAAATCGTTTCTTTTTCGAAGGTAAATTTGAATCGTGAAGAATTTGTATACATTTGTAAAAATGTTTCTTTTAATTATAAAACCCTCCTAATCTACTACGACTACTACTACTACTACTACTACCACTACCACCACTACAGTTCGGATTTTTCGAGAAAAAAAATCAACAAAAATGTAATCAAATGCGTTTAATTTGTACATGCACTACACTTCAAAGGCTCAAAACGAGAGGAAATTAAATCATGATGATTTTCTTTATTTAAAACATATTCGTGGCTTACACCCAGTAAATAAGATCGATTGATCGATCTGTATTGAAAAATAAGTCATAAAAAATCTTGGAACCAGTGGGACTTGAACCTGCATCTACTACTTGCCGGGTAGCGACTCTACCACCAGGCCATCACTGGTCCATGGCACAGTCACGATGAACTAGAAACAAACCCAAACTTTCCTGATTCATTCTGACTTATTAATATCAATTAGTCCGCCATATGACAAAAACTTTTATAAATGTAATGCTTCCTGGGAGAAATTTCAATTATTTAAACATATTCGTGGCTTACACCCAGTAATTAAGATCGATTGATCGATCTGTATTGAAAAACAAATATGTTTAAATAATTGAAATTTCTCCAACGAAGCATTACATTTATAAAAAAAAAATGATGATTCTGTCATCTAACTGACTAAATGTCCTGAGATTGATTATTTTTTACTTTGATTTCAGAATACAAATATCAAATAACAAAAGAATTGAGGCAGCCAGCCGACAAAAAGGGAGGACGAGCGAACGAGAAACAAGGAATTAATTTTAAGATGTAGCTTAAACCTTATCAACACTAGTGTGGCTAGGAGGGATTAGACCACACAGCGAGGTCACTGACAGGTGGCTATCTCATCAACTCAGCTCTCAAATAACATAAGAAATAGAGGATCATGGGGGGACCAACAGGCACCGATTGGGGAAGTTTTCTATATAGAGGGAGCAAGTAGCTACAAGTAGGACAGTGGGTGTACGGTATCTATCAATTACACTAAACGTGTAACTGGAAAGGACCGACTTCCAATTGGATGTTTGCCATGTATACAGTGTAATACCCTAGACAGTAACTTCCGACTACTGTGCAGGAAATGTGAATTCATTGCCAATTCTCTAGACTTGCGTCCTGGCCAAGGTAATACGTGAATACTGAGAATGATAAATGCTGGAAATGTCGGAGTTCATATTTTACGTTCGCTAATAATTATCTGAATGCATTTGAAGAAAACATGTCCTCGCAGGCGCGTACGCAGAGGGTGGGGGTTAACCCCCCTCAAATTGTTTGTATGTGTGTGTTCTAGAGCTTTTGGAGGACCCTCCCCCCCCCCCCTCAATTTTTGTTTAAAGGGAAAGTCCACCCCAAAATAAGTTTGTTTTAATAGGAGTAGAAAAATGAGAGAAACAAGTCAGTGAAAGTTTGAGCAAATTCCGATTAAAAATAAGGAAGTTAGGATTTTTGAAGTTGTGATCAAACACAAATTGGCAACTCTATGACGTATCATGCGAGCTCAACTTCCATTTTGCTCAGTACTAAAAAAATCTAAAATTTTCATTTTCCCTCAAGAAAAATTTCAACCATACATGCACCCTAAATATAATAATTGCAAATATGTTTCTATACTCCCCCTGCAAGGAACAAATATATATTCCGTCATCAATAACGAAGAAAACATGTTTTTATGGAATATTATGCACAAAGCAAATGAAGGAGAGCTCGTATAATAAGTCACGGAGTTGCCAATTTGTATTTGATTGATCACAACTTCAATAATTCATAACTTTCTTATTTTCGTTCAGAATTTGCTCAAACTTTCACTCACCTGATTTTCTTATTATTCTGCCTCTATCGAAACAAACTTATTTTGGGGGTGGACTTTCCCTTTAAATACATTTTTGATGTTGTGCTAAAGCGTAACAAAAAAGTGTCCTTACTGAACGAAATATCGGTCGGCATAATTTTCCAATTTCCGGGATAAACAAATTAAATCAAAAATGCGCTCTTAGTGTTGATGAAAATAATTATCATACCAGTCGGCATAATTCAAATAAATATTTGTCAATACATCAGACATAATAACCGCTCAACGTTTTCAGTTTCATGTATGAAAACCAACTTGTATAATTTTTTTTTTTTTTTTTTAAGTCATGGCCCAAGGTCTGTTGTCTTACAAGGCAGTATAGCATGTCACTAGGAAGTATCGTGGTATAGTGGTTCCTTCACTTGAAACACAATACAAGGGTTGATGGTTCGAATCTCAGCCCGTCACTAAATGTCCTTTGGCAAGTCGTTCACCCACATTCGCAACTCTCTACCTAGTTGTAAATGGGTACCTGGCGATTGATGGGGTACTTTTAATAATTACAGGGCCCACAGGAAGATTATAAGTAACACTGGGTAAATAAAACCTAATTAATATAATCAAATTATCTAGTCCGGTATGTTATGCAAAGAATATTCCATGTGTATAATCTTGGTATTTGAACGCAGTGTACTGTAGCAATTATTTACTAGGAATTATGAGAAAGCGTTTCAATCAATTTGAATCATTAGTATACATTGTACACGTGTATTATGTCTACCGAATCGGTATAGAAGGAACGCCTTCCTACTGTGACGTCCCATGTCTGGTCGTTACGTAATGACGACATAAGTACCGAGCCTGTTACCATAACAGCAAATTGTCCAAGAAATGGACTTAAGCGGCATCTACTTGATTTTGATCTCATTTAAATTAGGAAATTCCTTTCAAAGAACACTAATTGACAAATATACAAAACGATTCGAATTACATATTCGTAGACTCATCTCGTCTAGACATCGTGATACAAATCACAAACAGTTTAAATGGTTTACTTTAAAGCTTATCACTACTAGTTTACAGGAGGGATTAGACCGCCCTGCAAGGTCACTGGACAGCTAGGTAGTTATCTCATCAACTCAGCTCTCAGTTAACATAAGAAAAAGAGGTTCATGGGGGACAGGTGATCACCGATTAGGCATTGTTTAATATAGAGAGGGCGCAAGTAGCTACAAGTAGTGCAGTGGGCCTTTAAATGTCATGAATAGAAATGAAAGTAATGTCGATTATGACCTTATGCAACAGGCCTGAGTAGAGATATGAGCATTAGGAGGTTGATAATGAGACGGCACGCGCTAGACACGTGGGGCAGGATGGATGGGACGGGACATTCCAACCCTATACATCATCTATGTAGATTTCACAGCGTGGAATTTACATGCATTCTCCACTCACACGCTCACAACTCGTGTCTTGATCTATCCAAGGAGTTACTACACTTGATCTATCGCAGCAGCATTACCAGGGGGTGTTTCACAAAGATCCTAAGTCGAACTTAACTCTAAGTTTGACTTGAAAATTATGGAGAGCCATTTGTAGCCTTAAATATATTAAAAAGCAGAAATTCAAGTTTGTTAGACTTTTCAGAAATTCCACATCAAGAACATGAAATCTGACACTCCTTGATTCCAGCGTGGAATCGTTCAGAAAAAATTAATCATGTAGGCTGTATAGCATACACATTGTAAATATTGGTGTGTACTGCAAGGTTTCATGGAGTGATCAAAATGATAAGAAATTTGGCCCAGTCTTCGTAAAGTTACGAGCACTGTACACAGAAAGATGTATATGGGACTACACAAGTATGTGGCATAAAAATCGGGGCTCATTTTTAAGCTCTTGTCATATAATATGAAGGCATTTGAAGAGCAAGGCTTCTCAGGGGAAAACAAATTCTCTGATGTTCCTCCACTCTTGAATTATAACAATGATAACACTCACAAATTATCTCTCGCCTTTCCCTGGAACTCAATATTCTCTTTAAAAAAAAAAAGAGCCCCTATACAGCCCCCCCCCCCTCCCCCTCCCTTAGTAATCCTCTACTTCATTCTGTCCCTTTCTCTACCCATGGACTTAAAGGGAGTGTACCATGGCAAATACTGGTTAACGCCATCTACGTCTTGTTTAGGACAACTGCACGTAAATGAATGAACTTGATTAACTGGGTCAGCGCGCTAGCGTTCGCGAAACAGACTGAAGTGCTCCTCATGCTTCGGTTTCGCGTATGTTGCACGCACGTGAATGCTGTGGTCGCGTTGTCCTTAGTCGTATTAAAGATAAACTCCAGGGGGGTGTTTCACAAAGATCCTAAGTAGAACTTAACTCTAAGTTGGACTTAAAAATTATGGACAGCCATTGGAGTCTTAAAATGAAATATATTCAAAAGCAGAAATTCAAGTATTTTATACTTTTTATAAATTCCACATCCAGAACATGAAATCTCCTTGAGAATAGAAAATATGAATGATTTGAATAAACAATTAATGCCTTTCACAATAACTTTTACAAAATATTTTCAAAGATGCTAATGGCTTTCCATAATTTTTAAGTCCAACTTAGAGATAAGTTCAACTTAAGATCTTTGTGAAACACCCCCCAGTACTGGTAAAAAAAAGAAAATTAATTCTCACAGAATCAAACGAAACTTACACTGAATGTTCAAGATTACAAATAAATGACATGTGCCGAACAATTTTGGAAGAAAATGTATACTGGCTGAGTAATGAGCATAGAAAGACAAGGAAATCAAGGTAGAACTAGCCCCGACACCACGTGTGTTGTCCCATATATAGCTTTCTATGTGAGTGCTTGTTACTATACCAAGACTCGGTCAAATTTATTATGATTTTGATGACGCCAGAACCTTGCAGTGCGCACCAATACTTACATGCTACATGATTAACTGTTTCTGATCCTTTCACCCCTTTTCTTTCACAATGCAATCGCATTACCAGTACTAAAGTTTATCTTTAAACCCGATTGGCCCCGAGTAGGGCCACAGGAAAGACACATAGTCTCGTCATGACACACTCCCTTTAAGGTCCATGTTCTATCCCCTCGTTCCTTCGAACTCATCAGCCTTTACTGTCCATACTCGATATATGGATGGTTTTACATTCCTACTCAAGGTCTAACTCCAGGGGGGGGGGGGGGGGGGGGGGGGGACTCAGATTTGGTTTTGACGGGGTTGTGCCGCTGAAGCCTCGAAACCCCTACCCATTTTTAAGGGTCATTTTGGCGGATTTTTTTTCGAAGTAAAGCCCATTTTTCAAAATCTTCGGATGTCTGCATGGCAAAAGACCGTGAAAATGTTCAAAACTTCTATAAAGCGGACCCTATTTAGGGGTATTTTTGTTAAAAATAGGACCCAGGTTTAGGGATTTTTGTGCGAAAAAAGCTACCCATTAGAGCGGCACACCCACGTAGGTCTTAATATGTGAGGAACCCCCCCCCCCCCCCCCCCCCTTCATCCTTTATAATCTTTAACAATAGAGCAAAACCAATCCCACGGCTCTATTGTCATGATTCGTCGCAGCCATGAACTAAATCCTTCCACATTTTTCTTCATGACATTGTATGCGTAGAATAGATAGGATTCTGCAGTCAGTAACAGGAGTGATATATTTCCAAAATTCCAAAGTTAAACTGGCGCAAAAAGTCCGTTTTTATTGATAAGCGTATTCAATTAAATTTATTTGGCATATAAGCCAGAGGGTGTTTCATTAAAGCTGTTCGTAAAGTTACGCATGACTTTACGAATGACTTGAATATGAAGTGCCAGATAGGATGCCCAAAGTTTTTCCAAAGTTTTAAACAAAGTGTGACTATATTTCCAATAACCTCAATCAAATTATATCAAAATATATACTTTGCATTAACAAATATTGTTATAATAAAAATGTTAATCTACATCTGCACAGTTCAACTTAAGTTGATGCAGTTAAAAATGACTGAGCATCCCATTTGGCTTTTCATATATAAGTCATTCGTAAAGTAATGCGTAATTTTACGAACAGCTTTAAAGGCCCACTGCACTACTGGTAGCTACTTGCGCCCTCTATATAACAAACAATGCCTAATCGGTGACCATTGGTCCCATGATCCTCTTTTTCTTATGTTAACTGAGAGCTGAGTTGATGAGATAACCACCTGTCCAGTGACCTTGCAGAGCGGTCTAATCCCTCCTGTAAACTACGGCAGATAAGCTTTAAGCATGGAGATATAAGTAGAGATATCTCCATGCCTTAAGACACACCCTCCAGGACCTATAAGAAGCAACTTGCGCCTGTAATATAAATGAGATCCCCTATCAAGTTAACCACAATAATAAACTCAATAACAAAATAAATAAAACTTACAAGGTACATATGTATTGTGTCTAAAAAACAACACAGATTACAATTCATGTATTGTTATGATCATTGTTAACCATTTAGGATGTAATGAATAAAGTAACGTACGTGAACTGTATTTGACGATATCAATCAAAGACAATCCAAACTGAAAATTCAATAAGCTGTTTGTTTGAATCATTACTGCATTGTACTTAAGTATTTTATTTGCATTCAAATAATCAAAGAATGCCCATCTACATACAAACAAAATAGGCATGCCGTTCTTAGATTGCGTTCACAATATATACAAACCACGATGATATATTGTTCCATAAAACTTTGACAGTAATCACTTTAAATCAAACTGGTTTTATAAACAAAAATTGTGCAACAAAAATTGTGCAACATAATTTGGCTTGGGAAAAGCAAAACAACGTGAATTTAAGCAAAGCTTACAGTACACGCATTCGGTTGATTATGACATGCATTAATTCAGTAAATGTAATTTATTGCAAGGTTGAAAAACAATAATTAGCTGGGCGGTGAAATTTCTTTCCGACTAATTATTCAATAACCTGTTATTCATGAATAAACTACAGTACTAGGAATCCAGTCTGCATGCGTTACCTGTTGCTATGTCGGACAAGCTTCGGGCAAGCTTTCAGGCTGTCAAGAACAACCTTTGTTACAGATTACTTCATTCACCTGTTAGTGTTACGAATAATTGTATTTCAATAGTCAGAACGCGAATAGGACAAGCCAGAATGTTTGTCCTACCTAGCAACAATTAATGATGCAATTTGCATTCTGACAATTGAAATACAATTATTCGTAACAGTTGAATGAAATAATTTGTAACGAAGCACTTATAAAATTTGTGCATTGCGAAAATGGTTTATTGGGACTTCTCTGTGTTTAAAAGAGCAGCGGATATAGTACGGAAGCCCATTAGTGCCACCATGTGAATTAGTATTTAAGGTGAATTATCTGGCGGCCGCAACTTAATTACAGGAGCGGAACATAACCCCCTGGGCAATTATCCCCGGGAAATACCCCCCCCCCCCCCCGCCCCCGAGAACAACCACCCATCAGGACAATTACACCCAAAGACAATTATCCTCGAGGACAATTATTCCCCCTCACAAGAACATTTACAAGATACAAGATATTTCATTTGGTCTTTGCAAACAAGTTACATAGAAATTTGGTTTCCACTAGCGTTACAGTAATATTCAAGAAAATACATAATTACAAGAAATAAATACATCACGTTTATAGAAATAGAGAAATAAGGAACAAATACGGGCATTGGTACTTCAAATCATGGGTTTCATGAGTTCACCCCCCCCCCCCTCGAAATGTATTAAAACCACCTAATTATCAGGGTGGACTACCCTTTAAAGAACAGGGGGCACTGGGGGGGGGGGGGGGGGTGGGGGTAAGTTTCAGGGGATGGGTGTGTATTTTCAACGGGGGTGATTGACCTACGGGGTAAGTTTCAGGGGTGGGAGTGAGAGTGATTGTCTTAGGGGGGTAATTTTCCGGGGGTAATTGTCCTCGGGGGTGGTTGTCCTTTTTTTTTGGGGGGGGGGGAGATTTCCGATAACTAAGTGGGGGCCGTCAGATAATTCCTCTGAAATTTTAATTCACATGGTGGCACTAAATAATGGGCTTCCGTATACAAGTGCTTTCTCAACCCAATACACCCCGACGAGACCAACAGTGGCCGACAATATTTCTATGGTTTCAGCAGGGATTACTAGTAGTTTCAGTTCATACTTCATAGGCCAAGCTCAATAGTCATGGGCACCCATACCAAGCTTCTTACAAACAGCTGCTTTAAGTATAACGGGGTCACGACCTCATCCTCAGCTGGAAGTACAGATCGCAATCGCACTAAAAAAAATGATCAGCAATAACCATAATGGAATGGCCATGCAACGATGTAAACAATAGCAAATCTAATACATGTGCTTGTCAGAGTATGCAAATAGAAATATTTGTTAGTTTTGTGTTTTCTTTTTCTTCTGACGGTCGAAGCTATGGGGCATGTTCTTATACACATCGTTGAACATATTTTAAAGTTCAGACAATGAGACGAATAACGTTTTTCGAATTTCTATTCCATCCAAAGAAGTATTCTTACATAATTTTTTTTAAATTTACTTCGAGCGTGCAAAACCTAAATATTGTAAATTTGCAATATGCTTGTTGATAATAATAATCATGGTTTATCTTGACGGGAAAAGCCGAGGCACAATCTCGCTTTATCTCTCTCTCTCTCTCTCTCTCGCTCTCTCTCTCTCTCTCTATCTCTTTCTGTTTTTCTTTGAATATTTTTTTTCTTTCTTTCTCTCCCTCTCGTTTTCTCCCCCCCCCCCCCTCTCTCTCTCTTTCTCTCTTTCTCTCACACACACTCTCATTCTCACTTTTGACTCTTCATCACTCCTTCTGTCCCAATTATGTCATTAATAAATAACGAAAACAGAAGTATTACAACAAGCTAAGGCAATATACTCACGGTATGTCCATACAGCGTTGCAGTTCCTTTGCAGTACAAATCGTACAAAATCAGTCCAAGAACAGCTGCAGTAACAACCGTGTACGTATTCCACTCGAAGAATGGAAGAAAGACATCACCTGCCGAGTCGAACATGATGCTGGGATAAAATGTCACTTTCCAGCTCTCAGAATAGGTCAGAAATGTCAACCTTACGAAAATTAGACAGCTAACTGTCCAATTATTCAGAATTTGTTGGAGTTATTAGATAAAATGGGCCCGAAGAGTCGTACATCAGCAAAACATGCTTTGTTTTGATGCTGGAATTTCACTGCTCAGTGTCTGCGCTGCGGAATTGAGATGTGTGTATTATGAAGCAATGCACAACGCCCATTCCTGCACACAATATCCGCGACAATGGCGCAATGCACGTTGATTTGTTATTGTTAGCAGCTGATGAAGGCAAGTTCAAACGTTGCCAATTTGCTCGGACTGAGAGCACTGTAGAGATTCGCGCATTATATATTAACCCATTTGTAATGGTGAAACAATAATGGATTTCGTGAGTCATTAAAAATTGTATTGTTCTTCGATTACTTTAGTTCGGGTCAACCATTGACCCGGTTATAAAGTGCACTCGTCTGCACAATTCTTTGGGCAGAATGGAATGCCATGGAAAGTGCTAAGTTTATTAATTGTTTTTCAGGATATTTTGAAGTGCATCACTGCAATTTGATGAGAAAATGTAGCCTATTTGTTAAAGACGCATGTACTCAATACACGTAATGCAGTATGCAATTTCCATTCTGATTATTGAACCTTTCCCTGATATTTTCATTATTTTCCTTTACCACAGTTTTCAAGCGATGTGATTTCTTGTCCATATTCTTTGTTAATGTTAATGGTTCTGCTCCATACAATATAACAAACCAGACATATTATGATATGATTATGATATGAAAATAAGGTGGCAGTTTATAAGTCTCATTCTAAGTTCAACTTTAATTTTTGCTGTAAATATAAGATTCTTACACATCAGTCACATGTATTCTTTCTAAATTCTAGCAATTATTTCAGGAGATTAGGATGTCTTTTAATGTGCCCAAGGTATTTCGCCTTTGACTGTCATTGGCCTGCCATCGAAAAAGTGTACGCCTTGATAACTTTGTGAAGGCTTCAGTGTCACTGTTAAATTATAAACTGCAATGTAGGAATGGTTGAGTGTTGGAAAAAATAACAAAAGGAAGTTCGCCAAGTACATCTCTAAAATGCCGAACTTGACGCTTTTTACATTCTACAGGAAGTTCACGAGGAAACGAAAGTTCAAGTCATATAAGGCTAAACAAACACTCACGGTGGCCTGAAAGATAGGCGAAGTGGATTAACACATAGGAGTAAACTACGCAAAAGGATTGAGTGAGAGGTAGTGAGAGATAGAGAGAGGGGTGAGAGACACTATGAATATGGCGAACAAAGAAAGCGGACAAAATATACAGTTCCTCAGGTAGACAAAGGAACACCCCTTCACTGCTATTATGTAAAAATGTGTAGAATAGGTGAATATGCATGTGACACCTGTTCCACACATTTTTACATAAAAGCAGTGAAGGGATGTTCCTTTGTCTACCTGAGGAACTGTATATTTTGTCCGCTTTCATTGTCTGTCATGTTCATAGTGAGATAATGTGAGAGAGAGAGAGACAGACAGACAGAGACAGAGACAGAGAGACAGAGACAGAGAAAGAAAAAGAGAGAGAGAGAGAGAGAGAGAGAGAGGGGGGAGAGAGAGGGGGGGGGGGGGAGGGCCATATACTTATTTTCTTGCTCATCATTTCCGGTTTCAATTATTGATAATTTATTATGTTTTTAAGTTTGCACAGTTCCTCTGAATTCGTGTATCATGTGTTATATTATATTGCTGCATTTATTTAACTTTGATCGTAATGTGAATTATTGATGAATATATCTGATGATAATGTTTTGTTTTACAGGGAGCGCAAAAAGATTAAATGTCCCTATTCCTCGTTCTTAGCCATCAGACCACCACACGCCTTGCATGGAAAATAAATGCTATTAAGATGCTCTGGCACGCACCCTTCCCCACCCCCCCCCCCCCCCCCCCCCAAGAAAGAAAGGGGGAAGGGGAAAAAAATCATTATATACCTTACCTTCCTTCCCAAATATCCTCTAACTCTCTCTATCTCTCTCTCTGTGTCTCTCTCTCCCTCTTGCTCTCTCTCTCTTTCTCTCTGGCTCTGTCTGTCTGTGTCCCCCCCCCCCCCTCTCTCTCTCTCTCCCTCTCTCTCTGTTTAGCCCTTCCGTCCAGCTTTTTTTCTTTTTCATGGAGGATCAAAGACACAAAGAATAAAGTATGATCATTTCATCACTTTTTGATTTTTGTTCCCCTCTTCCAGAAGACACAACGCAAGATTGTTCCTGATATTATTTTTTATTTACAAAGATTTCCATAAACAAACATTCTAAACATATTCATTTTTCTAATCATTGTTTATCATACCTACTGCAAATTGGCCACTTGGCAATCGCTTTTCCCCGGGCCTTCAAAGCATGCTTTCACCAGCTGATCGCGAGCCAATGTATTAACATAGAATGGTCATGTAGGCGGAGCGATTGTGTTGAATTCACGGTCGACTCGCGCGCCATTTTAACCGTATCTCGACGTTGATTGGTCCGATGTACTTGGATGCACTTGGTAACAGAGCGGGCGCGTCTATTCATCATAGAAAGGGGATGGTCAACTATATTAACTATTGTGAGGGACACGTTCATAGTCTCGCCAGTGGAAAATTTGTACAGTGGTAAATGTACAGCGCAGCAATAGATAATTTGCAGGCATAAACCTTGTCAGTTGCTGTGCGTAACAGTGTCTGCACTATGAGACTATTGTTCAATTCAACAAAGGTTTATTCAAAATGACGTTCTTGCAGCCGAAGCTGAATTGCATGGTCATTTACAAGGTAAAATACATAATGATGTCTAAATACAGCATTATACATTGGAACATCAAATAAATGACATAACAGGATAAAAATACTAGATACATTCATACGCATAATAGGCAGTATCATTAAACATAAACATGTACAAAATGCATGCAGCTTACTTTTTTGAATAATAATAATTTTAAGATGCGAACAAAATAGGAAATAGAGTTATTCATAAATCGATTGGTTTTACAAATAAATTGAGAATATTTTGTACATTTCGTATATTAAAATTAACTATTCTTTGACTTGGTAGCCATAAAGAAACAAAATTCATGCTTTTCTAAGTTAATGGCAAAACCAAAACAA
Organism: Strongylocentrotus purpuratus; assembly: GCF_000002235.5. Lineage (NCBI taxonomy): Eukaryota > Metazoa > Echinodermata > Echinoidea > Camarodonta > Strongylocentrotidae > Strongylocentrotus > Strongylocentrotus purpuratus. Next base: position 12,702,788 of record NW_022145603.1, read on the forward strand.
AGTTTATTCCTACGTTCTTTCAACGTTAATAAATTGCACAATTCCAGAGCATGAGTATAATTATGTTTCATAATTGAGTCCCAAAATAATTCTACATGCCCGTTTTTGTATTCGTTCAATATTATCTGTTTGTTTACGCGTTAGGTTGGAATGAAAAAGTGGTGCACAATACTCTAATATTGGTCTTATGTATCCAGTATAAACAATTACGAGATCACTAATAGGTAAATTAAAACGTTTCAAAGTGCGTAACATATATAACTTTCTAATGCACTTCTTTAACATTTCCTTTACTTGAGTATCCCATTTTAAATCACATTGAAAAGTGGTTCGCAATACTCTAATATTGGTCTTATGTATCCAGTATAAACAATAACGCTCTGTAGGCCTACCATATAGCCGCTTCAGCCGGGGACTGACATATTATTATCCCGGCTCGTCTCAAGGTTTTAGGAAGTGTGGTTTAAAGGCATCGTTTAACAATGTTCAATCTGAGATGCATGGCCCTACGTGTTATCAGTGTCTGTAATATGTTGTAATATTGAAGCCCTAAACAAAAAATGCGCTTCAAAATTATCATAAAGTGTCTCAAAAAAGTATAAAAATCTGTGAGTGACCGGTTTTACCATACTCGTTTTCCACAATAGACTGTAGTGATATGAACACCGTAAGGAAAACGCAACATTTGATTTCGATTTCCAATCATAAATATCTTGATAATCAGACAGGCGATCGGCTTGCAAAAGTCATGGGTTTCCTGACTGACCTAAAGGCTTATAATTGTCATTGCAGCATGAGCTAAATCCAGGATTTTGTTTCAGAATCTGAGACAAAGTCCGTGCTTGCACACTATTCATAGGAGTATGCCCAAACCAAATACATAATTTGACATTATGAAAAGATTCATATGAGCGAAGATAGTTAGTTGCTTTAAAAGGAAATATATAAGGCCTAAACATTATCACATATAAGCCACAAGTCAGAGTACGAAAAAATATTCAGCGACAAATCAAGTGAGAATCGAATAAAGGACTCTCCAATGCTCATTTAAGGAGGGTCTATCGCCACATCTGTCCCCTCACCCTTTAAAAAAAAATGTATTTAAAACAAATCTAGGCTCTGCTCGTTATTTATAAGGACCGCTATCTATAAAAGACCGCTATTCATTTAGTCACACGTTGTGTATATAGCGATCCTTTTCAATAATATACAAATATACACTGTATTGAGAGGTTACTCCACTTTTTTAACTTCGTAATAATGTAATCATATCTCTGCTCGACCCTTGTATAAAAAATTGATGTGTACAAAGCAAGCATGTACTGAAAGCATCCTCATTATTAATCTTTGAAAGCATTTTTTGTAAGCTGTGAGTATTTCAAACATCGGCTGCCATTCACAACTTGTAATAAACCATGAAGAAAAAAAATTAAATCAAATAATGCCTCCTTCCTTTTGTGTCATAATTAGAATGTATTTCTTTCCTCTTTTTTCTTTCACTGAATCTTTACTATTGTTAAATACTATTCTATCAGTACATTCGACTTCGCTATAAAATTGTTTTCTTCAACCAAATTATAAACTATACTTGAAATAATATTTCCATTAATAGTTTGATTATACATGTATTATAGAGGCCAATATGTACACATAGCGCGGGTATTCTCAGATGGCTTAGATTGGTTAAAAACAAAAGTTACAAGTGTAGTTTATTTCAATAAACGAAAGAGGGAGCTATTTGGAGGCATCGTCTTGTATGTTCAAATGGCGAGTACTCCAGAATCTAGCCTATGCTATTTAATTTTGATCTACACCACACCAACGCAATATGCGACCTCCCCCTATACTTACTTGTTACCAGCCGGAGATGGCGTGATCATTGTAATCAGTTCCGGATACATGTAATTATATATGCCGTATATTTACATATAATTATAATAGCATCTAGGAGTTTAAAAATAAGTGCACCATGTCGTTCTTTGTAAATATAACAAATTGGTATATTATGGGTTATGAAACAGCACTTTCACCTTATACTTTTTGTTTAAATAAGAAAATCTTTATTCAGATTGCTTAATTTATATTAAACTAATTTGCATAGTAGATATGTTTATGCTGTAAAAATTGTTCCTTTTTGAAATGTTGTATACAAAATATTAACATGAAGTATTACCGTCACCTTTTCCTGTTTTATGTTGAAAAATCTGGGTTTTTTTCTCTCCAAAATTACAGAATTATAGGCCCCTATCACAATTTGAACACTTGATTGAATATGTACTATATTAGTTTGGATGATTACGGACAATATTTTTAAAATATGTCTGTGTTTATGATGCATGAGACAATGTACTACTATGTTTATACTGTAAGAACAATAATGTTCCTATTTATCATTTTGTATGATTATAGAAAATCTGAATAAAGGCAAAAAAGCTTTTAAAAAAATATGAGAATACGGCACTGATTAGGACTAGTGTCCCTTTATTAGGACGCCCGGTGAAAAGTCCAAGTCGGGGCTGGTGATAACGCCATCTTCGGCGGCTTGAATCAAGAGTAAAGAATATAAAGAATCGGCCAGATTCTGGACAGTACGATACGATGCGAGTTGAGAAATATCCGTTTCCTCTCTCCCCCTCTCTCTCTCTCTCTCTCTCTTTCTCCCTCTATTTGGGGATGAGCGACCTTGTACCTGTAAAAATATAAAGGATATTCCTCATCACAACTCCTTCACAGTATTATAACTCATCATGATCACCATCATGGGTACCATTATTTTCATTTTATTTATTTGTTATATTTATTTATTTATTTAGTGCACTAAGAGTGACCAGCGGCCCAGGCTGAGACAGTCAATGTAGAAGGTAATAATATATTTACAAAGACATTTTACATTATATTACATCGGATTATGAATGATATTTTAGGGGGAAAATACATCATAAACCACCATCATTATCAGCATAATCATTATCATCATGACTGTCATCATTATCATCATCATCCACACCATCATAACCACCACCGCCACAATCATCACCGTCATCAATTCATCATCACCACCTCCATCATTACACTCATCAGCACTATCAAAATCACCATCATAATTATCATCATTATCACCCCCACCACCATCATCATCCTCACCATCATCATCATCATCACCATCATCATCATCGCCATCATCATCATCACCACTTAACATCAGCACCATCAAAATCACCACCACCATCATTATCATCATCATCTATCACCACCACCACCACCATCATCATCATCATCATATCACCATCAGCATCATCATCCCCACCTCCATCATCATCATCCTCATCATCACCACCACCATCATCACCACTTAACATCAGCACCATCAAAATCACCACCATCATCTATCACCACTTTCATTATCACCACCACCATCATCATCATCATATCACCATCAGCATCATCATCCCCACCTCCATCATCATCGTCACCATCGTCTTTGTCATTCATTCATTCACTCACTCATATGCACAAATACAATTTGTACACATCATTTTTCAAAATGCCATTTAAGATACACAACTTAAAAAGAATTAAAAAATAAAATTGACAAATGACCATCTGAATGAGTGACATTTTATTGTTTACTTCTCTTAATGACGTACGCCAAAACAGGAAGGAAAAATTGAACAGAAAGTCATGAGAACCAAGAATAACGGAGGAAAAAAAAATTGGCAAGCGATATCAAAGAAAATAGCAAGAACTTAAACAAATCACGAGAAAATGCCCGCACAAATAAAAAGTCTATTGTGTCTTTGACAAAATATGCTTTTCATCGGAACAAAATAGAAGTTCAATAAATTGCCATAGCTTGGAGGGGTACAAGGGGAGGGGATGGTGCACAAAATGAAGAAACATAACTACATTTAGTATACTAGTCTACATTCTTGCAATGGAAATAAACTAATTCCATGCCCTGCGCATTCATAGTTCACATTATGTTATTTCCCTGAGAATTTACAATATACAAGTTAAAAAAAAGTTAACCAACTAAATCTAGCATTCTTCAATACTTCTTCCTTCATACAGATTAAAACATTTACAAAAAATCAATGTGATTTGCACTCTCTTTGACTGGTGGTAAAGTTATCTAGTTGAACAATTACGTTAAATTATAGTTTTCTTGTTTTCATCAATACTACTTATATGAAAATCAAGATATTTAAATGGGATGAAATATTCATATGGCATTAAAATAACACAACAAACAAAACAATGATTTTTGTTTAAACATCTTCCACATCCCTCTGAATTTTTCTCCCCCTCTGGTTATGAATTTTGGAATAGTCCACCATGTTTATATGCATGAAAGGGAATACTTTGTGGAATGTCTCATTTCCATTAAGGGAAGTTCGACTCTTCAAATATTGTGAGAAAGTGTGTGGGTAAATTAAAGAGCATTAACACAAATAAAATAGCTTTGTGTAGCACTGAGTGATTTAATTTTATTTAAATCAAATAATAGAGATAACATGAAAATACTCATGAAATGTTTCTTATTTACCTTAAATTAACTGTTATTTTCATAATATCTCCTTATCATGTTCATAACCAATAATATAAAACTACATGGAGGGGCCAATAATATGTGTGATGACAAATCCCCCAATAATTATATGAAGCAGGATCAAAGCATTTCATAAATGGGAGACATAACACACAATAACATGGCTTGCTGACTGAAAGTGAAGCATTGCATTATCGTTATTCTTTAATCAACAATATCTACATTAAGAGAGAGAGAGAACAATAACCTGATTTCATATCATACACAAAAAAAAGACGAGTTGATTTGAAATAGATGCCCGAGTAAAGAAATAAAACATCCAGATCCCCTGAGTAATAAAGAAATGGGAAGAGAAAATATTCCAAGCAAAAAGTCTTTTCCATCTTCTGGAAAGAATAGCGGAAATGAAACAAAACCAGTTTCATTTAACTAGAAAAGCCTGAAAAGTATGTAACCCTAAGAATAATGTATACTAATAAGACTTTAGCATTTTTGTTTTGTTTGACATACCCTTAAAGGGATTATCATCGCAGTAAAGCTCCTAAACTCCTACAAGTAACAGCGCTCTGCACCTCTTCTTGTTTTTGTTTCGATAATGCAACTAAAACAAATCGAGATGCAAGACAAAAAAACAAAAAAGGATTACAGATAAAATTTTGATTTATAATTATTCAAGCTGCAGTGACCAGAATAGACAGATCAGTATATTTTCACCTCCCAGTCTAAATTTTAACAACTGAATGATTTCTATTACAACAGGCATCTCCTCAAACATATCTCCTTCCATTTTTTAAATCTTTTTTTCTTTCTGCATCAGATATTTTTTTTCCACATATGCATAAACATCTGTTGCTATGACAACATACTTATAGATCCACACAAAACATTTTGCAAAAGACAAACAGAATAAAAAGATCCATAAAATTGCTTATTTGAAGTCTGTTTTAAAAAAGATAAAATCCACCAGGCGTTTTTTAAACGCCGTTATATCCACGTCAAATGTACACTATTACGACATCCATAACATTAAACATCGAGAACACTCATGTACATCTTGTACAATCACACAATTTTTTTACATCGCCTTAAAATAATCACATCATAATCATCTTCATATTTTCTTTTCTCATAACATCCTTATAATCATATTCTTTCATTACTCAAAGAGCATGAGAAGCAAATAATTCTTAAACGCTGTCTTTTTTTATTCTCATCCGTGATTTGAAATATATATGTCTGATAAAGAAATAACGTAAGCTGGATACAATTCTACATACCAGATTTAAATTTCCACTTTGGCTCAACAGAACAAAAATTCTAAACTCTAAAAAAAAAATCAACTTAGAAAATAATCTAATCTTGTATGCTACATGCTACATCAACTGTACAAAGAAAACGAGAAGTTTACAAATAATCATGTACATTCCATAAAATGATAAGACATTTTTAATGCCATTTACGTATAGTCCGTAGATTTATACACAACATAATAATTACACCTATTCGTGGTGCACAGGACATCTTAGGTTTAATTCAATAATCAATGCCACAACCCTGCCCAAAACATGTGGCTCATGAATATTCATGAAGCCCCAAAATAACACACATACTCATTGCATATTCATCAGGAATCTACCACTTGACACAAGGGGTGAGTTGTCCCTCCATCAAAGAACAAAATATCTGCTCAGAGCCATATGGGCTACACCCCTGTATCTAAGCTTTTGAAAAGAAAAAGAAAGAAAGTCATATTGCATTGTATGACCCTAACATAGTCAATGATCTTTAGCAAGTTTTTTAACAACAATTTGTACTTCCAAAATAACAACAAAAAGAAAGCAAGGATGAAATGATAACTAAAAAACATAGAATAAAATGCCATCATGATAGTTTACCTATTAAAGCCAATAGCGGTATATATAACATATATATATATCATACATAATTCGACATCATTATTATATAGTATGTCCCATGATCAAGTGAGATATATACAAATGAACTCTCAAACAAGGTGTTTCAAAATTAGTTTTCCGCATCAAAGTCTCAGATCGACGCCCACAACACAAGGTTTGACGAGACCGATCTTGAATTGGGTCCTGAGGGTTAAAAGGGCACTAACAGAAAAATAGCAACTTTCTGGCGATAATTTCTCAAGATTATTTATTTTCTCCATCTAATTAGAAGCAATGAAACCTACGTCAAGCAAATAGCACCCATTAGGTCATTGATAGTGTAAAAAAAGGGACTTGACAGATCAACGAAAAGAATAAAGTTACGCAGAATCACGATCTTCAAGAATTACAATGAAGAATTCTCTCCTTGCCATAGGCTCAATAGAAAAACATCCAATTCACTTAGGCCATTAATTAACATAGTGGAGGGAAAAATAATGTGCTTTTTGAAAGGAAAAATTTATAAAATGATTTTGAAACAATCTGATATTACTTGAGTTGTATTCTTAGGTATATAAAGTTACTATAACCAATCCTAGAGGCCCTCAAAGTCCAAGGTTAGCTCCCAGATACGACCAACGGACAAACAAAAAGTTAAGATAAAGCATTCTCAAATGACGTGTGACCAGAAAAGAGATCGAAGTCAAATGTGTACAACGTAGGCATCTAGATTGTGTTGTATATATACAGCGCTAGAACCCAACAGAGATATGTGCATTTAAACAAGTTTACATGTCTTATAATTGTTCTTCAAGAGTACTGCAGGTTTCAACAAAAATTGTAACAGAGGATTCTTTTCTTAGTATATACTTTTGCATCATAAAGAGGTAGAAATGTAGAGTTACTATTCTGATATGCATTAAAGGCATCGTTTAACAATGTTAAATCGGAGATCCATGGCCCTACGTGTTATCAGTGTCTGTGATAAAGTGTAATTTTGAAGCCCTAAACCAAATGGCGCTTTGAAATGATCATACTGGTACTAATTTTCGCCAATAGACGTTAGGAAAACAGTCTTTGAAATTTCGATTTCCAATCATAAATATCTTGACAATCAGACAGGCGATCGGCTTGTAAAAGTCATGGCATTCCTGACTGACCTAAAGGTTTATAATTATGATTGCAGCATGAGCTAAATCCAGGATTTGGTTTAGAATCTGAGGCAAAGATAACTAATCCTTTTAAGGCCCACGCATCTTACCACCTGACTATGACAATGTTTGAAACAAAATGCACTAAGGATCAATTTGTAAATTTATTATCAAATCATAGTGCTTTTGCAACATGATAATTTTGGGAATTGTAAACAACATCCATTTTCAGTGTGAACTTGCATTCCCTTATATATGAAACGACAGACTATATACAGAGAATATTTATTTCTAAAAACTTGTTATTCAATGGAAGAAAACATTACAGACCCTGAATAAGCAAAATGAGGAATCTTGTATAACAACCCGAATTGTGAAAATTGTACTTACGACCTTATAACCCGATTTGAACAAAGTGGAAGAAATATACAGTCATATGTATTCTAATTATCTTATTCACACACAAGTTAAATAATTAAAGAATAGTTCTTACGTAAGATTGTACAAACATGATTTGATATTAATGGTGTATTTTTGCATATTTAATGAGCTAAAACCTTTGACCTTTGACGTACGTACATTACTCAAGAGGGGATAACAAGGTTCTTCATTACTGGCCAAATTACATAAAATCACTTAATTAGGTAGCTCAATGAAATGTTGGGACACAAAGATACGTCCGGAACACAAAATATATTATTGTGGAAAATCATGATTTTCCACAATATTTTTATCCTGTAAAATCATGATTCCATGGCATAGAAAAACCATCATTTCTTTTGGTCATGATATAAACAAACTCTACAACATCGACTAGGCTTAATAACAACACAACTGTCAGTCAAGTCAAATTAAAACTTGAATCCAATGATATCAGGAACAATTGAGTCTTTTGCGTTTCGGACATGTCTTTTCAGGCCCCTACATCTGCCCTCAGGGAAATATAAAGCTGTTTGATCCAATAATGTTTCCCAAAATCTCAGTTTTTTTCCAATTAGAATAATTTGATATGGTTACTGCTCACGATTCTTCCTCTTAACTCAAACATTTTCCATTGAGTTTTTCACAAACATGATATTCTAAAATGAAGAAAAAAATATATAAAAAACAAAAGTTGACTGTCTCTCTTTAAGAGCGAGGATTCTTACGCACATTTCCAAAACGAAATTTGAGACATATCATGTAAATTGCTAAGGGGCACTAAATCACTTCCAGATATTCATACACAGACTACATATTCTATCAAGTTAACACGTATGTGTAGTTTGGCAATGAGTTTGAACATTATTTCAATTATTGAGTTGGAAAGCAATGGCACGAGGAAAAAACATTCAGCCATTCTGGACAATGTCAATTTCAAGCTTATTTCAGTTAAGGGTGGAGGCATATTTATATAAAACACAACAACGTGACAATCTTAATTTGTGGCAAAGAAGCTTCATATAAAACTTGTTTTTAACCATTATATAATGAAGACAGAGAATAGATCTCAGACGTACAACAAATAAAAACAGGAAAGAGTTGTGACATTGCAATTAAAAATTGGTCTAAAACTTGCACAAAATTCTTTTTGAAAATATGAAGGTATTCTACCAAACATGAATAAAATATGAAAATTATTAAAAAAATTGCAAATATTAATCCAGTTAAAATGACTTTTTCTTTGACCATGACATAGGCTAAGAAACTTGGTGAATTTACAAAACAAACACAAATTAATCATGTTTCAATGCATGCATTACAATTCATTAAAACTAAATGGAATCAGAGTCGTGCAAATTTGTTGCGTACAAGTTACTCATGTGTAAAATGAAAACTTAACTTGATAAACTGCGTAGCAGGACTGTCTCAAAATCAGCATGTTTTGGTTGACCGAGTAAAATTCTAAAGAAATTCTATAGAATGAGTAACAACATTTTGTAAAGCTTTATCTCTTCAGCGTCCTATTATTGAAATGAATCAGTGACTCAGTAATGGATATTTTATTCAATTGCATTTGCAATTGGTTTTCAATTGAAGCATGTACTCTCAAAAGGTGCTACATATGTTAATGGGAAGAGTATTACAGCCAGAAACATGAACAAATGGCTCAAGTATTTCAGGGGATATTTCCTCTTGTCATTTCCCACAAGAAAATGCAAGCAAGAAAATACAAAAAATAGGAAAAACTAACATGAGAAACCAAGACTGGTCTATAAATTTCAGTTGCTCTTAAAATAAAAATAACATAAAACAATGGCACTAATGTCACCTACAGGATTTTAAAATTTCAATAGAGTCTGGAAAAAAAATTAGTACAATTAATTCTGTACTTTTCCTGTTTTACAGTAAAAGGTAATGAGTTGGGCAGGTACAATTTCATGGGAAATCCAAGGGGCTTTTGAATGATATATTTTGATAGAAAAAGCAGTTGCGTTTAAACTTAAACTATCTACAGATCTCTCCCAAAGAAATGACACCCCAGACCTGTTTCACAAAGCCTTTTTTCAATGACAATTTACAAAAATCAGTGACAAATCTGCTGGTAGCCAATCAGAAGCAAGGATTTCAGTAGCTTATAACAAAAACTGTCATTTGTCACTGATGACAAGTTTTGTGAAACACCCCCCTTACCTGTATTCTAAAACCACACTCTAAAGGCTGGTTCAGATATGCCGCTGCAACAAAAATCGCTGCAGTTTTGTTTAAAACTTTACGAACTGCAACTAGGCGCAACAAATGAGTCGCGCTTATCCACGGAGCTCTGTATGATAAGATACAGAGACGTGAAGTGTATTACGCTTAACGTCATCATTTTAAAAAAAACGCCACTGGCAGTTCAACGTCATGTCTGAACAAGCCACAAACGATTTTCAATCAGCATCTAGAAATGTTGAAGAGCAACTGCATTTTGAAAACGTCATATCTCATTCTTTTATGTTACTGGAACACTGTACATGTTGTTTCAGTAGTGTTGTCTGTCAAGGGCTAGAAGAGTGTTACGTAATATCATTTAACATAAAGTGAACTCCCTACTGGCTTTCAATGGATGAGAGTTAAAGACAAAGTCGAGTTCTGGTCATGCGATTGCATTGTGAAAGAAACGTTGTGAAATTGATCAGAAAAGGTAGATCGTCTGGTATTGGTGTGTACTGCAAGGTTCTGGAATCATCAAAATGATAAGAAATTTGGCCCAGTCTTGGTAAAACTGCAAGCACTATACACAGAAAGATGTATATGGGACTAGACAAACATGTGGCGAAAAAAATCTGTCCCGATTTATATGATGTTACATGCCATATTTAAAATATCAAGGCACTTGAAGAGCCATGCTTTTCAGGGAACATGTTTTATCTGATGTTCTTCCACACTTGCATATTAAATACAATGATAACGCTCACAAATTATTTTTCACCTCTTCCCAGAACTCAACCTTCTCTTTAAATTACAAAATGTTTTCACCTGGAGGCCCTTCTTTCCCTCGATTAGTAACTTTTAATTTGAGAGTCTAAAAATGGGTATGTATGTAATTCTATGATAATGCCATCGATACAAATCTGTGAAATAATTATAAAGTCTCATTCAATTCTTCATTTTCTTCACGGTTTCTCCTTTTTCATTCGTATTCATGCTATCCATGAAACAAGTACACACAACTAGGCACTGACAAAAAAATGAGGTAGTATGAACATCAATAGCTTGGCAAAAAATCCACGAAATAATCCATTCTCCTGCCGAATATCCATATAATAACAGCAATAATAACAAAACGGCATAAAAAAATGGCTTCCGTAGACTCTTACTTGCTTGGAGGTACAACTGTGAGGTAAATACAAAGTGCATACAAAAGTTTTGAGCAAAATACAAAAATATCCTCTGAAAAAGAACTCCCCGGAATAATCGGTTAACCAAGTGGAAGTGACTCTGGATGGTTTGCAACGTTTCTTCAAAATTCAAAGAAGCAACATGTTTGCTTTGCAGTGGGGAGAGGTAAGTACAGGGATTTGCCCTGAAATGAAAAAAAAACAACTTCAGATCGAAACAGACCTGGAATTTCACATGTTCACATTTCAAAGTCTCTTCTGTATGAATAAAAACCATTAAACACCTTTAATAACAAGATGATACATACACTATAAAAATGTGAGAAATGATAGGGGAAAAAATCCTAGATATTACTGTATATGGTACCCAAATTAGGAACCGATATCTAAATATATAGACATAAAAAAACATAAGCATATAGAAAAGAGAGGAAAAAATATGAAAGAATTATAACGAGAATTTCCCTGCCGTTTCATACCTGCGTAGACTGTGATAGATATTTACAAAACTGCATAATACAGGTACGTATTTTTAATCAACATTATGTTTACTAGCCTTTATTGTACAAGCATATCTAGGCAAACTACATTAAAACTCACACTGAAGTGTATTATCATAACTTGCGATACAAAAAGTCCATTTGCTACATAAATGAGCGGAAGAAAGGCGTAACTTTGATGTCCAACTTCCACCCACTTCTCTAAATCAAAACACATCACATTCTTTTTTGGCACCTTATCCACATAATTATGCGCATACTAATCAGGAAAAACCGATTTTTAAGCAAGATAGACTCATATATAGTTAGCTCACATTAATGCGTGTATATATATATATATTTATATATATATATTTATATTTATATTACAAAGTTAAATGCTAAAAGCAAAAAAAACAAAACGCTTGCTTCATAATAAAATGCCCCTGAACTGTATATCTTCTTGTATTTTCTGAAAAATCACACACAGTTTGAATAATTTGCTGCCATCATCTTAGAGATAAATTCTCGGCAGTATACATTTTGAGTTTATACGCAAAAACAACCAACCATAAAAAATGTTTTTCCACATGACAAACAAAGAAATACTGGTTTACACTGCTCGGACTACACGCAACTTTAACATCGATCGGCGACGTTCTGCTTATCTTCACACTGATGATAATAAACAAGTCACTTTCCTTTTCCTCTTTTTTCTTTATTACTACCATAACCATCTTTAACGCTACTGTAACTATGACCATCTACATAAATCTTGTTTTTCGATCCCCGTATTTTCACCGGGATGAAACATCTCTTTGCTCTCTGCTGTGCAAGATAAAATGTTATCTTTACGTGAATTTCTAATGTTGACCTCTGACCTTTGACCTTGCAATGAATTTCTCATTTGGCCAATAAAGTTTTCAAATCTGGGCCTTTCGAATCCCATGTTCTGTTTAAAAGCTGCTTGTTCCTTACTACACGTAGAGTATCTTCTGGAACTTTACCTTATAAACCCTGAATATAAATCATATCTGCCATTAGTTCATAACCCTGATGGTCATGATCTCATTCACCATGAAGTCATGACCTCATTTATTTTAAGGTCATGATGTCCCTGACTTTAAGATCATGACATCATAATCCTTAAGGCCATGACCTCATTTATTTTAAGGTCATGATGTCCCTGACTTTAAGATCATGACATCATAATCCTTAAGGCCATGACCTCATTTATTTTAAGGTCATGACCTTATTCACCTTAAGGGCATAAGGTCATGACCCTTATTTATTTTAAGGTCATGACCTCCCTGACTTTAACATCATGACATCATAAACCTTTAGGCCATGACCTCATTTATCTTAAGGTCATGACCTTATTCACCTTATGGTCATAAGGTCATGACCCTTATTTACCTTCAGGTTATTTTCCAATTGTCTAAAGCTTTATACCCAATTCTCTGTGGTCACATTTTTAAAACCAACTGTCTTTGGGTAACATAAGATGCACTTATTTGATATCCTAAAGAAGTTGATTTTCTGTCCGCATATCATATTTTATATCATTTCTCTCTTTCCATAGGATATCCTGCAGCCGTGAGTACATGTACAACCATTAAACATTCCAACCTAAATACAGTAACTCTTCTCATCCAACATTCCTTCCTTTTCTCGGTCAAACATGAAAGTTCTTTCTTTCTTTTTTTTCATTCCTAGTAGCATGAAGTCATCAGTTCTTTCCTTCGACCATCAATCCTTACTATCACTAGAACAGCTATCATCTTGTAGATGATAACTCAGAGTTGCCTTTCTGCTTTCCGCTCCTCCGCCATCCTCTCCTTCCCTCCATCACATCACCGTTATGTCCATCATTTCGGTGTATAGCGCAGGAAGCCCGGGGCAGAGGTCGGGCCAGCGTTGCGAGCACCCCATCACGAAGTCCCGATGCATGCCACCGATTCGCCTCAGCTCCTGGACCCGCCCGTAGAGGGTCGCCATGAGTGGGGCGGCGGCTGACGGGTGGTTGCCGTCAACTTGGACCTGAAGGGCTTCGACCAGCTGGTGTTGAAGCTCCGCCACTGCTTGCGGATTGCTTAAACCCATGATATCTGAAGGAGAATACACCAGAAAATATCAGAAATACAAAATAATAATAATAATATTGGATATTTATATAGCGCACATATCCACCCTGCAAGGTGCTCAATGCACTCCAATATTACCCCAGCTCTACTACGCGTCCAATTTCGGTGCTCACAGCATTCAAAGAATTCCTTTCTACCAGTCCCCATTTACTTCACCTGGGTGGAGTGTGGCAAATATAGATCAATGTCTTACCAAAGGACATTAGTGCCGAGGCGGGATTTGTACCGCGACCTTGTGATCGACAGTCCTGTGACGTATTCACTCATCCACGAGATAGCGCTAAGCAGTACACAAATCTCCTAACTTCCTATACCCCAATATACATATAGAACACCCGCCAACCTTTCACAGCGAATATTAGGAATCTCTCAAGGCAAAATTAGGAATACAGTCTATTTTGTATATTTTACACTTTTCACACAGGATAATTCATAAAAAGAGAGGAATTTGGGGTTCCAAACAATAACAGAAGGACAAAAAATTGGATCATTCCTCCAAAATAGGAATGGTTGGCAGCTATGCTCTAGCAGTCCTTTTTAAGACATCTAGACCTATTTTCCTGGAATACTGTTACATTTGTTCATCTGATCTCGCTGTAATACAAGTCCAATGTCAAGTAGTATTCAACCCCTGATCCCTAATTGTGCATATCTGCGTTTCAGTTTAGTCTATCAAATATGTGTCATGAAATATTTTTCCTATTTAACTGTGATGGTTGATGGTTATTTTACCTGACTGCTAAGAAAGCAAAAATGCTTGTAAGTAAGCAACCAGATGGCCGACGGCTTTAGGTCCTCTCCGAGGGACCTGGTAGTGAGGATTAATGCCTTACCAAAGGGCTGAGAACCATGATTTTGCTACCTGTACGTAAATCATTCTAGCTCTTAAAGGGATCCCGTAACTTTGTCTTAGATTCTTTAAAAAAATCCTTGATTTAGCTCATGCTGCAATGATAATTATAAACCTTTAGGTCAGTCAGGAATCCCATGACTTTTACAAGACGATCGCCTGTCTGATTATCAAGATATTTATGATTGGAAATTGAAACCAAATTGTGCGTTTTCCTAACGGTTTTCATAACACAATTGGGGAAAACGAGTAGGTAAAACCGGTCACTCAAAGATGTTTCACTTTTTTGAGGCACTTCTTGATATTTTGAAGCGCAATTTTTTTAGGGCTTCAATATTACACCATATCACAGACACTGATAACACGTGGGGCCATGCATCTCAGATTTAACGATGCCTTTAACAGATGTAATCATCTCCTTGATTACGAAAAGATCTTGGAAATCTAGCAATACCCTACCATTTGCTGCTAGTAGGGAAGATGCATACAGCGCCACCTCCGTTTCCAGCAAACCCAGCTGATTGAACTCTTGCGAAAACTGATGCATGGCGTGGTAGAGGTCGCTGCCGAACACGTGGTAGAGCTGTTGCCATAGTAACGACCCTGTACCCATGCCGTTGACCCCAGATGATGGGGAGTGGTGCATGTCCATGGTAAGTGATGCCATCAACGGACCCATTCCATTGTTGGTGTGGGGGGCGGAAGGAATCATGAGGAGAGGGGCGATCCTTACAACCCACATTTCAAAGAAACTGGCAAAATTTGAAGAAAAAGAGAAATGAGGTTTAGACACTTGACTGCAGATGCGAAGGACATGGGTTCAATCTCTGATGCAGCACTTTCCCTAACCAAGGTATTTTATCTACTTTGCCTCTCACCACCATGTTTATTCTATCCCCCCATAAATTGCACACCTTTTTCCTTTTTAACATTCTATTAGCTTTTTCTTTCACGTAACTGAGTAAACGTTATTTTAAAATAAGTTCTAGGTAATAAACACAATATATATTTTCATATCCACTTAATCCTAAGAAGGCAACAGTTAAACTGCATATCATATAACGCTGATTTTTTGGCGTGATTAATTTTTTCACGCTGAGCGACCCGAAAGAGTAGTCTGAATAAACCCAACTGGTCATTCTGTATTTAACACAGATTTTAGTAAGACCAATCTTGTACTTCATCTAGTTTAAAACAAAGACCCGAAAGCATATTCGCTGGTTCTTAAATTTGTGTTGCACGCAATTCATCCATTCAAAACATGCATAAGAAGTCATGCTTATATTTTCGCGAGTTCTAAAATTTGTGCTTGCCGATCTTAGCGCAAGATCCGCGAAAGTTAATGTTCAGCAAATATTTCTACTTTTAGAGTAGTCTGAATAAAACCAACCGGTCATTTTAGTAAGACCAATTCATCATGTATAAAACATGATTGGTAGTGACACCAACTAATGATACTATTCTGTACTTCATCTAGTTTTTAAAAAGACCAACTGGTCATTCTCTATTTCATCGAACTTTCAGTAAGACAACCTAATCATTAGATAACTCACCTAGATTTCAGTAAGAGCAGTTGGTCATCCTGGGTCAAATTCCTGAACCCTGGAATGGCTTTGGCAAATTCCACTTGACCGCTGACGGCTTGGTCAAGAATATGGGCCAACTGGACCCACTGATTTCGACCCCGAGCATCCATGTCTTCGCTCGGAAAGTGAGAGTTTTGATTTTCCTGTGGCGATGGAAGAAAATACATCAAAAATGATAACCATTCTTCAGGTAAATATATTTAAAAATCATACAAAACCTCATTCTTAAAGGCCGGCTATACTAATTCAGCCAGAAGGAATTAGACCACCCAGCAAGGTCACTGACAGGTGGCTATCTCATTTACTCAGCTCTCAATTAACATAAGAAAAAGAGGATCATGGGGTTACCACAAGGCACCGATTGGGGAAGTTTTCTATGTAGAGGGAGCAAGTAGCTACAAGTAGTACAGTGTGGCTTTAAATCTGATGTCCATGGTTAGCAGTTCTGGTAATGATTTTAGAAGAAGGAGTATCATCTAATGAATCTCCACCACACCAAAAGCTGGACTATTATACCATTTCAAGAAAGAGCTCCATATTTCAAATTGAATACCCTTCATCTTATTAGTGATACACTTTCAGGTTGTAAATTTATTTGAGACAAGTCTTGTCAAAAAATCTTAAACCTATCTGTTTAATTTGGAATATGGTTAATTGTTCTTTCATTTTATTTTGTACTGTCTTACTCCTGCTCCATTGTTCATAATGCAGATACTTCTACGTGATATTTTTTTCTTTTCTTTTTTGGTTGTATTTCATAAGTGTGCCTCAAGCATTTGCTTTCCAGTGCATTTCGGAGCCTTCCGAGTACCCATTTACATCACCTGGGTTGAGTGTGGCAAATGTAGATCAACGTCTTGCCAAAGGACATTGGTGTCGTGGCGAGACTCGAACCGAGGACCTTTTGATCGACAGTCCGGTGACATATCCACCCGACCACGACACCTCTAAAAAGTGAGAAGAATTAGCTTCTTACCTGAGGAAACGTGAAGCCCCTGAGAAACGGTGCACTGGATGGTGTATACAAACACGTCATACGGAAAGCATACGATATCGTGTTTACTAGCTCGTACATCTCGGCCTGCTTGAGGTGCAACGACGGGTCCGCCCCCATCGGTAGCATAGAATGGGGCGGGGTCAGGTCAAAGGTCGAACCGTTGACAGGCATGGGAGGGAACGGCTGGAGGATGTCGTCCGTGTCGCTGGGCCCGTATTCAGAGTCCGTGCTCTTCTTCCGCATCGCCGTGGCCCCGCCCGGTGATAAGCCCGCTACCGGTCCGTTCTTCTTACCCCTCTGAGGAACCCTGCCGTACCTAACAGCTGCTTTAAACAAAATAAAACAAAATACAACAATTAAAGTGGATTAATACGATTTGGGGATGATTCTCTCGTAGCAAGTCGATCATTTGGTCATTTTGTGTCCCGAAGTGGATAAAGCATCATTAAAATAAAAGCCTATCAAATTATTGCAAGGATCAAGCACGTTGGGACAAAATAGGATGGATCCTTTTATTATAGATAGCTCTAAAGTACAAAGTCCAGGGTGCTAACCATTGTCATTGCAGTGTCAGCACTTGCTGTCACTCACTGCTGGTTTTGGCAATATTTTTGGTTGAAATTCAGTTTTTTGCATGCAAAATTTATATCCTAAAATGTACAGCATTTTGGGAAGGAAAATATTGTCCCCAAACAAGAACACCTTCCTTTCTTTCTTCTTACTTTCAATCTCCCCTCCTCTCTTTACCCCCCCCCCCCCCCCTTCCACTCTCACTCTCTCTCTCTCTCTGTACCCCCTCTTTTTCTTCTTCTTTCTCTCTCCCCCACCATCTCTTTCTTCCACTCCCTCTTATTGCTTTATCCCCTTTCCTATGGAATGATATATTTCACACATTTCAGAATACAGGATGTTCCTGACATCAGGCCTCAAGTCCGTCAAAAAGTACAACGCACTTGTTGGAAATCCTGCCCTCTAACATTCAACCTTGTTAAGTTAAGCCCCTTCCTTTGGCTGGGGCAACATGGCATTATGAGATCATGGACATGACATGTTGATGGTACAAGGACTTAAGTCACAGTCTGGATAATTTCAAGCAACAAGGTACCAAGAACTGTGAGTCATTAGGAATCCCAAAACATGAAGCACCTTTCTGGGGGGGGGTGGGTGGGGGTGTTGCACAAAGATTCTAAGTTGAACTTATCTCTGAGTTGGACTTACCAATTATGGAAAGCCATTAGCATCCTTGAAAATATTTTGTAAAAGTTATTTTAAAAGGCATAAAATGTTGATTCAAATCATTCATATTTTCTATTATCATGGGAGATTTCATGTTCTTGATGTGGAATTTATGACAAGTCTAAAATACTTGAATTTTTGCTTTTGAATATATTTCATTATCAAGCTACAAATGGCTCTCCATAATATTTAAGTCCAACTTAGAGTTAAGTTTGACTTAGAATCTTTGTGAAACACCCCCCAATTCTGACAAGATCACAGATATGTCATAAGCATAATCAACTGAAGTAACAGTTACTCAATCTACAAATTGAAGGCAAGAAGGAAATATAGAATTATGAAATACTAGTTTTCAAACATTAAGAACATGCCACAAACATTGATGCAATATTACCATAAGGTTCTCAATATCTCTATTGCTTGGAATCAGAAAATGATTTTGTTAAGATTCTAATCCTGATTTCAATTTCAAACTAAACCAGAATGCCCTCAAAACAAACCGCTATGAGACTAAGGCATCTTAAAAACAGGTTTTGTTTCTAAAGATAATAAATTTTCAGAATTCCTTTAATTACAATTTGTCCAAATCTATAATAGAGTTCTGGAAAGAGGTGAAAAATAATTTGTGAGCGTTATCATTGTTATTTTGCAAGTGTGGAAGAACATCAGATTAAAAATGTTTCCTGAAAAGCATGGCTCTTCAAATGCATTAATATTCTAAATATGGCATGTAACAGCATACAAAGCGTGACAGATTTTTATGCCACATATTTGTGTAGTCTCATAGACATCTTTCTGTGTACAGTGCTTGTAACATTTCCAAGACTGGGCCAAATTTCATATCACTTTGATGATTCCAGAACCTTGCAGTACACAGCAATACTTATATGCTAGACGATCAACATTTTCTGATCGATACCACACTATTTCTTTCGCAATGCAATCGCATGACCAGAACTCGACTAACTTTATCTTCAAACAGGCTCTGTGCAATTCGTTTCTAGACCTTTCGTGCAAAAGGGAAACCCCATCGTCAAAATTTGAGTCAGCTAGGAGAGCCCGAGATGAGTCGCAAAATTGTCAATATTATGCAGCGTGAAAATGTTAATGTCGAGGAGGTGTGTCACTTCCCGTTCTCCATTGAGGCGCCACAGTGGAGGAGGGAAGAAGGAGGGAAAGAAGGAAGGGCAAAAGGGATAAGTTTTTTAATGTTTTTCGATCAAAATTGGCAATTTTTGGACATTCTCACCTATGTACATTGTTTTTTCACAGACAATTTATTTTATTTTATTTGTGGCAAAAAATTAACTTGAAGAACAATATGCGATCAATAAAGCGCTAAAAGTCAATTCTGTCCTGAAAGCATTAAACCGGTTTAACCACCACAGATTTAATGTGGGAAGTGAAATAAATGTTTTTTTGTTTTGTTTAATATGTAATTGCTAGTCTATTTTGTTTGTTATAGCGCTTAGAGAATTCGGTGGTAAGTGTTTTATAAACAAATTTTTATTATTATTATTATAAAATGTGAAAGTTTTGTTTGATTGCTCCTCTGAAGGATTTGTATTGTTTTTGTCCAATATCACCAATAACTTTCACTTTTTAAACAAGATTGATAACTTACAAATCATTCTCATTATTTCTATTAAAATTATCATTAACAACCTTCCTAAAAGCTGATCATTTAATAGTATTCTCAGAGATATTTCTCCTTTTTTTTTCAAATTCAGAGGCCAGTTAACAAGCAGTTCAAATACTTACATGAAAATGTTAAAATATTTTCAAGTATTCATTGGTGCCTTAGACAACATTGCCTACCATCTCTGACTGATGATTATGAAGTTGAGTAATTTTTAATGGTTCTCACCCGGCTCCGCCCCCCTCCCTCTCCGCCCCCCTCCCTCTCCAACGCAGGGGGCATGAGTGACAAGCACCCCATCAGGGGAAGTGGTGTTGATTAGAACAGATTAGAGTCCTGGGAAGCCCCAGCTTTGACTTATGACACCTACCCCCCATTCAGCCTACCCTAATTCATCGTACAGCCGCTACATGAATACGAAAACCGGATGGCTATACGATATTCGTAGGTTTATTTGCACTTTTTTGTTTCTTTAATATGTCATTGTTTTTCAGTCTAATTTGTTTGTTATAGCGATTAGAGACTTCGGTGGTAAGCGCTTTATAAGTAAGGTTTTTATTATTATTATCACTATCATTGAAGGTTTTTTTTCTAGTCTGAAAGTCCTATAACATGATACATTCATGAAGCAAAACAAAAATCATATACAAAAATCAAATCAAATCAAGAAAGAATTAGGTTTTTCGATTCTCCTCTGAGCATTGCATTGCACAAAACCTGTATAAGTGGTTGGGGCTTAAATCGTGAGCAAGTACTGATGATATGCTACTGTAACTGTGACTGTCGGGTCTACTGACCTCTTTGTAACTACACGTAACTAGATGTGTAGTTTCTTTACACGTTTCTTTATATACCGTAATAAACCTTCACACGTGTGCACAACCTTCAGGTATGTGACGATTAATTATTATGACGTTCCTTGATGCATGTTTTCTACATGCTTGTCTGAACAGGCCCGCTTCACAGTCGTCCCTGTCAAACTGAGAAACAGCGCACTGACTAACCCCCCTTACTCACAGAATCAACAAAGCTTGCTCAATTACGCGCACCACCCAGCTTCAGGAGCCAAAAGGGCGTCTGTGCTGGCTCCCGGGCGTGGCCATTAGTACCTTCTGCCTCTAAACCACCATAGGAAGTGGCTCATAGACCTCTATGACTTTCACCTTTGAAAGGTGCGAAAGGTTGCCCAAGTGATAGCTACGAGTTATTAAGCTTTAATTGCCGCTAATAGAGGGCGGTCCACTCTGATTTACTACTGCTACTAATCAACGCTCGACTGGTTTGCGCCGAATGGCCATTACTAGGTCATCGTTAAGAACTGGGTTATACCCTCCACAAGCGTGAGGTGTTCTCCAACAAAGTTCCAGAAAGGCATCGAGTCCTTGGTACGTCTTTGACCAAGTCTAGAGGGGGTGTTCCACAAAGACTTAGATCGCCTAAGGGAGGAGGGGCAGGATTGTTTGTTAGAGGGGGGGGGGGTGGGCTTGAGCCCCCCAAAAGCATGCAAAATCAAGGGTGCACGGAAAGGGTGTTCATATCGATAACTTATAAAGCAACAAATAATTCAAAAAATAATAATAAAAATAAATCAATCTATAAATAAATCAGTACGTAAATCAACAAACGAACAAGTAAACGTATAAATAATAATGGATAAATAAAAAGAGCAGAAATAAACTGAAAAGATAAGATAGGGGAAGCATCTCTCACATGTCTTACCGTCTCTTGACATGCCTACCGCCAAGCACTTCTTAAAGCGACAATGCTGACATCTGTTGCGATTCATCCTCCCTATCGTACAGTGACCGTTGCCATGACGACATGTGTACTCCTTTTCTCTTTTGCTGCTTCTCCTGAAGAAGCCCTGTTTGATGCAGAGAAGGGATTAAAGAAGATAAGATGAAACTATTGGTAACGCCCCACGCCCCATAGCTACTAATTGCGCCCTCTATATAGTAAATAGTGCCTAAGCGGTGACCATTGGTAACCACCTGTCTAATCCCTCCTGGCCAAAGAAGTGCAGAGGGGCTTTAAAGCTACAAGAAGACCTTCAACATGTAATGCAGATAAAATTGTAGAGCAAATAGATGATGTTCTTCCAACCATTGGAGCTGAGCAAGAGGAGGAGGAGGGCATCGATTGGGAATATTAAGGAAGCATGCAAAGTCAAATGCGAGGCAATGCTTCTTTTTCATAAAGAGTGATATCAGAATGAAATGATCCACCATCCCGCCATTATCTAAGACAAATCTCAAGAAATGTTGGCCATACAGAGAAGCTCAATTAGCCCCCATGAATTTCAAACTATAGGTGTTCTTTCAAGCCAAAAAAGACACACTTCCAATGCAGAAATGTCCGTTCCTCATGCTGTTATTTCCATATCAGGACCTATAGTTCAACAGTAGCTAAGTTTTTCAGTTTTTTCTGTATTATCAGCGTTTCATTCTTTTTGAGAATATTTAAGCTTTCACTTTTTATAAATACGTACTCTTCATAAATCTCCATTGAGTTTTCCATTGAAGTAGTGATCAAAGTTTTAGGGCACTTGCAAAAAAAAAAAAAAAAAGTATTTTATGAAGAAAAAAGTAATACCGTAATTTTTTATATTATGGACTTTCTTGATGGGTTAGAACTATGATATCCTTGTTCTAACTAGCTTGGTCAGACACATATAGAGGAGAGCTGATAATCATTGGACCCATGGCAGTGTTTCATTCAAGACGCCATCACGCTACAAGTCACGATGTTCCGCAAAATCATGTAAAAATTGACTTACTTTGCATCCTTCACAGGCTAAGACGCCGTAGTGGAATCCTGAAGACTTGTCGCCGCAGACCTGACAGCAAGAGTTGGGCGGTGGTGATTGCATGTGACCTTGGGTTGAGGTGGGTTTCTGGACGGGCTGATGTGAGGTACTGGTTGCGGCCATTGCGGTGGGCGTGTGGCTCGGGGTATCATCTAGTCAAAGACACAAATAGAAAGAGAAGATGGTTACAAGGTTGTAGAACTGTAAAGAACATATGAATGACTGATTGAGCTGCTTCTGTTCACGTATAGGGAAAAGGAAGTTATGTGAGGTACTGGTTGCGGCCATTGCGGTAGGCGAGTGGCTCGGAGAATCATCTAGTCGAAGACACACGTAGAAAGAGAAGATGGTAAAGAACATATGCATGACTGATTGAAGTTCCAGTACTAGCTGCTTCTGATCATGTGTAATGAAAAGAAAGCGATGTGAGGTACAAGTTGCGGCCTTTGCGGTTGGCGAGTGGCTCGGAGTATCATCTAGTCAAAGACAAACAAAAAGAGTGAAGGTGGTTTGGTTTTAGGATAGGCTTTGAGTGAATCCATTGTCCGTTCAAAGGCACATTTAGAGGACATATATGTTAGGCTTATTATGTACCAATGTGAAGTGAAGTACCGTTTGTGGCCATTGCGGTTGGCGTGTCGCTATGACAGGTATCATCTGGTCAAAGACATATAGAAAGAGAGAGAGAGAGAGCGAGGGAGAAGATGGTCATGTGGCTGTAAAGTTGGAAATAGCTACTACTACACTTGGGTGAAGGGAAGCAATGTAGATAAAATGCCTTGCAAAGCCATAAGTGCCATGCAGGGGTTTGAAATCACGACTTGGCATAGGCCAGAGCCATCTATACACAGAGTTTGGCCAACTTGATTTCACTGGGTCACAACATGGCGTATATTCTTTTGTTTTGTGCTTGACCAACAAAGCAGTAGTTGCCATATTGTGTCCAACTTGAACCAGGTCTCTTAATCAATGGCACTGGCATAGGCTATACAGGAGAGTAAGTTTCCCTGCAGATTGACAAAAGTAGACCTAGCTGCAAAATCTTGTAAAGCGGTTGGGTTGGGGGTGGTAAAACAATATGAGCATGGCATATCCAGATGGAATTTCATCTCAATGAAAATGCCTTAAACAAGTTCAAGAGGATTCCTGAGGAGAGCAAATGATGCAAGGTAAAGGGGAAACATAGAAGTACACATGAGCAGGATTCTAAATGAAATACTTCAAAGATCTGAAGCATTTTTTTTACTTTAACCTTCATTCAAAGCAAGTAAGCAGCATCATCTTCCCTACTACGGTAGCAGGATGAAAGTCAAGAGTTTATTTTTTTCATAACCATTCCATCTCTCCCTCAGTTTGATTCAGAAAATTGCTCACAACCATTTGGTTAGTTGATGATCATCCTGGAATTTGGCCGCTGTCCAAGGAACGTGGCATGAGACAAAAAAACTGTGCCCCCAATCTCTCCACCCCGCCCCTTCTCCAAACACAACAATAAGCGGGACCCTTTAGACATACTTCTTCAGGGTTTCTCCTTTGATCATAACCTTGTCAAAGTTTGAGGACCTTTGCTTGGCGATTGTGGCCCCAAGACTCTCGGAATCGGCGGTGACCTTTTGACCCTCCTTGTCCTTATTTGGGGGGTTGTGGTCAGCCATGTTGACAGACCGACAAGGAATCAGGTAAGATGTGTGCTAACACTGACCAACCAGCACACATACCATACCACATCAAGAATGAGAGTATACCTTACAGCCAATGAGAGAGAGAGAGGGAGACAGAGAGAGGGAGAGAGGTGGAAAAAAAGGGGGTGGATGGGTGGGATGGAGAGACATTCATGTGTGTGTGTGTGTGTGTGGGGGGGGGGGGGGTTAATGCTAATAGAATACAAGTAGAGGATGAGAAAGGAGGAAGAAAAGGTTTGATAGACATGCAGAGAGGCAGAGAGAGAGAGATCAAAGAATGGGAGGGAGGGGGGGGGGGGAAGTCATGAGAAAGAGGAAAGAGAAATGAGAAGGTGGAAGAAAATACTAGGGATAAATAGAGGGCGAGAAAGAAAGGGGGGATGAGAAATGTGGGGGAGGGGCGAGAGAAAGAGAGAGAGAGAGAGAGAGACGGACAGACAGACAATTTTAGACAGAGATGCTCCATGCATTATATACCTGAAAAATCAAAAAAATTCTGTTCTTAACCTCCATTTATATTGATCCTTTCTGGCAAGAAACCTTATATAAGGGTTTCATATCTCCTTTAGATAGTGAACATATAGGCCTTCGCGATACATGTATACCTATTGCACTGCATGTAACCAGGTAGGTACCCTACCAAATAGTGAAACAAAGGAGAGAAGAAGCAAATCTACTGAGTGAGTAAACTATTCCTGAAGCAACATGCCATACAGAGGGGACAGACACAACCAGAGAGAGAGAGAGAGAGAGAGAGAGAGAGTGCGCTAATACAGTCATACCGGTATATGACTAGAAATAGCTTGTTTATTGAAGGTACTATAGACCAGTTTTGGAAACGCCCCCCTCTCAAAAAATGAAATGGAAGCTCTTATTACCAATCATGTGAAAGAATATGTTTTGACTAATACGTGATGATACAAATTTCGCTGGGAAACCGCCTACTAATTGATAAATTTGGTAAATTATTATATCTATCTGGACCGGATAGATATCGCGCACATGTCGCTTAGTCCCATACTTCATGTTTTGATGTACAGTGCTTGTAATTTTACCTTGACTGGGCGAAATTCTTATCATTTTGATGATTCCAGAACCTTGCACGACACACCAATACTTAAATGCTAGATGATCAACCTTTTCTGATCGATTACACGTTTCTTTCACAATGCAATCGCATGGCCAGAACTGGTCTTTACCTTGAACATGTACTCACTCAATACTCATATTTGTGTTTAGTGCTCTTGTTTATCGTTGTTGTTTTCAGCAAGATATGACTATATACATGTAAGAGGAAGGGGAGGGGGGTATAGGGAGTAGTATACAGCCATGAAATAGATCTACGGCCTAGAGAATATATGCCAACTAGTTAAAGAAAAAGTTGAGCACTTATATTGCAAATAAACTATCTAGAAGTTTTTTTGAGTTAGTTGTCGTAATATGCTGTGTGAAGTAATAATTATTACTTTGTTATAATTGAAATTACAATTACTATAGCCGTGTTGCTGAAAATAAGAAACGATAAATAAGACCATTGAACACAAATATGAGTATTGAATACATGTTGATAAACAAATAATTACTTGTCATATATCTAGACTACAGTAGCTCTCTCTCTCTCTCTCTCTCTCTCTCTCTCTCTCTCTCTCTCTCTCTCTCTCTCTCTCTCTCTCTCTCTCTCCCTCCCTCTCTCCCTCCCTCCCTCCCTCTCTCCCTCCCTCCCTCCCTCCCTCCCTAGCTCTGTCTGTCTCCTCTGTATCTCTTTACCAGCTTTATCTGTCTGTGCCCATTTCTCTAGTTGTCTCAACCTGCATCTGCCTATAGGCCTACTGTCTGTCTGTCCGTCTGTCTGCCCCTGGTGTTTGTCCGCACATGCGTCTGTCCAGGGGCATTCATAAACCTCAAATAATTTTTTTTTTTTTTTGGGGGGGGGGGGGGGGGAGGTGGTATAATAGGCGGTATAATTATGCCCTGTAGAATTCCTGATTAATTATTACATTCATGGGACAGGGTTGCTGCAACTTGCTCCTCCCCAGACCACCTATGACTTGTCTATCTGTCTGTCTCTCTGTACATGTTTGTCTGTCTTTGAATGTGTGTGTGTGTGTCTCTGTCCGTGTGGGTATAATTATGTGTGTGTCACTCTCTCTGTCTGTCTGTCTGCTTGTCTCTCTCTCTCTCTCTCTGTATATGCATGTCTGTCTTTGAATGTGTGCATGTGTGTCTCTCTCTGTGTCTGTCTGCTTGTCTGTCTGTCTCTCTCTCTCTCTCTCTATATATATATGTACATGTCTGTCTGTCTTTGACTGTGCACATGTGAGTGTGTCTCTCTGTGTCTCTGTCTGTCTGCTTGTCTGTCTGTCTCCCCCCCCCCCCCTCCCCCATGAAATTACAAATACACCTGTCGTATTGTAGCTAGCTGTCTATCCTCTCCCTCAAGTCAATATGCCCCTTTCTCTGTCTCTACCTCTGTCACGCTGTCTCTGTCCCCGACTCTCTAAGTCTGTCTATCCCGCCCTCTCCCCGCTTAACACATGTAATTCTTTACCTGAAAACGAGCTCTTACAAACTTTGATTAAAAACTCAATTTTTCACGGCGGGAAAACTCGAAAGAGACCCAGGTGCATGTCACACTATTTTGTCTTTGTAACGCAAAAAGTAAAATCTCTCAAGGTGGCAAAATTTTTGTTCGGACTTACAGAGAAGAGGCGTGATATGTCCAGCTATGTCCAGCGCTGGCCAGCCCAGCATGAGGAGGTATCGGTCATCACACGTGAGAGAAACTGACCAGAGAGAGGCTGACCAGTGGCTTGAAAAATCTTGAACTTGTTCCAATAACTGAAGTCTGGGTATGTGTGCTGTGTGTGTTGCAGTCTGGGTGTATATATATATTTATAGTGGGAGCACACTGACCAACCGAACTGGACATGCGTGTCTGTGCAGTGTCTAGGTGTGTGTGTGTGTGTGGGTGGGTTCGTGTTCTGGGGCTGTGTTACATTACAATGTCAAAGACACGAATGCCTCGGTAGTCTACCCCCATCAGACCCGTGCTTAGTTTTTTTGTTACCTTTCACAGACAAATTTGAATTGTGTGCCTTCCTCAAGAATTAACAAAACAAATTAAGGACTACGACACATTACAAAAAAAGGGTTGGGTCATCCCCATTTTCAATCATCTATTTAGAAAAAAGATTACCAGAGAACTCAAGAGAAACTACTTGAAATGTCAACACATCTTTTCTTTTCAATAATTACTATGTATTAAATCAAAGGTTGTACTCTTTCTCTGTAGGCTGTCCTATAGTATAGATTTTCTTTCTGTTTGTATGTATGTCTATATTTCCAGCTGTCTCTGTCTGTCCGTCTCTCTGTCTCTCTCTCTCTCTCTCTCTCTGTCTATCTCTCCCTCCCCCTCTCTGTCTTTCTGTCTGTCTCTCTCTGTATGTCTGTATGTCCATCTGTCTCTATATATGTCTGTCTCCCCCTCTGACTCTATCTCTGTCTCTGTCTCTGTCCCTCTCTCTCTTTCTCTGCCCCCACCCCCTGTCTCTCTCTCTAATCTTAAAATGCATACTACTCTGCAAATATTAAGAAAATTACTTATCAATGCAAACATTGCTAATGTGTGTATGAATACTTTTAAACCTGTTCCTCAAAACAGAAAGCAATGTGCAGTATAATATAGCTCCATTGGCCCGACAAGAATCGAGGATTAAAAGGGATCAAGAAATTGACATTAACCAACAAATCACGGATATAGAATTTTCATGCACACTCCTCATCACAAAGCTTTGTTGGTTTCAATTCTTTTGGCACCCCCACCCCCCCCCCCCCCCCCCCCCCCCCTACCTCCACACACACACTTTATCATCATAGACATTCAAGGGTCTGCGACTACAGACTACCCACAGTCACAGCCAAGGCTGTGTGATATCAAACAGAAATAGACTGGGCATTTGTGTTAGACTGGACATTGAAAAATTCAGCCACACACACACACACATACATTCTATTTCTATATATACCAATATATCCTATATGTATGTACACACACATACATACACTGCCCAGGTCTTGGCAAATGTCCATTCTTTTCGCTCCGGCCAGGTCAAGGCTATTCGGAGATTATTTTCATGCTATTTTTTTCTCTCTTTTTATTTATCCCCATAAATCCCCTGGGAGGATTCTATACACATAATCCCAAAACCTGCTTGGACATCGTAAATTGCGGTCAGCGATTGTTCATGACACTCAGGAGCCAGTATTGGACTTCCTACTTTCGTAAGTCATGTCCAGTTTGGAGGCGAGCGGACAATGTGAAGGCTAGGGGGAGAGTGGGGTTTAAAACACCCCCCCCCCCCCTTAATCATTTTCAGATGGGTATCAATGCTATTGGATGTCCCTTTGGACAAAAAAATGACAAATTATTTTAAAAGCATTTGTTACTCTGTTCAATATAACCATACTCTTTCACATCCACCTTCAAATAAATGTTATTTCTCTCACTCAACTTCAAACATTACTAGCACTTCTCTATCGATACTACTACTACTACTACTACTACTACTACTACTACTACTACTACTACTACTACTCCTCCTGCTGCTGCTGCTGCTACTGCTGCTGCTACTACTATTACTACTACTACTACTACTACTACTACTACTACTACTACTACTGCTACAACTATTACTTTCACTGCACTGTAGCTGCTAATACTGTTGGGACTACAATGTGCATTTGCACTTTAAATTAGCTCAAGCTATTCCTCAATTAAAATTAGCAAGCTATTTAAAAAACTTTGCCAACAAGATTGTGGCCTAAACAACTTTAACCATTTTATCAATAGGAAACAACACTCCTCTCTTCTCCTCAGTTGCATCCTAAAAACTAACGCACTTTCATCTCATTTGCTGGCGTCCGCTTGGCCACGCCTTCCTCCTCAGCCCATCTCCGTCATCATCAATCGCTTTCATTTCATTCTCAGTTTAACAGACTGCCCTTTATCATCATGCTAAATACAAGAGAAATTATCTAATGTCCTTCCAAAACCTTTCTTCCATTTTCCCTTCTATTCTCCATTCTTCACTATAATCTCCATCTTTTTCTCCATTATCTATTTCATCCATATCATTTTAATCATCATTAATAGTATCAGTTCAGCAGATAGTATAAGACAACATAACCTAATCAACATCAATTACTCACTATCGTCGACCCCTTCCCCCCCCCCCCCCAACAAAAAACTGTTCCTCCACTCACCCCAGCCTCCCACATCCTTCCATCCCCCTTCCTCCTTCCTCCCTCTCCTAGCTCCTCCACCTCTCTCCCTCCTGAGCAGCATCAATCGCTACCATTTTACTGTCAGTTTAACAGACTTCCACCAATATCATCATCATTCCTACCAGGCCCAAGTCCAAGGCGTCTGCTGTGAAGGTCTCCTTTGTCGAAGGGGGCATTAAAAATATCTCCCACTTTATCCCCAGTTTATTTATCCAACATCAACAACCAAACAAAAAAATCTGGAGCCTTTTCGGACCTTAAAAGTACTGTCCAGAGAGTCATTTCTGGTCAGTAAATTTAGTTTATGAGATCCAAAACAAAGAGCCATTCTTTCATCCGTTTGTCTTTATCTTTCTACTTATTTGATCCAACATGAACACTCTTTGTCTGTCTGCTGTAAGCTTGATTAATTATAGTCTCTAAAATGATAACAAAATTAATTCAGCACTTATATGGTTATTACTCGATAATACTATTTTTTCATATGATTGTAACTACAGGGATGCCAGTCAGTTTTACTCACTGGGCCTGAAAAGAAGCCAAAACATGTTGAAGCCCCATATGTGCTGAGAGCTGGGAGAGGTTTAACATTTAAAATCTACTGTTCTTGAAAATAACTGGCTGAACTATTTTATTTAAATCAAGTAGAATGTGAAAAATATTACTCATTTAATAGTAATATTGATTATAGAACAAAAATTGATTTAAAATGATTTAAGTATTAGAAGTACCAGGTACACTTGTTTTGTAGCATGCAATCATGGTTACTGTACAATACTCCACCTTATTGGTATTTAAATTAAACAACATCAAAAAGACTGGTGCATGATTCAAATTAATGGAAAGGGACAAAAACAAAAACGGGTAAACTAAGGAGAATGGTAGCCAATCACTAAGATGCCTCTTGTTAGAAACATAGGCCTGCATTATAGCCTTCACAACGTCACAAGATGTATGCTACCGGAATGTTTATGTGATGTCATAGATTCTATTAGCCAAAAGAAGCAGGTCACTTCCTGACCCCGTTCCACATGACCATCACATTCACCCCATTTCTAACCTGTTTTTGTTTTATCTCTTGACCAACCGCAAACCTTATTTACATCGTTTGTCTCAAGTGACCATTGGTCATCTACATCCTTGAGACAGTCAACCTCAAGAATGTTTATCCTCAACGTAATAAACCTTGGAAGTATGAACTCCTCAGACCGCAGCAAGGACATTGGGTGGACAGTCATGTGCTTGGACACTGTGTGACAACAGCTTGTTCACATTGAGGTGTGTTGTGTTCTTATTGATGCGTTAGAATGGTCGCACTAATGTCACGTGTTAACATGATTGTCTAGGCTATTAAAGGAAAGATGGTGAATGAATGGACCAACATGGACATGATAATACTCATGTTCACACTGATCACATTAATGTAAAGTGTGAACATGACTAAAAAGAACACAGCATGGGGAAACAAGTGGACAGTCTCCTGTCTATACAGGGCATACACCGGTCTGGTGTGAACATGTGAGCAACACATTGAGTAATGACTCACATGCATATATACATACACAACAGATACATTCACACTGAGGTATCAAACAAAATGCGATTGTATTGTTAGTATGAACGTAAGGGAGAGATTCAAAGGGAGAGGGAAAGAAAAAGACAGTTATATGGAGAGAGAGGGGGAGAGATAGGGAGAGAGAGAAGGAGAGAGAGAGAGGGAGAGAGAGAGAGAGATAGAGAGAGAGAGAGAGAGATAGAGAGAGAGAGAGAGAGAGAGAGAGGGGGGGGGAGGAATGGGGCACTTAAAGAAGTTAGAGGGCATTCTTTGTAAATATATAGGCCTAAAATAATGCAAGTTTCAACATATTCATATGACTAATGCCAAACATACTGAACTTCTGAACCTCCATACACACATGTATACCTGCAAGAATAACAAGGACATTTGTGTTTAACATTGGTCAAATAACAAACTTTACTTAACCTCCTTTTTTTTCTAGTTTTAGATTTTTGATTGATCCTACACTGAATGACTAAAACAAAAGTAAACAGAAATATATTCATGTAATTGTTGAAAATTTGTTTTGAGCTGGCTAGGTCAATCATGCAGTTCTGCAAACTTTTGTGAACTTTTCACCTCCATGCCATATTCAACCCCCTCCCCCCCCCCCCCTCAAAACAAAAAATGAAAGGGGCACTTGGACCCTTACCTTAATAAAGCCCCCCGTTTACTTAACTGACTCACTTGGTCAATATGAAAAAGAAAAAAACATGTGACCTATACTAATATTCCTAATCCTTTCGAAAAAAAAGTTAAAATGAAAGTAAAAAGATCTCCAGAATATCCTAAAATTTGTGTGTTCTAACATCTTTCATATGAACCTACACTGAATTTGAGTATCACTCCCCCACCCTTCTACAAAAGAATGTACCTGTTGCTTCTGTTAGCAGTCAGCTAGAAGCAAGAAAGAAAGAGGATGATTGCAAAGAAAGGAAACCAAGTGATGAGGTTGCTATTCAAGAAGGATGTAAGGGTATCAGAAGAATATACTAAATATCACAAGAAAATGACAAAGTTAAAGATCAAAAACGAAAGGTAAAGATACAGAAAATTAAAACAACCCTGCTTATTATTTCAAAAATACTGATGAATCATAAAAGAGGCAAACTTATTTATACAAGTTTGTATAAAATAATGTGGATAGCTGGAATGTGTATTGTTCAGTTCATTTCAGATTTTTACCGAAAGTTTGGGGTCATGACCTCTTGGAGATGATGATGATGTGAGTGGACATTGGTGGACATTGGTAGACAATGGTCATTATTATTGTTTTCAGCCCAGATTAATGGAAAACTAAGAGGAAGTAGAGACATACTTCAATACCAACAGAGCAGGTGATCCATCTTGTCTAACAGTTTACACCAAGTTTGTTTTTATTGACTTGAACCTTCAAAAGTCCTTCAACTTCTCAACCCGAAATCTAAACAAAAGCTGAACAACTTGAGACACAAAGGCTTTGGAGGCAAAGTCATCCATTATCACATATATTCCTTCATTTCAAGCACGTTTTAACACTTCAGAAGCTGAAATTTAACCTTCCATCTTATCATCTTTCTCTGTTAAAAGTGTTGGCATACATTTAAGTAGAATAATCATATGATCACCCCCCCCCCCCCCTAAAAAAGAAAAACAATTTTTTTTTTTTTTTCATGCAACACTAGAACTCGGGAAGCTCCAGTTGTCATACGAAGGGCATTATTATAATGCATACATTTCAGATATATAGTAAGTACCAGCGTGGTAAGTACCCTACTCTAAATATCAACCTTATCAGAGGATTTCCAGACATAGCAACACAGGTCTGTCTATATAATGGTGAGCATGAAAAGAGATCTAGGGAAAAAGTGGTGAATAGGATATCTATTCATAAAGCTATACAGATAAAAGAAAAAGAAATCATAATTTTGAGATTCAAGTATAGAATTTTAAAAAAGAGCTGATGAAACAGTCCTCTTGTTTGTAGACTTTTCTGGAAAGAATTGTGTTTCGGGGCAATTGTTCAAGCAAGAATGATTGTAAACCTTGGACTTGTCTTGTCACCTGACCACAAAATTGACTCAGATAGTGGACATAGGATGAGAACAATGACCACCAAATCATACCCCCCCCCCCCTCTCTCTCTCTCTAAATCACCTGTTTGACACTCTACGCTATATTCCTATCCTCTTTCCTTTCTATGTTTACTTATCTTAATGAAAGAGAGGCCAGTCCAAGTTAAAGTAAAGGAATTCAAAAATAACAACTCAAATAAAGATCAATCAGTTTAAAAGAGCTCAGTAAAGGAATAGGATTATTAGGCAGAAGATGAAGTAGCAAGAACATGTGTTGCAATTAATTAAAAGGAATACAAAAAATGACAATGTTGTGTACAAATCCCATGGTATGTGCAATGTATGTAATTCAATCATTTGTTAGCAGTCAGTGTAACCCCCTCCCCCCTCCATGACGAATAAATAATAATGGCATTTGCATTTGTGTTTTTTTTTTTTAAATGAGCCACGATTTCTCCCTCTTCATTTTCTAGATTTGAAATGAAATCAACAACAATACAACCATTCAAGGAATGTATACCACTGTGGGGTCTCTGAGCCGAGCCTAGCCTCCAAAACCAGTCAAATTAGAACAGCACTGATTGAAAAGCTTACCCCCTTTCCATTTGACACCGGTCCTCAGGGGAACCAAAAATGGGCGTGGCCAGCAGGACTCACCGACCACGGTCACTACCGCTCAATCCAGTCCAAATATGCCGTTGCCACGGCGATCAGTTATTTCATATTGAAGCGACCATGTGTGCAGGTGAACAGAATTGGGTCATTTCTTTCTGATATTTCTTTCATTGACGGGGTTTATCGATAAATTTGTTGTGCGTGCAGTCGCTTAGTCGCTCGCCTCAGCCATACAGACCCAAGTTCCTCTTATATTCTTTGAGCTTTTGGTTTGTTAGTTCTGGTTGTTTTCGCTGTGAGGTAATAATAACTTACCAATTTGGAATTGTTGGTGTTTCAACAGTCTTTACTTCTTTTCTTTGCCAATTCTGCCAGCTCAGTCACTACCCCGCCTCCCTCTTCTCTTTTCATATCCTTTCCTGTCTCGCTCTCGCTCTCGCTCTCTCGCTCTCTCTCTCTCTCTCTGTTCTTACCATACCTTCTCTCCTCTATTTCTTCAACTCTGTTCAATTGTTCTATGCTACTGCTCTTTTCTTTTCCAATTTATCTAACCAAATAACTACTTGAAAAGAGAATATTTATGATTTTTGCTTAGCTCCTCCATTAACTTTTTTCTGCCATCATGAATGAACAAATCAAATATTTGAACAAGCCAGTGAATTTGTTTCTGATACAAATAACCCAAGAACAAGTTCTAATTGCACCCTTACCCCTCCCCCTTCAGACCCCCACCAATGATAATCTTGCGCCCCTACCCCACCCACAAACACACACCTAACTTGAACAATATCTACTACAGAAGACAAGTGAAATTTAATTCAAAATTAAGTTACTGTACTTTTTTGAAAACTAGCCAATCATTTCACAACTACATACCAAACAATAATTTTGAGGGAGTACCTTTGAAACACCCACCCCCCCCCCCCTTCCCCACATCTTCCCAACCATAGCAGAATTCAACAAACTTCACAATAATCATATTCAAGGAAGTAAGGGTACAACATAAGTTCCCTTTGTCTCATGACTTTTAGCAAACAATCCCAAACTTCAGACCCCCCCCCCCCTCCTCCCCCTCCCCTTCCTACATCTCCATCTACCTGAAGCAGAACACTTAAAACTCCACAACCAGGGCCCCGTTTCACAAAGCCTTTTTTTCAATGACAAATGACAAAAATCAGTGACAAATCTGATGATAACCAATCAGAAGCAAGGATTTTACTAGCTAATATAACAAAAACTGTCATTTGTCATTGATGACAAGTTTTGTGAAATGGGTCCCAGGAGATACATTTTAAGAAGTTGGTGCTCGTGAGTATCCTTTGTCTAACCAAGGAGATACTTATTACACAGACCCCTCCCCTCCCTTACTCCCTCCCTTACCCCCTCCCCTCCCTTACCCCTCCCCCTCCTGTACCCCCTTCACTTACCCCTCCCCCTCCCTTACTCCTCCCCTCCCTCTCCCTTACCTCTCCCTTACCCCTCCCACTCCCTCCCCCTTACCCCTTCCCTTACCCCCTCCCCCCACCTTCATTAAATTCTTCCAACCCTCAACATTGGCTGTGATCTCTTGACCCCCACCCCAAATAAATTTCTCCAAGTTATACATAGGAAAGTTAAGGTCAAGGCTAAGTACAAAAATTCCAACTCAGGACAGGACAAAAATGCAAACAATACACTGCATTCCTAATGCTTTACTCAGAAATATAAGTGTACAGGCTTATGTTCGCAAGAAAAAAATGAAAAATTCATAAAGTTCTGAAATAATGTTCCACACTATGGTTGTCAATCTGATTGTTAACCACATTCAAGCTTACATTTCAAGATAAAGTTGAGTTCTGGTCATTTGATTGAATTGTGAAAGAAAGTTTGCGGAAGCGATTGGAAAATGTTAATCATCAACCAAGTAATAACTAAGTACAGGTAATGGTGTATATTGTGACGGTTTTGGAGTCATCTTCTAAATGAAAGTAAATCGGCACAGCCTTGCTTAAAGTCGCATGGACTGTACACAGAAATGTGTGTTTGGGGTCAGCCAAATAAACTTGATGGAAAATAAATGCTTGTTAGCTGATCAAAATTATGAGCTTAAAAGATATGGACATCAAGCTGGTAGACCTGAAAAAATGAACATGTAATCACCCACACTTACTTTTCTTTAGTGATTTTCTTTTAAAGTTTGTAAATGCACATTCTGCTGGTCATTTAAATGTTCTTCAACAGCATGAGAAACAATTCAGGATTAATTCTTCATATTTTTTTTGTTTCTTCCACTAATTTGTCCTTTCTTTCTTTCTGACTTTCCCTTTTTCTTTTTTTTCTTCTCCATTCTCTCCATTTTTTTTTTCTTTTCCCTTTTTTTCTTTCTTTCTGCCCGTCTTTATTATGTATCTTCCTTCCTGTTCTTTTTCTTTCTCCCTCAAGTGCAGTTCCTCTATAGCTCTACCAGGGAGGCGTTTCACAAAACTTGTCATCAGTGACAAATGACAATTTGTGTTATAAGCTACGGAAATCCTTGCTTCTGATTGGTTATCATCAGATTTGTCACTGATTTTTGTTATTTGTCATTGAAAAAAGGCTTTGTGAAACGCCCCCCAGATCCCACGATAACCCTAATTTCAAACATTGTTGAGATCTCATCAATCACGCTCAACTGAACAATGTCCAGATGCATAATTGTGGTTTTGGGTGCTATCCCTCTTGCATAGTTGAGGGTATAAAGGGATATTCTGAAGAATGTCCATAACTTAAAGGTTCAATGTCCCAGTTGCAGGCCAACAAAATGAAAATGTTAAATTCCAACGGCATTTGAAAGATAATACTAATTTAGAACTTTCCTCAAAGTCGTTGAAAATGTCTTTGTGTGGGAAAATAACGACCATTAGTTGTCGAGTCGACTTTAGGGATTGCAATCCTTTTAGTAAATAGTCTGATTTTCAAACCCTTGTACCAAGTAAAAGAAAACAATAAATTCATATAAATAGAATAGCAAGCAGACTGAATTAGCAAAACAGGATAGAAAACGATGTACGGCATGTGCCATAATCATACATCAGTTGCATTGACTACAGACAGCAGAATAGTACATAAAAAGTATCAAGAGAACTTTTGAAAATGACGTCATGTACTCCTAGTCTCCTATATACACCCACAGCATGGCATGTACATATCCGATCTGTCCAATTGGGAGGGAGCCCTTCCTCCCCCTATTTCAGTGAAATCGATGTGATTTGTTTAAAACTTCCCGTCTAGACTTAGTTTATTAGCTGCTCAGGATGGGGGAGGATTTCCCAAAGTTTTTGTTGCAGGATGACTCAAACCATGGACCTACTACTCATCAAAACCCAGTTATCCACATCAAATTATAACCGGTGACAGGGCAGCGAATCATGGGGGGCTGGGGGAGGGAGGGGGAGTGAGGAGGGAGGGGGGAAGGGTGGGGGGAAGGGTGGGGGGAAGGGAGGGGGGAAGGGAGGGGGGAAGGGTGGGGGGAAGGGAGGGGGGAAGGGAGGGGGGAAGGGAGGGGGGAAGGGAGGGGGGAAGGGAGGGGGGAAGGGAGGGGGGAAGGGAGGGGGGAAGGGAGGGGGGAAGGGAGGGGGAAGGGAGGGGAAGGGAAGGGGGGAAGGGAGGGGGAGCTGGGGGTAGGGAGGGGGATCAAGGAGGAGGGGAGTGGTGGACGTAAATTGCCCCCTACTGCAAGGAGCAATGCTCATAGGAACCCAGGACACATGGGGGCCCTAAAATGTACATCTGGGCCCCATTGCATAAAACTTATCATTGATGGTAGCTTTGCCATCAACGGCAAGTATCATGGTAACAGGGCTCAAAAGCCAATCATAATCAAGGTTTCCATGGTAGTTACCATTGCTAGCAAAGTTACCATCAATGGTAAGTTTTATGCAACAGGGTCCAAGAAGGACGCTTCTGCCACTAGCTGGCATTGCGGCCCTCTTGTCGGCTGCCTACGATGTGTTAGAAGAGACCTTTACATCAGAACCGACTCTGGACTTTATGCTTGAAAAGATGTTGGGAAAAATCAGACCGTGACGGTATACGCCTCAACAAATATCAAAGGATTATCATTGATTGTTCAATGCATAACAGCATGCAAAAAGGGAGCACTGCAGCAATAGGCCTGTCATCATCAGCTCGAGATTGCCAAATATCCCGCTATTTGAACCATCCCTATCAAAAATTATCGAGTTAATTTGCATCTTCATCAGCCCAAAGTTGCAATTAGCGGGATATTTGGTCGAGATAATCATCCCAAGATATCTTGGGCTAGTTTGCAAAATATCCCGCCATTTGTCCGGTGCGTCATCACCAGCCCGAAGACTCACACTAGTATGCGCGAACGCTGAGCAAAACATCTCAAGCTTATATCTCGAGCTCGAGTTCAAGTTTTGAGTTCAAGTTTTGAGGTCAAGTCTCGAGCTGATGAAGACGCGATTTGTAACTTCAGGATTATTTCAAAAATCAGAAATAGCGATCTATTTGGCAATCTCGAGCTGATGAGGACAAGCCTAGTAAGGTAGCGCTGCAGAAACCTTACTGATTTCAGCCAAAGCATTGTTCAATTGGTACTGCTAGAGCAATGATGCAAACAATTTATACTTTTAAATAACATGTTTTCTTTCTCTCTTTATTCTTCCGGACTAGCTGGTGATTACAAAGCAGGATATTGCAGGCAGACCAATATGCCTTCAATAAAAAAGAATTCCCAGTAGGCCTATATGAATCGCTTGGAAGCGTGGTAGTAACGTCATGAATTGTAATGCCTCCAAGTTTCAGTTTCACTAGGAAAATGTTACATAATATGTCTCATTTTCGCAGCTGAAGTATCACAAGCGATGACTTGGTTTAGTTAGTTTCATATCTGATTTCTTTAACAAAACTTCAAATAAAAGCTTAAAGTGACTCGGTAACATGTTTGCCCCAGATTTTAAAATCTCAAGCTACAATCTGAATTATAAACCTTTAGGTCAGTTAGGAATCTGTGATTTTTACAAGCCGATCGTTTGTCTGATTATCAAGATATAAGTGTAAATCAAAGTTTCATTTTTTGTTTTCCTAATGGTTTTTATAGCACTACAGTCTATTGGGAAAAATGAGTATGGTAAAACCGGTCACTCAAAGGTTTTTACTTTTTTGAGGCACTTCATGATAATTTTGAAGCACAATTTGTTAGGGCTTCAATTTTACACCATATCACAGACACCGATAACACATAGAGCCATGCATCTTAGATTTAACATTGTTTATAAACAATGCCTTTAATTAATTGCATGCCCTATTGACTTCACAACATAGATCCCAAGAAAAGTTTATCATTTCATAGTTGGATATACATGTATATACCGAATATTACACTTGGTGACTTTATCATTCCTATTTATATATATATTATATCTATATTATATGTTTGAAGTCAGATGGACATTAAAGAGAAGGCGAGTTCTGGGGAGAGGCGAAACATAATTTGTGAGCGTTATCGTTCTTATTATATGCAAGTGTGGAAGAACATCAATGAAAAAAAGGTCCCTGAAAAGCATGGCTCTTCAAATGCCTTAATATTCTTAATATGACAAGTCACAGCTTACAAATGAGACCCACATTCATATGCCGCATGTTTGTATAGTACCATGTACATCTTTCTGTGTACAGTGCTTGTAACTTTACCAAGACTGGGCCAAATTCCTTATCATTATGATGACTCCAGAACCTTGCAGTACACATCAATACTCACATGCTACATACATGATTAACTTATTCTGATCCATTCCACACCATTTCTTTCACAATGCTATTGCATGACCAGAACTCAACTTTATCTTTAAATCTGAGATAAAGAATAAAAGTTAACAACTTTCTGGCTCAAAACAGATATTTTGAGGAATTCTTACCTGTGCTTACCTGTACTTGAAAAAATAAATTAACATTCTGGAAGCTAACGTCCACGGATGTAAATCCTCATGGTGATAACTTTTCCGGTCTTATTTTCCACTGTATTACCATATACTCAAAGTCACAACCACAGATACAGATACTTTGCAAAGATGGCTTCTTTCTGCAGGTCCAAAGGTAATACACCAATCACGAATAAAGAGTTTTTCCACTGTATCACCAATGTATATGGCTATCTCTTGTATATCGTCTCTTCACTTGCTGTCACAACCACAGATACCCATACTTTGCAAAGATGGCTTCTTCCTGCAGGTCCAAACGTAAAAACACAAACCACACCGTGAAGAGCTACCTCCACCAGTTGTGGTCACCTATAGTCCGTCTTTATTCCAAGAAAATTTGAAATCCCTTGTATCATTCAGAGCAGAAATCAAAGGAAACACTACAAATAACCAAAAGCCACGTTTTATGTTTTTCCTTCGCTTGGAACCACTTGGCGACTCTGGGTGGCTTATCCGCACAGAGCTCGCATGACACATGTACGCCACTCTTCCGACTGACGACTACATCGGTCCAGGAAATAACTACTACACACTCGCTGGAAATAAGAAGAAAATTAGGATGATAGGACAAACCCTACTATTAGTTGCTTTCTAGAATCTTCTAGTCTATGCAACCAGACTCGCTTGAATTACATCTTCATCAATCAGTTTAAAGGTATAGTCTGTTCTGGTGATGCAATTGTATTGTGAAAGAAACGTTATGGAATCGATTAGAAAAGGTTGATCATCTAGCATATAAGTATTGGCGTGTACTGCAAGGTTCTGGAATCATCAAATGATAAGAAATTTGGCCCAGTCTTGGTAAAGTTACAAGCACTGTACACAGAAAGATGTATATGGGGGACTATGCGATATCTATCCAGGCCAGATAGATATAATAATTTACCAAATATATCAATTAGTAGGCGGTTTCCCGGCAAAATTTGTATGATCACTTTAGTCTAAACATATTCTTTCACATGAATGGTAATAAGAGCTTACATTTCATTTTTTGAGAGGGGGCGTTTCCAAAACTGGTCTATACCTTTAAACTGGTAGCAGTGTGTGGCTTTCACATCCTCTTCCTAATGAATCAGAGTCTGGTTGATAAGACTATACTTGATGAAAGATGTGGATCTATTTCACGAAATACATTTCCTGCATTCCCAGGCTGGGCTAATTTGCATGAATACTACCAACATCGTGGGCTGACAAGAAATAAGGCTGATCTTTAAAAAAAAAAAAGGGAGATTCCTTCAGTAAAACATGAACTCACTTGTAACTCAATGTCATAACTACAGCCAAACCTGTTTCAGCAACGACCTGTCTATAAAGACTACATTGTTTTGTTTCCCTTGAACATGGTCTCTCATTGAAACCTGTACTAACGAACCTGTACATATAAAAGACCACCTGTCTGTAAAGACGACTTTCATGTTTCACTTTAGCCGTCTATAGGTACAGGTTTCACTGGACTATGATTATATCTGTTCTACAATCGATGAGAAGAGCAAGGGCCACTACTTCTTTATAAAATAAAAAATTCAATTTCAATCTACACCTTGCAATATTTCAGTTTTGGCTCTTTCTTTCTTTAACGAGGAAATGCCAGAACAGAAATACAAGAGATACAGGGGGAAAATACACGGGGGCTCTGGGCAAATTAGCCCCCGAAATGCCCAAAAGAGCCCCTGAAAGTCTTAAAAGAGCCCCCAATTTTTGCATAGAGTTTAACGCAAAACAAACTAAAGAGTGTTATTTTCATGCAAGCAAGCTTGAAAAGTAGCCCCCAAAATGTTTAAAGTTATTTTTTCACTGAAGGGATAGAGAACATAAAAATGTGAACGTACAAAGTGAAGAAAAAAGAGAGGGACAAATAAATGAAAGAAACTAAACGAGAGCAAAACGAAGATAACTTATAGAAGAGTTTCGATAGGAGAGGTGTGAGAGACGTGGAACAAACAAGGAATGAAACTCCCAAACAAAAACCAAATGGAATCTGGGAAGAGTCAAATTATTTCTAAAATATCAAGGTAATGCTGAAGGACAGACAATTTAACGATCCACAAATGAACAATAATTTGGAATAAAATGAGAGCATTGTGCAATAATAAACGCAGAAGAAAATATTTGCAGAAGGATCTGATTTTTTTGTTGTTGTACAAGGGACTATTAAACTCCTCCCAAGGATGATCAAACTATCGACAAATTAGGATAATTGGTTATCACTGAACA
The DNA here is from genome assembly GCF_000002235.5 of Strongylocentrotus purpuratus. Classification (NCBI taxonomy): domain Eukaryota; kingdom Metazoa; phylum Echinodermata; class Echinoidea; order Camarodonta; family Strongylocentrotidae; genus Strongylocentrotus; species Strongylocentrotus purpuratus. The sequence continues at coordinate 12,745,292 of NW_022145603.1, forward strand.
ACACTCACAGATACCATACAACCATCCAAGCAGTCTAGGCTTATTCAGGTAGTCTAAAAGCACAGACCCTTCGCAGTCATAACTATAATGAAAAGGAGTCTGAACTATCTAAACTAAGTCCAATGAAAGCTGAATTTGACAAACTTAAAATTGATGTTCATGGTATACCTGTTCTAATCAAAATAATCATTGAAACGATGGATTAGGCTCGGCTAAACGTTGAAGACTCGGTTTATTTCATTCAAATGGTTGATGGGGTCTGAGCGTGGAGACTAGATATAGAGGGCTATTATGTAACAAGCACCCTTGAAGTGGTATGGCCCAGAGGGGATTGGAGGGGAGCTGATAAGTACCTGATAATGGCTGACTGAGGTCATTTAAGGACAAACCTATTCTCCTCTCAAGGATTGTTTATGCTCTTAAATCACAGAGCTGTGCCAAGCGTGGTCTTTTCCCAGGCTTCTTGCTAAATTGCAGGCTAAATTGCAGGCAAAAACCCTGGTCAGTCGTAAAAGAGAGTCTGCACTATAAGACTAACATAGGCCATGTACTAAAGCTGCTCATTTTGACACAACCAGTAGGTAGCTGGGCTAGGCTTCTCTCAAGGCACAATGATTTGTTGATAAAGTGTCAAATTGGGCTCTGTGCTTGCAGACTAGCTTCTTGCAGTAGTTAGGAGTAATACTTCACCATCAGGGTCTGCATTTTCAAGGATGGTAGACTATAACATTTTCAAAGGCTCTGTACAGTAGCATTGTACAGGCAGTTTCAAGTTTTATATGCAGGGATTGAACAAAAAATAAAAATGGATGGAACAAACTTTTGTCCCCTTCAAAAGCCAGGGTCTGCATTTTCTTGGATGTAGACTAATACCTTCAAAGTACCCACTACTATACTGAAGCTTGGCATCATATAGGCTTGAATCAAGTCAAATAGATTTTGTGCATGGGATGAGGCAGACTACATTACCACACCTATAATACTTTGTAGTGTATTTAGTTGTATTTACTAAAGCATGATGAGCATGTCCACTACCCCCTCATGTCCCTCCCAAGATTTCAAGAACGAGACGGAGTTACACACATGTAACTTGGAGTAAGAAATCAAACAGTTTGTAAGTATTAGTACTGTCATCCCTGTGCCCTTACAATATTCCTGTCAGCGATCAAATTCATCCTCCTGTGTGCATCATTCGTTTCATATGCTTACCTGTTCTTCGTTACGTTTTACTGTCCATCAACTAATTTAGCCAAGGACACCGTAATATCATCAAGACATAGCCTTCCTCTAACAGATAAATCACATGTCTAACAAGCTGAGGTACACGCAAATGTTAAAAAGAACGTAGTGATCTATTTTAGCCATGAAGACGAGCAAAATTGCTGATCTAATTTGTTACCATGGCTAAATCATACCCCGATGAAGTGCAAGTCATCTTTTTAACGTCACTGGCGTTGTGGCCTGGTCCCTTCCCCCCTTTCCCTCTCCCCTCGGGTGGGGGAAGTGATTCGAAACCAAGTTCAGATGGATTTCACAGAAAGTGGGGAGGTCCGTTGTGAAACCGCCCGCCGCAGACGAGACCTGTCAGAGAGGTAACGAGTAAATCAGTGACGCTGGACCCTTTCGCTGGACTCTATCGCTGACGGTCAGAATTCAGAGCTGCATGTCCAGTTGAGTCAATACTGCTGGGAGCTATATATGGAGGGTTTTTAATTGACTAAACTTGGAGTTGGACGTCTGATAGTTGGAATCCATTTTTAGCATAATCTTTCTAATCGCTATATCTCAATCACTATTACTCATACAATTTACTATACAGCATTCTATATAGAAAAGACTCCATTTCTATACCCTAAATGTAGGCTATGACCTGTGCTTATTATTATAAGATTTTAAAAAATCCCCACTGTAATCAAACTCACAATTCCTAAAACACTATTCCTCTTCAAGCTAACAATTGCTCAAATGCTTGAATAATCTTGGCAAAAATGAAATCTGATGACTGGCTTGAGATAAATGCAATCTATAATATCATGTTAATCATCATTAAATAAATTCAACAACACAACACAACTTCACTTGGACCATGAATGAAAGCTAGAAACTGTCAAAATTTTCATTAAATTGTTTTATATACGCAAAAAAGAAATATTTAATTTTACAAACATATTCAACATTTATTTAAAGGAAACATTATGGAGGGCAAATGTTGAAAGTATCATCTCTGGAAAAAAATGTTGATTATGTTTTTTTTTTTTAAAGTATAATTAATTTTGTGATATAAGTATAATTCATGTGTTTTTCTTTGTATTCGATATAATTTTGTGTTTCTTATGTACTTATTATTCAATTAACAAATGATGGAGGAAAAAAAAGAAAAAAAGATCAATCACTATTGCTCTTCAAATTGACCACTGCACACATGCTGCATAAACAATCTTCTCCAAAGTCAGAACAGGAAGGCAAAGAGGTTACGCTCATGAAAACTGAAACAGACCGGTCTTCCTTCCTGAGCTGCTACATACATACTGGACATCACTAGTGTGACCCCTAGTGACCAACGATGACCCCTAGTGACCAACGATGACCCTCATGTTCTACTGAGAGACAGTGACCATCAGAAGCTGTCATGATACATTCTTATGACCTCATCACGGAGAGCGAAATCAAGGATCAAAGTTTTTACATGCATCACAAACTGCTATACATGTACCAAGGGTACTTTCTAACAACACTTTTTTCACCCGAGAAACACGATTTTCAAAGACGTTTAGTTTTAAAAAAGGTTGCTTTCGAGTGATTTCAAATAAATGTGTCTCAAAATGCAAACATGAAATGCTGAATGCGGAATCACGATCGCTAGAAATTGCTTGAACGCAACAGAGATCTCAATCATGATTCTATGACGTCATTATCGTGGCCTGCTTCTGGTTTGGCCGACAGTCGACAGTAAACATATTCAGAAAAAGCGCGCCAAAGTTGACCTAACATTCATGGGTCAAACTGCGCAGTGTGACCATCATCATCATCATGACCATCATCATTATCATGACCATCATCATCACGACCATCATCATCATCATCATCACGACCATCATCATCATCATCACAACCATCATCATCATCATCATCATCAACAACACAATCCTCATCATCATCATCCTCATCATCATCATCATCATCATCATCACTACCACCATCATCATCACCATCATCACCATCAACACAATCATCATCATCACAATCATCATCATCACAATCATCATCATCATCTGCTTGCTTACTAACAATCATTTATTGCTTTCTTAGCTGTCAGGTAAAATAACCACCACTACCGATTCATCATCATAACCATCACATCCTCCTCCTCCCTACCATCATCATCAACCCCTTACCTAGAAAAGTTCCTGGTGATGCCCCGTTGCTAGGCAGCGGAACCTGAACATTGGACAGTGCCGTTAAGACTTGCTCAAACATGGCTTCAGGTAAGAAATCCAATCCCGTCATGAACAATTATTTTTGGGCTGCTAGCTGGACGCCCTATCGCTTGCTTCTTCCAAGAATTCGGTGGAAACCGTATCAGTGCACTGTCCTTCTTTAATCTATTTTGGCAGCTTCAAAGTCACACAAAGAAAATGGTATCAGATCGTGTTATCACACCGGCAATGATTAGTTGTGACCTAAGACTTGAAGAACATTTAACATTATCACATCTATCTTGAATGTGACTCAATATTAACTTTAAAAACCTAATGTTTGAACTATTCTTCCCTTGTAAAGCTGATGGCAATGTTGATTCAGATTTAGCATTCACAGATGGATAATTTCATTCAAGAGTTACAGGAGTATACTTGATTTGCTGGAACATTGTCTTCCTCACAGAAAGATTGTTCTCTGATCTCCTGACCAAATTGCTTTCACAGACAGCCGAGGTAAAACTCTGAAAACGGATGTGGTCATAAGCACCAGTCTTTCTTAATAGCAAATACTGCTGTCTTTTTTCTATGATTCTACCAAAATCATGAGGTGAAAACAAAAAGAATCCAAATTTCTGGACAAGAACATTTGAAGTTTATCTCAAGTTTACAAATCAGAAGCACATTAAAATCACCTTCCTCAAAGCACCATCCAAACTGTGACGATTTAAAACAATTTCTTGTCAATCTTGTTTTCCAAATTAGATTTCACTTTTAATAAGTCAAACTTTGCACCAAACTGGTCTATGTTTCGCAGTTGATGTCTACTTTGGTAATGGTTGCAGCAACAAACAACTTCATCGTTGCGAATCAACAAGGATTGAAGGCACAAGTGGATCGTGGAGTCCCAGCTCTATGCTTTGAATAATTACAACCCGGTGCTCCCCCTTTTCTTCCTTTTATTGCAGAACTATTTCTGGTTTTGTCCGAATATGTGGTCCTCTTTTCGAGAGCCGGCCAATCAAGCAAGGTCCGTGATTATCCTGAAAAGGGGCGAGCAGACAAACAGAACACACCGGCGCGTTTACAACGATTCCTCAGACGATCCAATAGATGATGGGGCAGGGCTGAGAATAAAGAGATTAGCTGAATTGGAGTGGTCAGTGAATGGTCAGTGAATGGTCAGTGAAGTGGACATAGGCTTTTATGAGTGAGTGTCCTCAGCTCAGGACATGGCTGAATGAAATAAGCGAGAGAGAGCCGAGAGAAAGGGGTGTGTGATTCAGCTGATGAATGTCCAGTGTTGTTATTGTCCATCGAAGGTGATTCCAAACATTATAGGGTGAGAGAGAAAAAGACTTGAAATAGCCGAGAGAAGGACAAAAACGGAAGAGGTGACCAATAGAGGGTTTGAGGACATCGAAATGAGAACATAAGCAGCGTTTCAATGGCACGACCTTCCCAGAAGTGCACGTCATTCTCTTATCAATGCTACATTAATTTAAGACTTGGAGGAAGGTAAACGAGACCATGCAAGGACAGTCCATCATTACTGGCTGGACGGAGGGATTTGCATATTAATGACTAAGCACGCATGGACATTTGGACCATGTGGTCAAGCCATTCAGGATTTGTACAATATGCTGGGAGTCTTTCATCAATGCCTGGCTTGTTGTTAAAGGTATAGAGGAACATTTGGGGAAATTAAGGGACATTTGGAGAAAGGCCAATAAAATTGCAGAATGAATGGTGCGCAGCTGAATATATTTTGTATAAAAGCTGCGCTATATAAATTTATTATTATTATTATTATTATTATTATTATTATTATCTCAGAACATTGTATACACCCCACAAACTCAATATAAAAAACACAAAACATTTTGGAACATCATCTCTCTCTAAAGAAACATCCTTCTTCACAGGTCCCACTTTGAAATACATACATACAAATACTGTATCAGCCATTGTTTTTTTTTTGTGAGGGTTTTTTTCTTCTAACTTTTTGAATTTCTGTGGGTCACAACAAATCTAAAGCACACAGATATAAACTGATAACATGTGCTAACATACATTCTCAGGAATTTGCCTCATTTGCCTGTGCTAATTGTCGCAGTAAAAAAAAATACACTGAGGCTCGAGCGAATTAGCCCCCGAAATGCTAAAAAGAGCCCCAAAAAAATTTGCATAGAGTTCAATGCAAAACAAATTAAAGAGTGTTATTTTCATGCAAGCAAGCTTGAAAAGTAGCCCCCGAGATTTTTAAAGTATTTTTACCCTGAATTCGCAATAAAGCAACTAAGCAAGTCAAGAAAAAAATTGATTTAGGTAGCATTACCTTTAAACTATCTAATTCTTACACAAGCTAATAATGTGGTCAGCTTCATACATGCATAAATCTACTTTTTTCATTAGCAGGGTTGAAAAACCACTTCATGCAGAACATACAGTATGTGATTGTTAGTATCATCTGTTTAAAGCTAAAATGGCATATATAAGTTAATACCCATTTGGTTCTGAACTGACCAGTACTTTATACAGGTCCAGTGGACCAGTGATATATGCAGGTAGGTATTATCATATTATATTAATTAGAAGTTGTCTTGATTTCCTGCCTATGTTCTCTATTCTCCCTAATATTGATTCAATTTACTTATTTTCTGCACCTATTCACTCAATCAATCCCTCACTTTATAGAAAACATTAATGTATTTTGACTACCCTGGTATTTTGTGGATTTAAATCAAACTATTTCCTACAATTAATCACACAATAAACCTTTCAAGCTGCATTTTTATCATTAGAATTATCTACTCATTTTCTACAAGCATTCACTCACTCAATCGATTTATTCCATTTTACATAAAATACCTTGTCTTGTAATTTATTTATTTTTGAGATTTAGTGTCCTTTTGTTTCAAAACTACCTTATTTACTGAACTTCAGACTTTACATATTATAAGATAAATTTGATGTGATTATTACCATCAGATAAGAAAAATATTCCTTTAAAAATGTACGGGTATACATGAATATGCTCATGCTATTCTCGTTCTCAGTCCCATATGAAATGAACTTTGAAGAAGAAGGAGGGGGGGGGGTTATGAAATGTGAAAGGTAAGATAGGTCATATCACCCCCCCCCCCCCTCTCTCTATACATATATATTTCTCTCTCCCTCCTTCCCTCCTTCCGTCCCTTCTTTCTCTCCCACTCTCTTACTTCCCCTCTCTCTCTAACACTTTCTCTCACCCCCCTCTCTCTCTCTCTCTCTCTCTCTCTCTTTCTCTCTCTCTCTCTCTCTCCCTCTCTCTCCCTCAGACAGATAGCCAGACAAAACAGGCCATGAGCAAGGAAACCAAACAAGTAGCCCTCCCTCGTGGGGCGAACAACCTCAATGGAACTCAAATGAACCACTTTCTAACTCTTTTCCTATCCCAAGCAACTTGTACTTTTTCAAGATCACATAACTTTGGTGTAAAATAAAAATAGCAGCGGCCAGACCACCTCAAGGTTATGGATCAACAGGTAAAGGTTTTTTTCTTTCCTCCCTTCTCCTTTTTAAAATGTACTTTTAGGTTTAACAATCGGCAGGATAAACGGGAAATGAGGATAATTAGAGCCATGAATATAATGAAGAGGACAGAAGTGGGAATAGTACAACTGCTTGAGTAGACACACGCACGTTTACATGAAACTTCACAAAGATAAACCATGTGAAAGAGAGAGCTTCCAATCAATGAACAACTTGGAGGAAATGAACATATTGTTACTAATCAGAGCATAATATAAAAAAGTTGATTTATCACAGTAGTCATCAACTTGATCTACATTTAGGACTTACAGGGAATGATGAGTGTTAGAAGACTCTCACACTATTCAATATAATCTAATATTAAAAGGATCAGATTTTAGACTTACTCTTCCAAAGTCATGATTACTGCATACCATCTGCATTTCTCATACAGATTCAGCCAGCCAGCCAACCCCCTCCCCCTTCCCCCAAAAGTAACCTTTACATAATATAATAATTTCCTATTAAACGATATTAAACAAATTTAGATGGGAAGACATCTTGAAAATTTGGTCACATGTACAAGTCCCGCCCCTCCCCCACTCCGTTAACAGAGAGATACCATGCGTGTTACCAAAATGTCCGGTAAAGGGGTACTTTTCACGCACCAAAGTCCAGCTCGTAGTACACAAAAATCTGGCCCGTATTGAAGTCATGTTGGTGTAGCACATTCCTTCTGACCAATTTAAGTTTAATATCCTTCTGAATTTCTGATGCTTAGCTGATGACTTTCAGAAAAATGAAGGCACATTTTATTTTACTTATCTGGGTATATATAGTAGGCATGATCTGCCGACAGCCCGACAGTATTTTCAAGAGGAACAAATTCCTTAGAAAATATATCACATCACCTTCTCGAAGGTTAGTTGCAGTGAGAACGCACCCTACATGCTGATACAATAAAAAGGTGTTCTTGAAAACATCAAAAGAAAAAGAGGTGACCGCCAAGGTGCTTTGGAGGCGGCACAGAGAAAAGACTCTCTACCAAATCCACCTGTGGTTTAATAATCTAATTCTGTGATTTCTGGAATTGATTTGATGAAGAGTAATGCAGCACAGCGCACAATGTTGATTGAGGTAAAACATTATAGTGTTACATTGTTAACATGATTAAGGCTAGCATTAAGGGATTCAGTATGGTTTTGTTTATCATCAACCTGTTTCAACAAGATATTATATTGTACATTGATTTTTCTAATGAAGGATGAACAATTTGTTCTGTCATGATAGAGAAGCAAATTCAATTTTATTTGAGGGTTATAAGACCAATGTCAATGACTTGAAGTACCGGAGTAGGTGAATGGGATGGGAGAGAAAAGAAAGGGGGGAAATACCTGTAAGAGATAGGGCTTTTTGGAAAACAGGAGAAAATGGAAGAGGAGATGAGGGGCGGGGGGGGGGGGGGGGGTAAAGAAAGTGAGAGAAAAGAAGAGAAGGGTGTAGAGAAATGCTGAATGGGGGTAATGCTGAACAGGGGTTAAACTAAAACAGGTGAAAAGAGAATAATTCTATGTTTCATACCTTTGTCCAATAATTTATATAAATTGTGATGGAAACTTACCATTGCTGGCAACTTTGCCATCAATGGTAACTACCATGGAAGCCTAGATTTTAATTGACTGTTGAGCCCTGTTACCATGGTAGTTGCCATCAAAGTTACCATCAATGGTAAGTTTTATGCAACGGGCCCTGATCTGTCTAAACGATTACAAGCTAACACCAATTCATGGAGTTGTCTTTTGTATGGCTAATTACTAATGAATCGAGTTAATTAGTGAATAAGCCGATTGAATACTGTGTTGTGGTCAGCTCCGAGCAAGCATGGACGATCTTATTCTGACTTCTCTCATAGACACTCGTCCAAGCGGTTTCTGAATATGAGTCACAAGTTACAAAACACTTGTAGACCATGCCCGTTACATTCTGTGAGTCATACAAAAATTAATAGTCAGACCAAAGATGAAGAGTGAGAAAGAAAAGGAGATAGGGTAGAGGGAGAGAGAGTGAGGAGAGATAGAGGGAGGGAGAGAGAGTTGAGGAGAGAGAGGGAGAGAGAGAGAGAGAGAGAGGGATAGGGAGAGAGGGAGGGAGAGAGAGAGATAGAGAGAGAGAGATATAGAGAGAGGAGGGAGAGAGTGGATAAATGAAAGACAGACTGACAGACATGCATAATTATGTACAAACAGCCATACCAGTCAGGCAGCCAAGGAATGCAAACACCTTTCAAAAAAGCTTAAGGACTATTTTGGGCAAAGCTACTTTTGCGAGACAAAATTGTCTATAAGGAACTATTTTTAATATGAAAGAGACAGTGTTTCTTTTAAATTTGGTTTTTGTTAAAGCCTAAATTGTTTAACTACACAAGAATAGTTTTTAAATGGTCCGTTTGATTTCCAAAACACTTAGAGATGAGTATTTAATATAGCTCCTAAGAATCAAAAAATCATCAGAGAGATATTTTATTAGCAAACTGTTTTACTTTTCAACCTTCTCAAAGTGAATGAAGGAAGGGTTTATTGCTGTTTCGTTTACAAGCAGTTTTAATCATAAATAATGACAATTATCAAATGGTTATTACGCCTTATGGATGGTAGACGAAGTGGGCATTAGACAAACTGGGAATTAGACCTAATGGCTAGTAGACTAATTGGAGATTAGACCATATGGAAATTAGACCAAGTGACTATTAGCCTAAATGGTCATTTGACCAACTGATAAGTAGACCAAATGCTAATTAGACCATGTAGATATTAGACGAGCTGGGTGTAGAATAGACTAATTGGATATTGGACTATATGGAAATTAGACCAAATGATAAGTAGACAAAATGGTCATTAGACCAAATGATAAGTAGACCAAATGCTGATTAGACCATGTAGATATAAGACGAGCTGTGTGTAGACCATATGGGAATAGACTAATTGGGTAGTAGACCATATGGAAATTAGACCGAATGATTATTAGCCTAAATGGTCATTGGACCAACTGATAAGTAGACAAAATGCTGATTAGACCATGGTGATATTAGACGAGCTGGTTGTAGACCAAATGGCAATTCACCCGAAGGAAGTCTTCAGGTGTGAAGTGCCCTTATTAAATGCTGAACCCCTTTCGCCGACCTCCAACTCAAGCTCAAAATAGAACATGAAAGATCCCTCCACCAGCCAGTCACCCCTGGCTGTGGTTCTGCAATCAGGGCCACCCAGAGGTCAAAAAGGTCAACAAAAGTTCGCCATGAGGACATGGCTCATACCTATGTCACATGGCACATGTATTAATGGTGGGGTGGGGTAGAAATAAGCCAGCACATTTACCACAAAAAAATCTGATCAGCAAATCTCAGTTATACCAGCCTCAAACTCAGCCCCCCCCCCCCCCTCCCTTCCCCCTTTGAAATACTTTATCTAAATGGCCCCACAATAATGTGAGAACACTCTCTGGGGAGGGGAGAGTGTGTTCTCTGCAGGCTGGTTCTCTGAGACATTTTTATATTACTTTTAGCACTAAACGTGTCAGAAAACTTTGACTTTGTTTTAGTATTATTGGGAGCTCTATTTTGTTCCAGAATGTTAAGAATGAGCACCCCCATTAACAGTTATACTAATTCACCCCTTATCTCAATTTCTAAAAAATGGCAAAGACTGAAAACAATCTCACCACTACACTAGGTATGTTTTCATCAGCTCGAGATTGCCAAATAGCCCGCTATTTCTGATTTGGGAAATAACCCTGTTGTTACAAGTCGCTTCTCTATCAGCTTGAGATTCGACTTCGAAACTCAAAACTCAAGCTAGTTTGCTCAGCATTAGGGCATATATAGTGCGATTCTTCGGGCTGGTGTGGACACACCGGACAAATAGCGGGATATTTTGGCAAATAGCGGGATATTTTGCAAACTAGCCCACGATATCTTGGGAAGATTATCTTGACCAAATATCCCGGTAATTGCAAGTGCGGGCTGATGAAGACGCAAATCAGCTGGATAATTTGCGATCGGGAACGTTGAAACAGCGGGTTATTTGGCAATCTTGAGCTGATGAGGACAGGGTTATTAAGTACGAGGAAACATGAGTAGCAGAGAGATAAACTGCGCAGGAAGGAAGTGGATGAGGAAGAGGGAAACCATAAAAAAAGAAAAATCAGTTGAGATTTCTACTCATAGATAAACAATTTTGTTTTGATGAGAGGGTGTTAATGTATGTATTCTTTGAGTTTTGTGTGCATTTATCAATCCTTTCAAGTTTCATACAACGACTAAGTACGCTTTTGTTTTGGATTGTAATACGGCTTATCAATTTTACTGTTATCAATTTATGGTCTTACATTTCATGCAAATGGAATAAAAAGTTAACAGTAGAAGCAACAGTAGGTGTAGTAGTAGTAGTAGTAGTAGCAGAAGTAGCAGTAGCAGTAGTAGTAGAAGAAGAAGTAGAAGTAGAAGTAGAAGAAGTAGAAGTAGCAGTAGTAGTAGTAGTAGTAGTAGTAGAAGTAGTAGTAGTCATAGTAGCAGCAGTAGCAGCAATAGCAGAAGCAGTAGTAGTAGTAGCATAAGTAGCAGTAGTAGTAGTAGTAGTAGTAGTAGTAGTAGTAGTAGTAGTAGTAGTAGTAGTAGTAGTAGTAGTAGTAGTAGTAGTAGTAGTAGTAGTAGTAGTAGTAGTAGTAGTAGTAGTAGTAGTAGTAGTAGTAGTAAGTAGTAGTAGTAGAAGAAGAAATAGTTGGTGTTAGAAGTTATTGAACAAGCGTCAGGCTCTGAAGAACAAAATAAAAACAAAAATCTTAAAATCTTAAAAGAGTTCACATAAGTCCATGACTCAATTACCGAATGAACTTCATAAAATGAAGCTTTTCTGTGATATAGTTCGACAAGCTAAGAAAGAACAAAATTGAATGTAATCACTTAAAGAACAGACCCCTTCTGTACCTTTAATTTGAGACAATCCCCTTCCATCAAATTGTGATACTAAGTTATGCCGGACATCGGAGCGCTTTCTTGAACGACGTTTAAGGTCATCCGTATCTGGGTGAAGAAACGTTGTTGGTCAAGTCAGCGCTGGCCTTATTTGCGCAAACTCAACGTGCTCGTATGTACACAAATTCTGAAGTGTGTTGTTTTTTCAAAGACTCAAATGCATGCTCCCAACTCTATTGCCCCCTCTCTCTCTCTCCGAGTTTATCACTCCATCTCTTTTTCCTCTGTCTGTCTGTCTGTCTGTCTGTTAATCTCTATCTCTGTCTGTATTTCTCTCTCTCTCTCTCTCTCTCTCTCTCTTACTTATTCTCTTATTCTGACAGCCTTTATATATCCCTCTCTCTCTCTCTCAATCCCTCTCTTAGTCTCTCTACAATTTTATTGGTGTAAAAATCACGTCTCTCAGTCAATTTTAAGAAGTCCAAGTATATTCTGTAAATTCAATTATCACTTAATATATTATGACAGATCTCTGGATCTAGAAAGTCAGAGAAAGAAAAAGACAAAGAGAAAGAGAAAGAGAGAGAGAGAGAACAAGAATTGTCCATTTATTCGGGATAATATTATGTAACATTTTGGGATAACAGTGTTTTTGACACTATTTCAAAAAGTATAACAAATTGTGCCCATTATAAAACCTCACCAGAAATATTATAAAAAGAAAGGACATTGGTTCCTATTACAGCAACTAGGGTCTGCAAATCAAGACAATTTTCCTACAACACACACCACATGCAAAGCAATAGAGGCTATGTACAAATCTGAGTGTGTGCTAGCAATGCACACAGCCTGTGTACAACCATGTACAGTGTGTGTGTGTACCAAGTGTGCTCCACAGGGCTTATACAGCACTCCAATGTGCGCTTCAAGTGTGCAGGCTTCGGGCATGGGTGTGTAATGTTGGCCAAAGTGTGTGTGTATGATGTGCACAGCCTTCCTGGCTCTGTGTGTGTTCTGGTATGCCAGTGTGCTGCTAATGTGTGCTACGCCTATAGTCAGGTGCAGTGTATGTGTGCAAGGGGTGTGCTTGATGAGAAAAACAGCATGGCTGATGTATTTTTCATGGCACTAGCAGCTTGGTTTCGCAATTCTTATTTCGTCATCAGTTTATGTGATGATGACACGCCTGCAACGGATGCAGATAGACGCTTTATATCCCTCAAACAATATTCCATCCCTGTTATAAAACAGATGCTCAAATTCTACCATATGTGCAGACTGTAAGCATATCTATGAAACAATCTAAACAACAAAGTTGACTCATAATAGGCCTAAAACAGAAGAAAAAATGTTCTTTATTCTATTTTGTGCATCTACAATTGGGCCAAATAACAAAAAATAAGTTTTTCTTGTCTGGACTTTTTTTTAAAGGAGGAACCAGGGCATTTTTTTTTACTATTTAGTAATTTGCAATTTTTTGCAATGATTTCCAAGATGGCTGCCATGCTATTTTACTGGCCAGCCAAGCCTATTTATTCACAGATATTGGGCTATGTGTATACTGATGCAATGTATGACAAAACAAATGATTTGTATCACTTTAGAAGCTATTTAAACGAAATATATATCAGAGGCTTGTTTGATGGGGGGAGGGGGGGGGGGTCTTTTTATTTTTCCTTTTCTTCTTTTTCTTGTCGGAATAGTAAATATTTTATTTTTTAAGGAGGCAGGCAGGGATGAGAACCACTTCATTTTTGTTTTTTGGCCTTAATAATTATTTACTGATGAAAATTCAAATTTTTAAAACATATATATGCACAATATGAATATAAGAAATATACAAACTTTTATTTTAATCATGATAAATGATGAATCTTGCATTTTAGTCATCTGCTGAAATCCAGAAGGTGATTTAATCGATAAAATTACAATCATTTATGCCCTTTTTACACCGTTGCAATACAAGACAAAAGAGCTCATATAGACAGCATAAATTGAAGAGCAGACTCATTTGGTTGCTGCCTGTAAAAAAAAAATCCATATATTCCAGGCGGGCAGATGGTCAAAAGTGGCAAAAATAGCACTGTTCTGACCACTGTGTTGTGTGTCCGGCGCTATGAGGTGCCAATGGGCCTCGATATTAACCTACTGGACAAACATAGTAAGAACAGCTATAGCAATGCAAGTTTACATGATGTTAAAGCATATCAGGTTTAGAAAAACAAATGTATTGTAAAAAGGACAGTTTATACCATCTGTTTTAGAAGGAAAAAATATCAATATTGATTATTGAATGTCCAGGGGACAGGTTTATTAGTTCTAATTCTTTGATATAAAAAAAGGCTACATAATAAAAGTAAAGGCTACCTTTAAATAAAAATAAAAAAGTGAATCAAACCTGTCATTCTTACAAATAATTTTATCCAATGATGATCAATAACATTCACATTCTAGGTCAGAATTTGCTTCCCACTGCATTTGAAAGGATAAATGAATATACAATCGCCAGACAGCTACTGGAAAGAGAGGGCAGAGATATTGTGCTAAACCTTGGATAATGCAGAGTGGTGGTGCATTTACTGAACATATCTTTAGAGATAAACCTATTGTACTACTCTCTCACAAGATGTAATTTGTAAGTTTATTCACACGTTTTTGTTTTTTTTAATATGTAATTGTTTATCAGGCTATTTTTTTTTTTATAAAGCTCTTAAAGACTTCGGTGGTAAGCGCTTTATAAGTAACGTTTTAATCATTATTATTATTATTATTAAGATAATTTTCAGTCAGGTATTGAGAAAGCGCTCATGTTCTGATATCAGTAAAAAAAAAAAAAAAAAAAGAATCATGGTTTTCTTATAAACGGACGGGACCCAAAGTCTGTAATACAAATGAGAATTCAGTTCTGTTATCCTGCAAAGGGTCTGTGAATGAGAACTAATCCTACTTCACTCTCATCTGTGCCTAAGGAATATATCTGTCCTTGAAACTGCAGCACATATGCTAATTCGGCCTGCACATTTTCCTCCGCTAAATATAGCGGCCAATGGCATTACAGTTGGCAAGACACAGCAATCCCTTAAGACTCCCCTTCAGCCTCTCGGATAAGAAAGAGACAGAGAAGGAAAGATGCACACCTTCGCCTTATGGAAAATATAGACATATACCTTTGCTTTAGGATGAAAGAGACAAACCTTTCCATATTGGGAAAGATATTTGCACAACTTTGTGTAATGGGAAAGATAGATACACACCTTTGTGTAATGGGAAAGATAGATACACACCTTTTGTTTAATGGAAAAAATAGATGGATACCTTTGTGTAATAAGGAAAAATAGATACACACCTTTGCGTAATGGGAAAGATAGATACACACCTTTGTGTAATGGAAAAGATAGATGCATACCTTTATGTAATGGGAAAGATGGATACACAACTTTGTGTATTGGGAAAGATAGATACACACCTTTGTGTGATGGGAAAGATAGATGCATTAAATTGCTTTGGAAAGGATGGGACACACTTTTCCATATTGGGAAAGATAGATACACACCTTTGCTTAATGAGAAATATAGATGCATACCTTCGCTTTAGGAGGAATAAAAATACACACCTTTGCTTAACGAGGAAAAAATATTCACCTTTGACTTGAAGAGAAAGAAAGATACACACCAACATTGCTTCTTCTGCTACCTTAAACTGGTTCGGGGCAGAAAGAGTTAACATATGAAGGCTGTATTCATCTGTTCTGGCACTGAATAGGCCTATAACACACACATTACAGGTGCACAAAATATTAAAGTTTTTATCACACAAACCTGAACACAACTTTCCTATAAGCCCTATAAAAAGGTCTAGGCAAAGTTACAGTATCAACTGTCTCTATCTACCTGGTAAGCATTTTTGGAGACAACACATTTCCCTACCCCCTTCAATTCCTCCATGCTTGGCCTAATCTCTTTCCTATCCCCTTTTCCCATGCATGTCCCCCACCACACCAACCTCTTCGTTACCCCTTCTTTCCTTCCTCCCAATTTCCTTCCCCACCCCTTCCCCATACTACCACTCCCCCTTTACTCCTCCATTCCTCTGCTCCTTTACCCTCCTCCTCGTTCCTTCCCTCCCCTTTCTTCTTCTGCCTATGCCATGTACTCCCTCCCATTACAAATAAGCGTAAAAATAGTCACTAGTTCTGTAATATGCATGTGTTTGAAGAATCATGTTGATATAGATTACACAACATATCATTTTATCTGTATGTAAATGATATTTTTGTAACATTTTACATTTGATTAGCTCTTAGCTGTAATTTATGATTTTAAATATAATGGTAGCCTTCACTTTCTATTATTACTCTTCTTACTTCTAAAATGCACTTAATATCCAATGTGAAATTTTAATTTTCACAGCTCAAATGGCAAAGGCCATTTGACCTTACAATTTTACAAATATTGAGACCTGTTAGCAATTATTTGATACCAACTAGGATAAGCTCATGAATTGATGTTTTCATAAATTATCGTTCGATTCTCCGGGTAACATTTTACAGCACAGACATACAAAGTACATGTATGTCTGTATGTATCAAAGTAAAATATTTTTACTTTAAGTGTACATTATTTTCAACACTAGAACTATACATTGATTTCTACAAAATCAGGTGACCCTATTTAGTATACCCCTCTTTTCATTTGGTATATGGCGAGCAATCCTGCATGCGTCATTTTGCGTTCATGCCACCTGTCTTCTCACATAGCGTGACATCATCCTTAAATCTCTCAATTGGCAACAGCTCAAATGTGTCACATGGTATTCCTGACATTCCAGCTTTCCAATCACTTTAATCTACTCATTAAGAAGGGGATTAGCGTGGAGCCTAAAATGAATCTATTTCGCTTCCTTTCAGGAAAAGCAAATTCTACATTCGGCGAGATAGAGAACGCAAGCCCCCTTGATAATTGCCGCAGAAACGGGGATCCACTGCAAACAGCTCATGTACCCACATCCTCAAATATATATAGGTTCTAAAAAAGGAAACAAATAATTCAACCAAACTAAGAAAGTTTGAGGCGATTCTCAAAATGAGAGAAAAACAATAAGAGTGCACAAGCATATCCATAAGATATGGAATCTCTTGAAAGTTATGCAATATTCAATTCAATTCTGAATCAGTTTATTTGGCATCAAACAAAAATTTAATAACCATAAATTCAGAGTACATAATAATGGTCTTTAAGAAGCAACTCGTGCTTGTAATAAAATACTACACAGTATTTGAAACAATCCTAAGACAAATATGAGCAAACTGAAGGAAATAAATATATCAACAAAAAACAACAATAACACAACAAAACAAGTCAACCATACTTGAAGCACATTGCCTATACATTTTGGGGAATGATTCAGATTTTCAAGAACTAAGGATAGAACTAGATTTGTAATACTTGTTTGGAACAAGTATAGGTGGGCTGGTCGAACTAAAATTTGAGACAAAATAAAGGGTACATATGAGATAGCTTATTGTCTCAGCTACAACATACTTGAAGTTCAGCGTAAACGAAGCTAAACGACAGAGATATTGCTCGCGACAGAATCCAGTTTTGAGAAAAAATCATGTCCCATAGAGAATACACGCAAAATGTGAAAATTGACATGCCTCCTTTAATCACAAAAATACGCCATGATGCTTTTGTCAAAATGAAAATTTGTGATACCTTCATTTGTAAAAAATTGTCTCAGCTACAACACATCAAAATTTGGAAGACAATCGATCAATATTTACAGAGAAACAATCAATTTTCTAAAAATATGCTGACGTCATAATATGCAAATTGAAATTTTGAGTTTGGAGGCCATTATGATGACGTCATGAGTTAATTGAGGGTCAAATGAGACATGAAATCATATCTCCAATTCATACTTTATCAAAATATGACCCCCAAATTGGGGTCACCGTGCATCCTAAGGAGCTACAGTGGATCTTATATAGGCATGTTTTTGTCCATATATGCTATGTATTACAAGAGCTCGCGCGCACGGAAATTTATGTTAAACGGTCGATCATTCCGTTATTAATAGTCATAAAGAGACAAACATGGTATCAATTTGTTTGTAAAAATATGTGGAATATTATGAAAGAAAAAAAAAGGCGATTCTATGTTGTGTAATATTTTTACGCGCGAAAACGCGCGCGCCGCGCGCATGCGCGTGTGTGTGCGCGATTTTTTATAAAATGCTTAGAATGGCCTAAAACGTATGTAAAATGATTTTGAGATGATTTTGAGCATTCAAAAAATTTGCGCGCGCATTGACACACGGACGTGCGCGCATGCGCGCGTTATTTGACCTGCAATTGACCGGACGGATATTGACCTTGGTCATGATGAATATGAATGAGAAATACCTTTTGGTTATTAAGATATGATCATAAGTTGATTTTCGTAAAATTTTACAAAATGGCGCCTAGATGACGTCATCAGCAAAGGTCAATGTTGAAAACGTTATTATGCTTTGTACATATGCCTATACATATGTGTGCCAAATTTCAAGGCATTTGATTGAGCCATTTTTAAGTTATCTTGCTAACAAAAAAGCGGTTAGAAATAAGAAAAATATTTAATAACTAGACATAATACTTGTTTGGAACAAGTATAGGTGGGCTGGTCAACTAACATTTGAGACAAAATAGAGCAAAAATAAGCGAAATACTGCTTAAAAAATCTTAAAAAACAATATCATGTAGATTCATTACGTGAACGAAATTCACCTTCTATAGTCATAACACGCAAATTATGAAATTTCTGACATGAGGCCTTTAATCGAAATTTTCACTCTGATGACGTCATCAAAATGAAAAATGGTGAATATTTAGCTTGTAGAGAATTATCTTAGCTACAACATATCGAAATTTAAAAGAAAATTGATCAATATTTACAAAAATACAATCAATTTTCCATAAATATGCTGACGTCATAATATGCAAATTCGTATTTTGAGTTTCAAGGCCATTATGACGATGTCACAATACATTTAATGGCCAAATGAGACATGGTATCATATCTCCGCCTCATACTCTATCTAAATATGAAAAAAATTGGGGGTCCAGTTCCATCCCAAAGAGTTATAATGGAATTTGAATAGGCATGTTTTTGCCAATATATGCTATGTATTAAAAGAGCTCGCGCGCGCCGACATTTATCTTAAATTGACGCTCATCTTGTTATTAATGGTCATAAAGAGATAAACATGGTATCAAATTCCTCGAAAAAATATGAGAAATATCATGAAAGAAAAAAAAATGGCGATTCTATGTTTTGTAATGGTGTTACGCGCGAAAACGCGCGCGCATGCTCGTACGCGCGATTTTTTATAAAATGCTTAAAATGACCTAAAACGTATGCAAAAAAAATTTGAGACGATTTTGAGCTTTTAAAATTTTTGCGCGCGTATTGACGCGCGGACGTACGCGCACGCGCGCGTTTTTTGACCTGAAATTGACTGGACTGATATTGACCTTGATCATGATAAATATGAATGAGAAATAACCTTTGGTTATGAAGATATGATCAAGAGTTTATTTTCAGAAAATTTCACAAAATGGCGCCTAGATGACGTCATCAGTCAAGGTCAAGGTTGAAAACCTTACTGTGTTTTCTCCATATGCCTATACATATGTGTGCTAAATTTCAAGTTATTTGATTAAGCTTTTTCTAAGTTATCTTGCTAACAAAAAGTGGGTCGAAATAAGAAAAATAAACTAGACATAATACTTGTTTTAAACAAGTATAGGTGGGCTGGTCAACTAAAAATTTGAGACAAAATAGAGCAAAAATAAGCGAGATACTGCTAAAAAACAATGTCATTGATGTAATGTTCTAAACGAAATTCACCTTCCTCAGGCATAACACGCAACGTAAGAAATTTCTGATATGTGCCCTTTAATCGTAATTTTCACTATGATGAAGCATCAAAATGAAAAATAGTGTTGACTGAGCTTGTAGAGAATTGTCTCAGCTACATCATATCGAAATTTGGAAGAAAATCGATCAATATTTACAGAGATACAATCAATGTTACATAAATATGCTGACGTCATTATATGCAAATTCGTATTTTGAGTTCCAAGGCCATTATGAGGATGTCACGATACACTTAATGGCCAAATGAGACATGGAATCCTATTTCCGACTCATACTCTATGTAAATATGAAAAAACATTGAAGGTCACGGTTCATTCCAAAGAGCAATAATGGATTTTGTATAGGCATGTTTTTGCCCATATATGCTATGTAATAAAAGTGCTCGCGCGCACGGACATTTATCTTGAATTGACACTCATCTTGTTATTAATGGTCATCAGGAGATAAACATGGTATCAAATTCCTCGAAAAAATATGAGAAATGTCATGAAAGAAAAAAAAAAGGCGATTCTATGTTTTTTAATGGTGTTACGCGCGAAAACGCGCGCGCATGCTCGTACGCGCGATTTTTTATAAAATGCTTAAAATGACCTGAAACGTATGCAAAAAAAATTTGAGACGATTTTGAGCATTTAAAAATTTTGCGCGCGCATTGACGCGCGGACGTACGCGCACGCGCGCGTTTTTTGATCCAAAATTGACCGGACGGATATTGACCTTGATCATGATAAATATGAATGAGAACTGAGTTTTGGTTATGAAGATATGATCATAAGTTTATTTTCACAAAATGGCGCCTAGATGACGTCATCAGTCAAGGTCAAGGTTGAAAACCTTACTGTGTTTTCTCCATATGCCTATACATATGTGTGCCAAATTTCAAGTTATTTGATTTAGCTTTTTTCAAGTTATCTTGCTAACAAAAAGTGGGTCGAAATAAGAAAAATAAATAATAAATAATAAATAATAAAGGCGATTTTAACAAAAATATAAGGTGGTCTGTATTAGATACAGCCCACCTGATAAATAATAAATAAATAACTAGACATATAATACTTGTTTGGAACAAGTATAGGTGGGCTGGTCAACTAACATTTGAGACAAAATAGAGCAAAAATAAGCGACATACTGCTTACAAATTCTTAAAAGACAATATCATGTAGATTCATAACGTGAACTAAATTCACCTTCTATAGGCATAACACGCAAATAATGAAGTTTTTGACATGAGGCCTTTAATCAAAATTTTCACTATGATGACGTCACCAAAATGAAAAATGGTTAATACTGCTCTTGTAGAGAATTGTCTTAGCTACAACATATCGAAATTTTGAAGAAAATTGATCAATATTTACAGAGATACATTCAATTTTACATAAATATGCTGACGTCATAATATGCAAATTCGAATTTTGAGTTCCAAGGCCATTGTGATGATGTCACGATACACTTAATGGCCAAATGAGGCACGAAATCATATCTCCAACTCATACTCTATCTAAATATGAAAAAAAATTGAAGGTCACGGTTCATTCCAAAGAGCTATAACGGATTTTGTATAGGCATGTTTTTGCCCATATATGCTATGTATTAAAAGACCTCGCGCGCACTGACATTTATCTTGAATTTACGCTCATCTTGTTAATAATGGTCATAAAGAGCTAAACATGGAATCAAATTCCTTGAAAAAATATGAGAAATATCATGAAAGAAAAAAAAATGGCGATTCTATGTTTTTTAATGGTGTTACGCGCGAAAACGTGCGCGCGTGCTCGTACGCGCGATTTTTTATAAAATGCTTAAAATGACCTGAAACGTATGCAAAAAAAATTTGAGACGATTTTGAGCGTTTAATTTTTTTGCGCGCGCACTGACGCGCGGACGTACGCGCAGGCGCGCGTTTTTTGACCCGAAATTGACCGGACGGATATTGACCTCGATCATGTTGAATATGAATGAAAAATGATTTACCGTTATGAAAATATGATCATGAGTAAATTTTCAAAAAAATTCACAAAATGGCGCCTAGATGACGTCATCAGTCAAGGTCAAGGTTGAAAACTTTGCTGTGCTTTGTTCATATGCCTATAAATACGTGTGCCAAATTTTAAGACATTTGCTTGGGCCATTTTTAAATTATCTTGCACACAAAAAAGTGGGTCGAATTAAGAAAAATAAATAAATAAATAAATAAATAAAGGCGATTTTAACAAAAATATAAGGTGGTCTGTATTAGATACAGCCCACCTGATAATCCAAAATTTGATTCAAAATGTCAAAAATGTATGATTGTAAGCAAATTGGTGATTCATTAATGTGTTAAGGGTAAAATATGCATTTTTGCTTATTCTATTTCATATTGAATGGTTCGCTAACTAGAAACCTTGGATTAGCAAATCTGGAATGATTTGCATCGTATCATTTTCAATACAAAATAGTGGTGTTTGCAAGAGTGGCAATTGCGAAATTTTGGAAGTAGTTTCTAAAAATAAGCCATTACCTATAAATTAATTCCTGGACAGGCATTATCAAATGAGAGAAGAGAAAAGGTGTGATAAAATTATTCAGGTAACTAACTTCTCTTTAGCAGAATAAATTGACAGCAGTCAAGATTTATGGATATCAAATCATCAAAGTTAAAGAATTGTGGATATGTTATAGTTTGCCTCCCCCACATGTTCCTGAATACATTACCATAAATATTTGAGAGTTAAAAGTTTTCTCTCAATCAGTTTTGCTCTTTGTACATCTAAATGGCCTGGGCAACGACCTTTTATCTGTAAGGCTAATGCACAGTCGGGCCAGATCAACCGACCGTGAAAATATCCCATTTCTAGAATCTTGCAGACATATATATAGATGATCTAGGTAGACAGATTGAGTGGCTAGAGTGGTCAATTTGACCAGAGATGACCAGAGATGACCGGCAGTGGCCATAATCCAGGCAGAGAGCAAGACCAATATGGACATTGATGATTATGAGGAGGAGGAGGAGGAGGAGGATGAAGATGATGATGTAGTCAGGGGCGCAGATGGAAGGAAAGGTTTACTTGAGTCGATCAACAGCCTATAGTGACCCCATCTCTAGGACTGCTCAAAGCTTATTGATGGAATCATTCATAGTAAGATTAGAAAAGTGTTTCACAATAATATATTAAATGATGATATCATACATGGTGATTTTGCATTTTTCCCCCTCTTGTTATTTTACCTACTGGATATGAATCATATTTTTTTTTATTAGTATAAAACAATGCAAAATTAGTCCAAAACGTTATTGTTGCAGAACAATCGCAAATAGCAGAGAGCATGCAAGTAAAATAGTACTTCTCAAATTAAAAAAATTAATGTAACAGTTTTCTCCAACTTTTCCTAGATGATTTGTCAAATGAAAAGGCATCAAAGGATATTTTTTTACACCCAATTTCTCAAACTGTCACCATTTTGTATTCATCAATATCATTTTTATTTATTTTTTTGTTGCAGATGTCAAAACCAGGAGAACATTTTTCAAAGTGTTAAATATAAATACGTATGTTCAAATGAATTAGTCATTACCAACTGTAACTAATGTCGTAAGGTTAACACTTTCGCTTTCGGCCTTTACTTCCATCTCAATATTTCACATATTCGCTCACTTGCAACTGCTCAACAAATGCTTAGAGTACAAAATAATGATGTACTAGCGCTATGCATGTACAAAGATTGTATGGACTACAAGGAAATGTGTAAATTCACTCCATCAGCTATACAAACAAAACTTTTCCTCAAAGATATATATCGGTAGCTCTTAAGTCGAGCTTGCATCATAGTTAAGCAGAAAGCAGGAAACTTATCTCGATACAAATTTCCTCTTCGGAAATTAATGCTAAGGCTCTAATATTATTTTGTTTGTTTATTCCCTTCAATGTAGAACATTTATACCTCACTGTGTATTGTAAAAATACAGTATTTACTAAATTCAAACTATTAATTTCACTGATGTGCTACATTTTCTTCAACAATTCTATTTTCAGCATTAAATGCTCATATCCTTTTGTTATCCATACCATGAATGATTTAATCATAGATTCATCATAATCTTTGAGAATTAAAATATATCAATGTTTTTTCTTGAATTTAACAGCTATTTACTTATCCATTCCATCAATAGCTCAATTATTCAGATATTTTGTTAACATAAATTAATTCCTTCAATTGTGAACACATTCATATTTAGATTTGCTCATTCATCAAAATATATCATCTGGCAGTTATTTAAGTTTTTCATTGCTTGAATAATTAATCAATCCATCCAAAAATTATTTCATTAGCATATTCATTTTTATTTATCTATTCATCTTTTTGTTTATTTACTCATTCATTTATTCATTTGTTCATTCATTTATTCATTTGTTCATTCACTCATATTATCATTTTATCAGTCAGTTATCTATATTAACTCATTTAATCCATATACCTCAATCGGTATTTGTTCGTTTATTCGTTCTTTCATTCACTCATTCATTCACTCATTCATTCATCTAATCATTTATTCATTCATTCATTCATTCGTCCATTCACTCACTCACTCACTCATTCATTCATTCGTTCATTCACTCACTCACTCACTCACTCACTCATTCATTCATTCGTCCATTCACTCACTCACTCACTCATTCATTCATTCATTCATTTATTCATTCATTCACTCACTCACTCACTCAAAAAATTCATTCATTCGTTCATTTATTCATTCATGCACTCACTCACTCATTCATTCATTCATTCATCTAATCATTCATTCATTCATTCATCTAATCATTCATCTAATCATTCTATCACTCATTCATTCATCTAATCATTCATGCATTCATTCATTCATTCATTCATTCATTCATCTAATCATTCTATCACTCATTCATTCATCTAATCATTCATTCATTCATTCATTCATTCATTCATTCATTCATTCATTCATTCATCTAATTAATCATTCATTCATTCACTCACTCACTCATTCATTCATCTAATCACTCATGAAATCACTCAATCCATTTGCCTCTATTGATTCCCAAGGTGATTGGGCGGTAAAACAAAGAATCATTGCTGGTACATGATTATCCAGCAAGATAAAGTTCTACCAGCTAAAATTCAAACTCAATCACAGAGTACACAAAGACATCATTATCTAAAGTTCTCCCCTTGTTATATAAGGAAAATGAATATGTATTTGCAATCATAAATTGAAAGAGAAACAAGTCTCACAATGTTTTCATTAAAATTTGTCAAGCTCCAGTTAAAAACAAAAAAAAATAAAAAAAAATAACACACACTTGTTGATTTCCAGGATATTTGTGCACAATTTATGATCCAATTAATCACAATTTGCTTCATGATAGAAGTTTGTATGTATTGTATTTGATTTCGTTCTTTGTAATAGGTATTCTATGGTAGTGGGCCCTAATGAAAACCAGCTTTTCCGTTTCAATGTTCCATTCCAAGCAAGGAAAATTAATGAATGAACAATTACATTCAATCAAAACTTTTCGAGAATGAAATTGCTTTAGAAATTACCACATGCAAAGATAACAATTACGACACATCATAATACTGAATTGAGGAAAAAAAATTGAGCTTTAATCTAACGCACTTATCACCATTTTCGCAAACATATCTTCCCCCAAAACAGCTCATAGAAATTAGAAGAGAAACATATTGGAAAAGTATATGAAAGAAAGATGATATATATATAACAGGAGATATATAAGAGATATATATATTCAAGTGAAACATACCGATATATTCCCGTTTGCTGAGCATGGTTGCAACTTCAATAAAGCGTCACACCTCCCTATGATTTTTCTCGTGGACGAATGGTCAGTCTGGCTGGAATCATAATGGTCAGATGCAAGCAAGTACGTGTCTGTGTTACCAGTGGCTGGAGAGTGACCACTGAGACTGACCACTGGGGCTTAGTCTCCTTTCAAGGCTTGCAGGATTGGGGGTGACTTCCTCTTCCTCCCCATGGAGGGAGGGAAGTATTATGTAAAGCTTTCTTTAAGCCCCTGACTTCCAGAAGATTTATATCTGCTACCTAATCCGTAGCCTGAATGTTAGATCTAATTATGTTCAAGATGTGATGGCTCATGGGTAGAGCAGTGGTCATGTAACCGCCAGGTCCAAGGTTCAAAACCGGGTTGAAGCATAAGTGACCTGCTAATTAACCCCCGGATTACCAGAAGTTTGATATACTACACACTCTTTAGGCAAAATGTGACTGCTAACTATTTCCATGGAAGCATGATGGCTCACTGGTAAAGCAGTGGAACCTTAAACTCGCAGGCCCTGGGTTCAAAACCAAGTTGATGCCCTAGTGCCCTTATGACATCCTCTTTGCCCAGGGGCCTTCATTTTATGAGCCTTTCCATTTGGCATGTTGGCCTCTTTACATTCTTCATATAAACAGGGTTTGTTCAGGTGATGATTAGACCATTTTAACTTCAAATGTTATAGATGCACATTTTCTCTCAGAAAGGGGAATCCAATCTAAATAGACCAAAGCACAGATAATATCTAATTTCATGGATGCTTCTTCTTGAGTAACCTATAAGAAATAAACTTTAACTTATTGCATTAATGTGCTTACAAGCACTGCACGATTCAACATCTTAGTTACATACATGTACAATTAGCAACTAAATTATACGTACTCTTACCAAATTCATTAATTTTTTAAGTATGTAAACAATTATTTTGTCCCGACTTTATGTTTGTTTAGAATGTGACATATGAAAGCTTCACATCTAAAAGTATCAACAAAGGCCCTAATTCAACCAGTCCACCTTTCATACTTGAGTTACGAAAAACACAAAAACATCAATTTTACAAGGAGTATGAATAATTTAGTTGATAACTGTCTATTACCTATTGCTATATCAGGCAAGCCTATGGCATGCACCATAAAAATAGTTTCAGGTCAAGAAAAGAGGCAATAGTAGAAAAAGGGGTATTAGTAAAAAAAAAAAAAAAAAAAAAAAATATTGCCCTCTGAGAGCCAAAAAGATGTTAATTCATGTACGCATGCAGTTAAGGACCCTTCTTATTCTCAACAGGCTAGATATTGAAGGGAAAAAATCTTATTATAAACATGTTTTAGTCCTACTTCATTATTTTGTTCTATCCCTACTTATCCGACTCGTTATCATTCCGAGGAAGCAATTGATTTTGAGTTATCAGCAGGAAACAACTGGAGCCAAGGCTAGGCACCAATCATGCAGCAATGACCTTGTACGGCCGCCCAGCCCTGGCCAGCCAGGCACTGACCACTGTATGCGCTTGACCATTGGATGCAGGCACCCCACTGTTTGTAGGGTGGAGATGCAGACCCTGTATCCTGTCTGGTGATGTGAAAAAACAATTCAAGGAATTCAAGACTACTCAATAACTCTTCTAATTGTTGCATCTGTGCTGCAAAGATTAAGAATGCATGAAAAGGTGTATGCCAACCATTTACCGAGAGAAATGAGATACAGGCGTTTACAATGGCGCATCAGACATTTACATTTTATTTGAAAAATGGACAATGGTCTATTTATGCAGACTACATGCACTTGCATCTCTGCCTTACCTGGATGTTGTATGCGTGTGTTTGTGTGTGAAGAGTTGGAAGGGATAAAGGTGTGTTCAGAAAAGAGAGAGGGAAAGAGGGAGGGTGAGCATGGGAGGAAGAGAGGGAGAGAAGGAGGGGGAGAGAAGGAGGGGGAGAGAAGGAGGGGAAAGAGGGAGAGGAGGGGAAAGAGGGAGAGGAGGGGGAAAGAGGGAGAGAAGGAGGGGGAAAGGGGAAAGAGGGGAAAGAGGGGAAAGAGGGGAAAGAGGGGAAAGAGGGGAAAGAGGGGAAAGAGGGAGAGGGGAAGAGGGAGAGAGGGAGGGAAAGAGGGGGAAGAAGGAGACACAGAGAGAGAGGGGAGAGAGGGAGAGAGGAAGGAAGGGAGAGAGAGAGAGGGGGGAGAGGGAGGGAGGGAGAGAGAGAGAGGGAGGGAGGAAGGGAGAGAGAGAGAGGGAGGGAGGGAGGAAGGGAGAGAGAGAGAGAGAGAGGGAGGGAGGGAGGAAGGGAGAGAGAGAGAGAAGGAGAGAGGGAGATAAACAGATTGGAAAGAGTGATGGGGAACAGAGAGGTAGAATAGAGGAGAGGGGAAGAGAAGAAAGGGAGAGAGAAAGAGAGACAGAGAGGCATACTACAGAGAGAGAAAGATAGAGGGAGGGAGGGAGAAAGAGAGGGAGAAAGAGAGAGGGAAAAAGAGAGAAAAACAAAACAAAATAAGGGCATACACTGGAAGAGAAATCGATGAGGTGCCACGGAATAGAGAGAAATTATGCTGAAAGAAAAAGCAGACATACAAGCCCGTGCTGACCACAATGTTCACACAGGGTGTTCTAATTCCATTCCATGAGCGACTGGAATTAGACGCAGGCCCAGAATTTGCGCACTCTCTCGCCAAAATACGGAAACAAGCAGTGATGATGTGTGTTTAGATTACATTAAAAATGGCTGAAAAAAGAATGGATGAAAGGATACCGCTGAAGACAATTAGAGCGGGCGAATAGGTACATGTACATGTACTAATATAGAACCTTTGATGCAGTAGAGAATAGAATGGTAGCCTTTATAAATAAATTTGAGTGGTGAAATTTTCAAATATCTCCCTTTTTAAAGTAGGTTTTGGTTGCCTCCCAGTAGTTGCTCTAATTAGTATTTGAAAAAAAATTCTTGCAAAAAAGATGTACATTTAGTTGTATCCTAATTCTCCCTACGATTACCAACTATACCTTATAAAGCACTTTATCAGTTATAACCGACAAAGGTGCTTAGAGTAATATCAATGCTCTCGCCATTGGTCATTGGCTTCTATTAATATTCTGCACTTTACAGTGCACACTCTCCATTCCCTGGGGAGCATTCCAGCTAGTCGCCATTCTATGGTTAAACATCTTTTTGGCTCCAAGCCCATTCATAGATGTTCCCAGCCATTATTTTTTCACAAACCTTTCTTTTTTCCTTCAATAAGTTCCTCTGAAACCTTATCATTGGATCTATCTATCTACGCTGCAGGATCGATCAAAGTCCCATCAATTTACATGAAAACAATGAGGAACGCTTAATAAAACGATCACTGCCTGTTTTAATTTGTTTGTTTTTGAACAGCCGCACAGGAAACACAGGGTACAACGACCAGGAAAGGAAAGGAAAAAAGACAAACTCTAGCTATGTTAACATCATAAGGCACTGATCTTCTAAAAAGAGAAGTAATTTGCTACAAAATTCCCATGTGTTTTGCATTAATTAGTAAATCATGGGCTATCCACAAGAAGGCAGCAACAGCTTTGTATTCAAAATGGTAGTACAGGCGTTCTTGCGGGGGGGGGGGGGCTGACAAAATCTTCCAGAATACTATTAACCCAACGTTCCTGCAGAGTGCCAATCTTTCATGGCTCAGGAATCTTGGAAGCATTTGTTGCTTGAAATGTAGAACGTATATTACATGTGGAATCATGCTTTAAAGATAAACTGAGTTCTGGTAAAAAAAGAAAATGAATTCTCACAGAATCTAACAAAAGTTACACTGAATGTTCAAGATTACAAATAAATGTCATGTGCCAAACAATTTTGGAAGAAAATGTCTACTGGCTGAGTAATGAGCAAAGAAAGATAATGAAATCAAGGTAGTACTAGCCCTGACACCATTTGTGTTGTCCCATATACATCTTTCTGTGTACAGTGATTGTTACTTTACCAAGACTGTGCCAAATTTATGATGATTTTGATGACTCCAGAGCCTTGCATTACACACCAATACTTACATGCTATATGATCAACTTTTCTGATCCTTTCCACACCTTTTCTTTCACAATGCAATCGCATTACCAGAACTCACCTTTATCTTTAACAGACGATCGCAAAGACTTGATAACATTTCTGTAATTTCTGTAATTTCTTTAAATTGTGCTAACATTACAATGCTTATGATTTAATCCGGACATGATTTTTTTTTTTTTTTTGTAGGATGTATATATATACTGGAAATGCCCAAGATGATTTCACAAAAAAATTGTTGCGATTGTGTTTTGTTACAAGTTCAGACACTATTAACGATGGTAAAACTTTTGGAACTCTGTTAGCACATTTCTTTATACCGATAGTGGGAAGATAATTATGATGCGAACACCCCCCCCCCCCCCCCACAGCAAGCAGAGCATAATCTGCATACAATCAAAGTGAGTAAGGGATAGAATTAACACATTTGTGCAAGAAATAAAAGAGAAAGAGGGGAAGGAAGAAAGGAAGAAAGGAAGGAAATCTCCCAATAATAGGCTAAAGTAAAGTGGTGCCTGAGAACATTTTTGCTAGGATTGATTCAAATTACATCTTTCTTTTGTTTTACATGGGAAATCTATGTCCTGTAATTGAAGGTTATTATTTCTTATATACAATCTTTTCTCTTGGGGAGGGGGGGGGGGAGGGGTGGCTGTTTGTATGAAACATTACAATATTGCGAATTGTGTTCAGCTTATCAAGAAGGAAGAAAGAAAAACAAACATAGTACCGGTATCACAATAGTTTACAGTTCCTCATGTGGCCTTGCGTATTAGGCAAAATGAATATGCCAGCAGAATTATGAACAGTATCATAAATAAAACACTTGGGGATTGTTACCTAATCAGGTTATATACCTGCAAGTCCCATCATAGGTACTTGAATGACCTTAGAGAGAGAGAGAGAGAGAGAGAGAGAGAGAGAGGGGGAGAGAGAGGGAGAGAGAGAGGGGGAGAGAGGGGGAGGGAGAGAGAGAGAGGGGGAGGGAGGGAGTGAGAGAGGGGGAAAGAGAGAGGGAGGGCGAGAGAGAGAAAGCAAGAGAGAGAAAGGGAGAGAGGGGGGAGAGAGAGAGGGGGGAGGGAGAGGGAAAAGTGAGAGAGAGGGGGCGGGAGAGAGAGGGGGGGAAGAGAGAGAGGGAGAGTGATAGAGAGGGGAAAGGGAGAGAGAAAGATGGAGAAGAAAGGGAGAGAGAAAGATGGAGGGGAAAGGGAGAGAGAAAGAGTGAGAAAGAAAGAGGAAGAGAGAGAGATAACAAATAGGGGAACGGGAGGAGGAAGACGTAGAAAAATAGAAAGAGGACGAGGCAGATAAAGAAGAGGAAGAGAGGGAAGAGAGGGAAAGAGAGAGAGATAGAGGGGGTAAAATAAAGAGGGGTAAAAGGGAGAGAGTAAAAGGGAGAGAGAAAGAGGGAGAGAGAGAGAGAGAAAAAAAAAGAGAGAGAGAGAGAGAAATAGGGGAACCGGAGGAGGAGGAAGAGGTAGAAAAATAGGAAGAGGAGTAGGAGGGGAAGGAGGATGAGGGGGAACAAAAGGAGGGGTTGATGAAAGAGGAGAGAAGTGGAGAGGAAAAGAAGCGAGAGGGGGGGGGGGGTAAACAGCAGAGGGAGGAGGATAGTGATATACAGAGAGAGGAGAGGGGAACAGAACAAGTAAGAGGAGAGAGGAAGAGGAAGAGAAAAATAGAGACCGGGAGAACAGGAAAAAAGCAAAAGATGAGGTAAACAGAAAGAGGCCTGTTGAAATTCATATCTGCAGAGTCGTACAAAGAGTCTTAATGTGATTTTGTTCTCCTCTTAACGATAAAATCATTTATATGATGTTCTAAAGCCCATGAGGAAGGGGGAGGGGTCTAATTTTTAAAAAATCAGCATCCAACAAATTATCATACGACAAAGGTCGCACAAGTGGATAAGAATATCATATAAAGGAGCATCGTTTCAACAAACTAGTTTACTGTACAGGTAGTGTCAGCTTACAACATGGGCAAGGGGATTCACAAAATATACTTATTCTTCAATACTTAAATCACACAGTAATGAATCCTGCTTCTCCCAAGTTCCATCTTATATAATGCTCAAACCTCTATTTTGATAGCATATTCAACTTTTTTTCTCATATACACATTAAAAAAAGAAACATTCTTAACTTTTTGATCAGCTATACCGTCTTTGTATAGCTATAAACAATGACTTTTATTTTGTCTGAATAAGTTCTACTCTTTGTTTGAATCACAGGGTCAAATATGTCATTATCATTCCATTTTATTTCATTTACTGGCAAAATGTCCAGTCAAAATATTATGTCAGAAAATATGCAACAAGAATTACCACTGAAATTGAAAAAAATTGACCTTCAACAGAAACTCAGCACTCGAAAAAGACACAATATGGACAGATAAATCGAATTCCCACAACACAGCACTTTCCTTACTATGAATAGAGTTTTAGGGGTAGCATTAAGGCTGAATGGATAAATGATTTCTAATGGAACAAAGTGTGTATCCTTCGATATCACATAACCCACTTTGCATTAAAACCCCGTATAAAAGCATAATTATAGACAACCTTGATTCTTGAAATAAACACATATAATTATTCCTTCATGAACAAAAACATGATTTAAAATGATTTAGAATGATTTTGTTTTCCTCATATTCAGTTTTTCTACAATGGTCTTTTTATAGCTTTTCTTTAGTGCCCAAAAGCAATAATGTAAACAGTGCTTTGTTTAGCATGTCCATGAAGAATAACCATGTTCACACAAGACCATGGGTCTGTCCTCATCGGCTTGAGATTGCCCACTACCGGTATTTCTGATTTGGGAAATAATCCCGAAGTTAAATTTCGCGTCTTCATCTTCATTTTGCTCAGCGTTTGCGCATAGTGCGAGTCTTCAGGCTGGTGAAGACGCACCGGACAAATAGCGGGATATTTTGCAAACTATCCCAAGATATCTTGGGATGATTATCCCGACAAAATATCCCGCTAATTGTAACTTCGGGCTGATGAAAGCACAAACTAACTGGATTATTTGCGATCGGGATAGTTGAAATAGCGGGATATCTCGAGTTGATGAAGACAGTCATTTTAACTACAAGCTGGCCTAGTGGCCTTTAGTTATCTGGCTTACCATAAAATCGCTTGTGGGTTATAACTTTATGTAGACTTAAAGTTAAAACATTGCATGGTCAATTAAACTAACAGACTTATAAAACCTTAAAACCATAGCCTTAACTTTAAATTGAAAGACTGCCATGTGAACCTCACTCAAAAAAATAACCACTAGATCTTAGGCACTTCCCAATGTGAAGACTTGTCCTGAAATGACCAATGCTTAAAAGACGCTCTAACAATCGGCATCAAATTGGCAACCTTGGAGAACTTAAGGTTGGTCTTCTAAGTTCTCCCTGCAATTAATGATACCCCATGTGAGCTTATTAATAACAAGCAAGGAACAAAGAGTGATATTCTACATTATCTGTTGCCCCCAGTTTAGTTATGAACCATGTTGAAAGCAAAAATTGCTGCTTGATCCTGAATTCTTCTAGCGAAAAGGCATTTTAGAATAAACTGCCCAACAGTCTTTCTTTGTGGTATGTAAAGAGAATTTGTATAATGCGTTATTTTGAACCATCAAAATTGGAAGGAAAAAAAATTCCTCAAAATCACCATAAACATGTATTCGAAATACACTGTAGCATAATATAGATATCCACATATCAAACAAGATTTTTTTTCTTCTTTCAATCGGATTCTACAAATTTTAATAGTCAAGAGCAAAACCTCAATCTGGAAAAAATTCAAGAAATTCAAATGTTATTAAAGTCTTGATTTTTCAATCATTTTATGTTGGTGTAGATATCCTATACAAATTATAGTTTTAAGCATTTCCTACTTTTGAAGTTGAAATAGACATTAGCATCCAAAGAAACAATAAAACAAATAATAATTTTCAATAAAAAACTGTTGAGCAGAGATCGTTTTTGATGTAAATGGCTGCCATTAAAAGGGTTACATATCTGTCTACATTCAAGCTCAGTCTGGAAAATATCAAGAAATTCCAATTTTATTAAAGTATTCATTTTTCAATCCATTTTATGTTGGTATAGATACGGGCAGATTTTTAAAGCATTTCCCACTTTTGTAGTTGAAATAGACATTAACCTCCAAAGAAACAATAAAACAAATAATCATTTTCAATAAAACTGTTAAGCAGAGATCGTTTTTTAAGTAAATGGCTGCCATTTAATAAAAGGGTAACATATTTGTCTACATTTATTCTTCAAGCTTTTTTTTAATGCTTATAAGATTACAAAATCCCCTCTTTTCGCCTCATATTTTGATCATCATATCCTTTTTTATGATTTTGACCATGTAGAGGATTACGGCAGGATGACCATTAGCGGACAGTTGCCTAGAACATCTTCCAAATTGACCAGTGCCTCCGGACATTTGACCATGATGCAAAAAATAGCATGAAACGATGAAGAGAAATATGCAGCTGGGTAAGGTTTCCAAATATTCATCCAATTTTATTCATTATGTCTCTTTCATGAATGATCATGCTTGGCGTTTCATTCAAAATCATAAAAAAGCTCAATTATTACCCCCAAAATTGACTAAAATGGGAACAAAGACACACTCGTTACACAACGTAATATCTGCTTCAATATGTCCTTCCACGGAAGGATGGAGATATTGTGCAATTTTCATACAATGCTGTTATTGTATCATAGTGCTGTATGGAACAGATAAATCATACTGAAATTAAACAAAAAATATATCTTTCAAAAAAGATCCCATGATCTGACAGTAATAGCTTGTTTGCATGGCGATGAGCATAGAGTTTGTGAATATATATATACCTGTAGGAACATTCAATACTTCAAAAACGCAGCAACTTTCATATTGGCCTTCATCATTTTTCTCTCAAACATTCGCTAAAACTGTTTTTTTTCCATTTGTCTGCCTTAATTCATATGATTGCAGGGCCCTCAGGGAAAACAGTATTAATACTGACGAGGCTACCCTGGGTAAACAAGACACATTATTATCATTATTATTATCATTATTATTATCATTATTATTATCATTATTATTATCATTATTATTATTATTATCATTATTATACCAAATTGAACATATCAAAGTCAGGATGGACTTCTCCTTTAACAATATGAAAATCTCCCACCCCCCCCCCCCCCCCCCCCCCCTCCCCACCCCCCCGCCCCTCCCCCCTCCCCACCATCTCACCCACTCCCAAAGAGAAATAGCAAGCAAGATAATACTTACTTAGCCTACTTTTTGCACTGTACATATTTACCTTGTTGTTGATATAATGATGACAATGAGGTACTGGTAAGACAATAAAACCATCACCTGATCCACGTTTAACCTTCAGTTCAGACTATGAGAACTCATCGTTTGTAAACAAGAATTGTACAGCTACGCAATGAGTAATTCATTCCTTCCTAGTTTGGATTGCGTATGAAGAAACGTCATACAATAAATCAGGGTATAGTGAAATGTATGTTTTAGCGTAGTTTTTAAACTTAATTTTGATAAGAAAACAGGGTGTCGTTGTAGTCTGTACATACATGTAGCATCGTACCAAAAAACGTATAACTGGGCGGGGCTTATCGTGAGCATGTTCTTGTGATTGGCTAGCTGTCATGTCAAGTAAACCCTTCTAATCTAGTTTCTTTTAAACACAAAATGTCTTTGTATGACGTTGTTTCGAGTGTGAAAGCTCCCTTCACTATACATCGATTCTTCAGATGACGTTTCTTTGTACAAGAATCGTATAAATTTTGTTGGTCTGAAGGGGCTGTAATCCATTTTTTGTAGATCATGGTACCCTACATTCGGTGAGATGAGTCATCGGACATGATCAAAGTTTTGATGGAGGAGTTATGTTCCTATGCCAATCACAGGCAATTAGCAATGACAGCATTCGGTTGGAGGCGAAAAGCAGAAATGAACTTCAACTTTATGGGAAATCAGAAACGGAAGAGGAGAGATTGGTGGGGGGGGGGTGGGAGCTCCAGGGGGAGGGGGTGGGGTAAGAAGGGTACATATAGATAACAGATATAGTAGAAGAACAGATCATTGTAAGTTCATTAAAAAATGATGAAGTTGTAGTTGCATTCTTTCACTTTAAGATTATCTTTTTCAACGGAAAAGAGGAGATTGCATGGTGGGGGTGGGTGAGTGGGTGAGTGGGTGGGAGCTCAAGGGGGGGGGGAGTTGGGTTAGAAGGGTACATACAGATATTAGAAATATAGTAGAAGTGGAAGAACAGATCATTGTTGGTTCATTAAAAAATGATGAAGTTATATAGATGCATTCTTCCACTTTAAGATTATCTTTTTTCAACAGATGAGAGGAGATTGGTGGGGGTGGGTGGGAGGGAGCTCGAGGTGGGGGGGGTGGGGTTAGAGAGGTACATATAGATAACAGATACAGTGGAAGTGGAAGAACAGATCATTGTAAGTTCATTACAAAATAATGAAGTTGTAGTTGCATTCTTTCACCTTACAATGATCTTCTTCAATCTTTCCAACTTTATTTACGCCATTTTTTCTGCATCACTTTCAATGAAACATTCTACAAGAACATTGCAGCAGAAAATGACCCTTGAATTATTACCCAAGACATGCAATATGCTGATAATGTTGACATCTAAACAGGGCCCAGAAATGTCTATTTCCATAAAGAAAATGTTCAATCATACATTCACCCTAAATATAATTATTGCAAATCTTTTGTGTCGTTAATAACTATTAAACTAAGAAAATTGATGTTTATGAAATTTCTGTACAGAGGAAATTGGAGAAGACCTCAAAAAATACATCAGTGTTGCCAATTTTTGTTTCACTGATGACAAATTATTTAACTTTTTTAGACTTTTTAAGTACAGGGCAAATGGAAAGGGAGCTTGATTGATCATACCTTCCAAAGTTTGTAACTTTCTTATAACCAATCAGATTTTGCTCAAACTTTCAAAGACCCATTTTTGTCTTTATTTTCTCCTTCTATTAAAACCAACTTAATAAAAGGATGGACTTCCCTTCAAAAATTCACAACTTTCCTACTTTTTAATTGAATATTGCTCAAACATTTCACTAATTTGTTTCTCTTGTTTTTCTGCTTTGATTGATACTAGCTAATTGACAGGGTGGACTTCCCCTTTAAGTACATTACCAGAGTCCCCCCCCCCCCCCCCCCCCCTTACCAAGAAATGGCCTTGACCTGGTCTGAAATACAAACCAATGTTGTGTAGAGAGAGAGAGAGACAGACAGACAGAGACAGGGTAAGAGAGAGGGAGAGAGAGAGAGAGAGACAGGGAGAGAGATAGAGAGTGAGAGAGGGTGAGAGATGAGTGGGGGTTATACAAAGAATGCCTTGAGCACTAAACTTGGAAGTTTAGAACTTGACCATACATACCAATGTGGTCAGCTTAGGCTACCAATTTCTTTTAAAGGGAGATACTGGTATTTTCAGAAGAAGCAGTGACATTCTTTTGGCTTCCAAACTATTCTGTACCCTTATAGATATACATCATAAGCCACATATCGTCGCTGTTTTCACGAAGTGACGGTAGTGAAAAAAAATTGCATTCACTTTGCGTTACGTTTTTCCTCACTACCGTCACTTCGTGAAAACAAGGACGATATAATCTTCGGGTAAGTTTTCTGAAAAGTTTTCTGGAGTTTGGTCAGATGTTGCTAGGAAACTACCCATACACACTATGATAATTATTCTTAAAGGTAAAGACCAGTTATGGTCATGCGATTGCATTGTGAAAGAAACGTTGTGGAAACGATCAGAAAAGGTTGATCATCTAGCATCTAGCATCTGCAAGGTTCTGGAATCATCAAAATAATAAGAAATTTGGCCCATTCTTCGTAAAGTTACAAGCACTATACACAGAAAGATGTATATGGGACTACCCTATATCTCTCACAGACCATGAGAGAAACAAATTTACCAATTGTATGAATTAGTAGGAGGTTTCCCGGAAATTTTGTTATCATCATGTATTAGTCAAAACATATTCTTTCACATGATTGGTAATGAGAGCTTCCATTTCATTTTTTGAAATTGCGGCGTTTCCAATACTGGTCTTTACCTTTACATAATAAAAACCCACCTCTGCAGTGAGTGGGTGTTTTTAATGCCGGCCGAAAACTCCACCATTTTTTGCAGTGTAAATGCTCGCACTCAAAACACGGGTGAACTGTTTTGATATTTGGTCATGTGACTCTTCTACCTTCCGTGCATAGTATATAGAGCAGTAACAAGTGGTGCATGAGCACAACTCACAACAAACACAGAATAAGCTTAAAGCCCCACTGTACTACTTGTACTGTAGCTACTTGCTCCCTCTATATAGAAAACTTCCCCAATCTGTGCCTGTTGGTCCCCCATGATCCTCTTTTTCTGATGTTAATTGAGAGCTGAGTTGATGAGAAAGCCACATGTCAGTGACCTCACTGGGTGGTCTAATCCCTTCTGGCCAAACATGTACAGACGGCCTTTAACAGAATAAGCTTCTTTTCTGGATGTCTACGCTGAATATCTATTATAGAGGCAATTTGAAGATAAAGGAGTTGCTATGCTTGCATAATATTAACACCGAAGTCATGCCGAGATCAAAACCAGAATGACTAAAAGACAACAAATTCTAATTATAATCTGGAATGGTCAAGAATCAGTCAGTTTACAGTTGGAGTTGGTCCACAGTTGGAAATGAGGTGTAACTCCTTGCATAGTAGGTCCATGCCAAGATTAAGGATATCTTTCATTTCGAAAGCACGTTGCCACGTTTGCACATTTGCGTTCTGCGTGTAAATGCAGTCGGATATCTCTTGGGATTAATACACCGTGAGTCACAGGTAAGTTGCAGAAAGAGACTGGCCATAGTTAGAACGCTTAATTATTCAAGACACCTGGAATTTATTGGTCAGCGAGTGATGACCACTGCTCGTCAGCTATGGTCAAGCTCCAATTCCATTATCAATCTCCCTGCTAGTTTGCGACCACAAACCCTCGTCAGTTTTACTGCGTGACAGGGGTCTGGACGCGGAGACTGTGGAGATCACAGGCCCATAGGCGCTGTATGGTAGCTGTCCCTGACAAGATGAAACAACCTCTGTTATGCTGACTTAAAGCCCAAGTCCACTCGAAAAATAACTTACTTTCAATAGAACCAGAAAAATCAGACAAACCAATCAAAAAAAGTTTGAGCTAAATCGGATAACTAATAAGAAAGTTATGAATTTTTAATGACATGAGGAACTTTGTAGATCACTACACAAATTGGCAACTCACTCATGAGTCTGTGACGTATGGTCCTCACTATCCACTAATTATTTTCTGTATATTGATAATATAAATTTTCTATTTTCACCTTAAGAATCTTATTTCTTCACACCAGCATCCAAGTTAGATTGTTAGTAATATGTGTTTGTGTGGATGCACAAATAAAGAGTAACTTGTGTCCACTTAAATCATGAAAAAATTGAATTCTGATAAACTATTTATATAAAAATCAATAATTATGAAATACAATATTCAGAAAATATTATCAATTCTTCAAAATTCATAAAAGTTTTTGGGAAATGTCATGCACGCAATATGATACAAATCATATAACCTGGGCAAAGGTTTGGGCAAATCAAGTTTTGGGGGATAAAAAGGGAAATTAATGGGATTAAACTATGTAAAGCAATTGATAAGTTGTGAGGACATGACGTCACAAACTGATAACCATCTTGGCAATTTGTGTTGTGATTCTCATTGTTCCATAGTTTTACATACTTTTTCAAAAATTCATAACTTTGTTATTAGTTATCCGATTTTGCTCAAACTTTTTTTGATTGGTTTGTCTGATTTTTACACTTTTATCAAAAGTAAGTTATATTTCGAGTGGACTTGTCCTTTAAGATACAAAACTGAAAAAAACAGAACATTTTCAAATTCTTAAAGCTCCTCTAAAGTTTGGAGTCTCAAATATTTTATTTCAAAATTTTACATAAATTATATATAAAGATGTGAAAGAGGATGTCACTTAACACACACTTCTGCAAGGATTTTCAAAATACATATATTTGAAAGCCAATGTTTGATAATAGAACACAACATTTCAGTTTTCCGTCGGACACAGAAAACCCAGATACTTGTATTCTTTCATCAATATTCGCCTTCAAACACAATTATTTTTAAAATCTTCTTTCACATCATTATATAATTCAAGTGAAAGTTTGCCATCAAACTTTTGAGGCTCCCATCACTTCAGAGGAGCTTTTAGGGTGTCCATCATGATGGCAAGAAGAAACTTTTGAGGAGTGCAAATGTTTTAAATGTCGAGTCAAGTTTTATTTACATGTACTTATTTCACAGTATGAAACTGTGGCAAATCTGATCTCTCTCAAAAGTCACAAACATTGATGCAAAAGTTTCTGGTTGCACTGTTTGACCGATTCAAATAAGGGTCTTTGCTTCCAGACTATATCTCCTCCCACCCCTCCGCCCACATACACATACACAGATGAGAACTCACAACAGGTAAGCCATTATCAGGCAATTAATTAGAGTGAATAATTCCCAAGAGATTGTTATTTCTCTGTTTGGTCTACCATGCATGCAAACAAGAATTGTTTGAAAAAGGGAAACAACTCGTTTTCGGTGATAAAATTATAAACAAAATTGCAGTTGAAAAATATAATTGATGTTTTAGTAGTAGTGGTGGTAGCAGTTGTAGTAGAATTAGTTATAGTAGTAGCAGTGTAAGTATAAGTAGTAGTAGTAGCAGTAGTAGTAGTAGTAGTAGTAGTAGTAGTAGTAGTAGCAGCAGTAATAATATTTGGTTCTTGTATAGCGCATATCACATTATATACAACCCTGTGCACTTCCAAAGAGCTTTGGGAAATTATTACCCTAGCTTTAGCTCTGCTGGCAGCCGTAGTAGAAGTAGAGGTAGTAGTACTAGTAGTAGTAGCAGTCGCAGAAGCAGTAGTAGTAGTAGTAGTAGTAGTAGTAGTAGTAGTAGTAGTAGTAGTAGTAGTAACAGTAGTAGTAGTAGTAGTAGTAGTAGTAGTAGTAGTAGTAGTAGTAGTAACAGTAGTAGTAGTAGTAGTAGTAGTAGTAGTAGTAGTAGTAGTAGTAGTAGTAGTAGTAGTAGTAGTAGTAGTAGTAGTAATGTAGTAGTAGTAGTAGAATAAACAAACTGCAGCAATTGAATGAAGAGTAGCCAGATTCAGATATTACACTCTATCACATCTTGTAAAAATGCAATTATCAAGCATACATGGACACAGTAAATGAAGAAATATCATGGAAACGCAAAATTAAATTGCCTTTTTTTCTCTGAAACTTATTAATCTACAACCACAATATTGTAACAAAAATAGGCCAAACATAATGATTTCCTCTTTTCCAAGGACTGCAATATGGGTCGTATTGATTATGCTTCATTGCATAATATAACGATCCTTTGATAGCAGGATGTGGCCATGCAGAGAGATAATACATTCCCACAATCTCAATGAAAATGATTTTATTGATACAGCCATTTATCTGGCCATACCAAGGAGTTATTCCTTGGCTGAACAGAGCAACAACAAAAAGCTGCAAAAAACTACTCTATGATAATCAACACAGTAGGCCTGCCTCATCAGCTCGAGTTTGCCAAATAACCCGCTATTTTAACTATCCAGATCGCAAATTAGCCAGTTAATTTGCGTCTTCATCAGCCCGCAGTCGCAATTAGCGGGATATTTCGGCAAGAAAATATCCAGAGAAATCTTGGTGTTGTTTCCAAAATATCCCTTTATTTGGGGAGTTTATAGCTGGCTAATTTGCGCCTGTTCGAGTCTGGTGAAGACGCAATTTCGAGCTTTGGGATAATATCCCGAGTCTGAAAATAGTGGGTTATTTGGCAAACTGGAGCTGATGGAAACAGGCCTAGTGGAGCTGATGGGAACAGGCCTAGTGAAGCATTTCTGTGGGAAGGGGGTGCAGAAGGGTGCAAGTCTGGGGGGTGAGAAGGGGCGGGCCACATTACTGGATATTTTTTCAACACTTTTGTTTATTGAAATAAAAGTAATGGCATTGATTGCATAGCTGTGAGCCATACTATCTGTGGATCATAAGATTATTCCAAACATTTATAAAGAGGCAGAGATATAATAGATGAAAATGTGTACAGAAAAAAGGTTTAGAAAGATAGAGAGAAGAGAAAAATAGAAGGGAGATAAAGATAGGGGGAGAAAAATCAAAAGAGTGGGAAGAGAAACACAATATAGAGAGAATGATTTCAGTTTGAGCATACTTGTTTTTGTATTTTGAAAAAGGTCTTCAAAATATATCAGATTTTACAAATATTTGTGTATCTACTGAAGAAATATGCAGAGGCAATAAAATATAAGGCAAGGCTCAGATGAAAGTTATGGAAATTTCACACATCAAACATTCATCTTTTCTTAAATTTAATATTATATACCGGTACATTTTATATGAAGACATGGATATGACTGTGTCCTACTTTTTTGGACTTCATTAAAAAATAATGTTAAGAAGATATATGATCATATTCTAAAGACTGCAATATGCTGACACAGACACCATTGGAGAAACTTGAAATATACTGGTACAATGTGATACAGTCTTTAAATGTTATGACTATTGCATACTGTAAGAACTATATACACAATGTGAGGATCATAAACATAATATTGTTTTTTCATGTTTTATTCCACATATTCCCTTTCTTGAAGAAATAAAAAAATAGATTTCATATCCTCTGTTGAAAGCCAAAAGGGCATTGACTTTGTGTCAAAGGTACTATGTCCTATTTGCAGCCAACAGCAAATTCTGTAGAACTTTGCAGGAATTATGAACATGTCATGTATGTCCTATCTGTGAAATTTAAATTTAAACGTTAGCAGTGTCCTAAGATTCAAATTATGCAAGGAAATCCGTTTACTTGCTAGACTTCACTGTCAGACACTATTGAGTGACTGACTGGCCTTTTTTCTTCTTTGGTAATGACATACATAAAATGAGCTGTAAAGGGTACATGAGCATCTGTCTACATCAATAACCCATAATGGCCAAAAATAAACTGTTTGAATCTTTGCGCAGCATAAAATGTACAATATATAGTACAAGGGTATGAAAGTCAGACTATTTACTAAAAGGATTGCAATCCCCAAAGTTGATTCAACAACTAAAGGTCTTTCTTTTTTTCCACGAAAAGACATTTCAAGCCCTTTCGTTCTGAAGGAAGTTCTGAATTAGTATTATCTTTCAAATGCTGGTGGAATTTAACCATTTCATTTTTTGGGCCTGCAAATGGGACATACATGTACTGTAGAACCTTTAAATTATACATGAGTAAAATGCCCTTTAGGCTCAAAACAGAAGATATTCTAATCATCCCAAATTTAAAATCATCATCTCTGTTCTTGCTTCTTTATTTGCTTAGTTTCACTCTATTTCATTTATCATGTTTTTGCATTATCCAATTTTTCAAAATCTTACATTCTTTTTCTCTTCTTACTCTCCAAAAAAAATTGCATTAAAAACAAAAAACCTGTAAAACAATTTGCAGGAGCCAGCTAAAATACACACTGAGCCATAATTTGATTTCACTCTGTATATTTCTGCATACATGTATCATATTTGTCATCATCCCCCCCCCCCCCCCTCCCTGAGGAACTAGCATTGTTGTAACACATAAGCAAAATGCCTCTTACTCGTCGTGCAGTATTATGAACTGTTCACATATGATGCAAAAACATACTTTTTTTTTCCTCCCCTTTTTTCATAAAAAAAAAACATGTGAAAGAATGGCAGGATCAAAGAAATTTATAATGTAGCTGCACAAAACAAAAGTCTAACAATTACATACTATTCACTAAATGTGTGAAACATATCAAGCTTCCATCATTATAAGAGAAGAAAGAAAAAACAACCATGGAATACCCGGTCATATGTGA
The DNA here is from genome assembly GCF_000002235.5 of Strongylocentrotus purpuratus. Taxonomy (NCBI): domain Eukaryota; kingdom Metazoa; phylum Echinodermata; class Echinoidea; order Camarodonta; family Strongylocentrotidae; genus Strongylocentrotus; species Strongylocentrotus purpuratus. Next base: position 12,788,964 of record NW_022145603.1, read on the forward strand.
GCGAGTCTTCACAAAATTCTATTAGTAGATTATATGGATCCATCAGTGGTCTTCTTTGCATATGGCTTTGTAGGGGTGAATGACCAGATATGATAAGTAGTGTTCCATTTAAACACGCTACGTTCATTACCATCATTACCATCAGTGTTCGGTGGAGAAAGGATGCATTTCATTTCGGATGACAGAGAGTCGTCTTTTTCTGCACTCTCCTTTCTCTCTCTCTGTCTCTCTTTCTCACTGGTTATATTTTTTTTCTCCCCCTCATTCCCTCTCTCTCTCTTTTATTAACATTATCAATCTCAGTTTTATGTCTCTCTTTCTCTCTCTTTCTCTTTCACTTTCTCTTTCACTTTCTCTTTCTCTTTCTACTCTATCTCTCTCTGTCTGTCTATCTCACTTCCCTTTAGTTGTCTTATTTTTGTCTCTCTCTCACACACTCTTTATCTTTGACACTGTCTGCCTATCTCATTGTCTTCCCTTTGCTCTCCCTATCCCTCTATCTCTCCTCTCTCTCTCTCTCTCTCTCTCTCTCTCTCTCTCTTTCTTTCTCTCCATCTCACATGCTCTATCACTCCCCCCCCCCTCTCTCTCTCTCTCTCTCCCTCCCTCCCTCCCTCCCTCCCTCCCTCCCTCCCTCCCTCCCTCCCTCCCTCCCTCCCTCCCTCCCTCCCTCCCTCCCTCCCTCTGCATTACACTATGGTACAACTAGGATGCACGAAGTATAATTTTTCTCTTTATGTCAGCTTTAACCAAGCATTAGATTAACAATTTTAGGTTTTATTTTGTTATATGTGAAAGCAGAGTCAATAAGAGACCAAGATAGGTGATGCCTTGAGAAACAGGACATGAGCTGAATACAAATGAGAAAGATTACAACCATATTACCATCTTAAAGAAAAGGTTGAGTTCTGGGAAGAGGTGGAAATAATTTGTGAGCGTTATATCATTGTTATAATGCAAGTGTGGAAGAACATCAGATGCAAAGTGTTCCCTGAAAAGCATGGCTCTTCAAATGCCTTCATATTCTAAATATGACATGTCACAGCGTAAGAATCGGTGGGCCGATTTTTATGCCACGTGCATTGCACCAACTTGGCGTGTTTGTGTAGTCCCATATACATCTTTCTGTGTACAGTGATTCTTACCTTTTACAAAGACTGGGCCAAATATCCCGCTAATTGGCAACTGCGGGCTGATCGGGATAGTTAAAATAGCGGGTATTTGGCAAACTAGAGCTGATGAAGACAGGCCTAAATGAGACCTTTGGGGACAATTAAATAATAATGATAATAGGAAGCATTATAGTGGGCGGAAGGAATTACAACCCACTAATGATGGCTAGGATATGATAATTAAATCACTTATTGTAATGTGATCTTCGACACAAATTGCTATATGAAAATGAATTATAAAAGACATTAAAAGGAAAGAAAGTTATTCAATTTAACTTTTTTTTTTCAAATAAAAAATACTTCTTGCAAAATAACATTATAACAAGGTAACCTTGTGTTTTTAGAATGAAACTTAAGGAAAAAAACTGTAGAATAATTCAGAATGGTTGATTACTAAATTCAAATAGCAAGTCTAACTGGGTAGATGTCAGTGGTGTGGTGGTTTCATTCAATTGACTCTCAACTGAAGGTTTGATGGTTCAAATCCAGCTCAGCACTAATGTCCTTTGGCAAGACATTAATCCACATTTTGCCGCTCTCCAAGGGCTTTCTTTGACCCATCGACTCACAAGTTGCTTTGTGTAGTTTGAACCTGCATATCTCATTACGGAATAAGCTTATAATTTCAATCTGGTATTAAAACCAACATGGACCCTGTAACATTCAGACCATTTTGTTTTTCTTTGGTGGATTGATACCCTTTAACTGGACATTGTTGACCAGCAGGTGATCTGGACATGACCTTCACACGTCCAGCATGAGATGGACATACAAGCTGGACATTGGCTGCATGGGACTGACCAGTTAGACTGACCATTGAGGCCCCATGCAATGACGGACAAGAGAAACTGTGGATAGGTGTTCAGAGAAGGTTGAATATATAACCACTGTCTGAGCTTATTTACCTCGTCTCCTACGGTATATAGAAAAGAAAATTTAAAAATATCAGAAACATAACTGTACCAAATCATGAATCAGACAAACGTTAGTCAATATTTTTATTTTATTTTTTTTTTTTTTGGGGGGGGGGGGGCGGAAGGTTAAAAAAGGTTTAAAAGGTTAAAATTGGGCAGCAGAAAAAGTTCCTTCTAAACTTAACATTAGGAGCACACTAAAATACAAATATACTGAAATATTCCTACCTCCTGCTGATTAGGGTAGGCATGAATCAACCCAAATAAATATCAATTTATAAATAGTTTCTTTTGATGTCTCAAGAAATTATACAACTACGTGTATTTCTGGAGATTGGACACTTACACACCTTTTGAAATGCATACTGTCAGGTGCATCTCACAGCAATTGTAAAATACGCCATACACTCAATTAAATGTCTAAATCGACTGTCCAAAGTCCTCAAACTTGAATTGCATTTATTTCCCTTCCATTAAAAAATAGTTAGAGGACGTTAATTCTGGATTGGCAGGAGATATATTGGTCTCCTCTCGAGCCACGTCATGCAACTGATGACCAGTGGTCAATGAAACTGACCACCTCGATCCGCGAAGACGAGAATCGTTAACACAACTGCAATAAACCAGCACTGACTCATCGAATTATGCATTAAAATGAAACAGAAACTCAGGTTGGCATGCATGGACGTTCCACCTTATACGCTCGCTATGACAATCACACAAATAACAACAACAGAAGCAGAGCCCAAATCCAACCGATTTTCTGCCAATTTAAGCGGAATTATGCAAATCGAATGACGTGTCGGTCTTTATGACTTGAATTCTCGTCAGCCGGCATTCCATAGCCTAGTTCTTAGCTGCATTCAGGCGATTTCTGGCCTAGAAAACCAGAATGTCATGTGGGATTCTGTCCCCCTATCTCACACCTGTCTCATACCGATTGACTTCATAGAAAGGTGAATGGTGTCATAAATTGACTCATTTTATTTTGGAAAAGTGAAGAAATCATGATGAAATCTATCCTAAATCGCAAATTTGAAAGCTTCGCCCACTGTTACACAGATAAAGAAGAAATTAATCCCTTTTTCTTCTCTCTAGAAGGTGTCACACAGAAAAATCCCTTAAAAAAATCCCTTGAAAAATCCTCTCAAGGGGGAATTTTCTTGCTTCATTAGAGAATTTTTAATGGGATAATTGATGACAGACAGCAATTTTTTGGTCGCCTTCTATAATCTGCCAAACATACAGTACAATATGCCTAGTTATCTCATTTGTCTTCACATTGTGTTTTTTTTAAATTAAAATGTAAGACTTCATTATTTGATAATCCCATTGTAGAAGGCACATCATTATGGTAGAGCAGCAATCATCTAGTAATTTTCCAAAGATAATAATACTCTGTTGATAGTGATTTTCAAAAGATAATAATACTCTCTTGATTAGTGATTTTAAAAAGATAATAATACTCTGTTGATATTTTGATAGGGATTTAAAAAAGATATTCTCACATCTGTGTCTGATATTCTAGACTACTGCATGCCAGGACAGATCACGAGAAGGACAGGATTTCACGCGACATTCATTGGCGCAATGCACGTGTTCTGCACACTCCCTTACTCTCTTTTGAATTGAAGAAGGAAAAAAACCAGGGATCCGTGCTCTCTACCGAAAGGAGCCTTACTGTGCAAAGAAATACAGAATGAAGGGGTGTACGGCCCGTAACTTGAGAGGGAGTTTTTACCCCGAGGTGAGGATTACACCTACACAGATGGAAGTGAGGTGAGCAAACGTGTTCGTCAGTCGGGTGACGTTCCCTCGCATTCGTGGGCAATGTCCTCTCTCTCCAATTCTCCCCATCGCAAAAGTACTGAGCCCTGTTTTCACGCAACCTTTCGTTCCATTTCCGTAACCTTTGCTCATACAGAGCCAACACAGGAAAGCAAACTCTGGACCATATTGATAATATTCTAACCCTTAGAGTTTTGTAAAACCGCTAAATAAAACTTGTTTTCCAATTCTTCTTTAATATGCAGCAATATCATTAAACTCAGCTGATAACAGCAAGCAAAATATACGTACATGTATGAAATCGACAATAATGCAACTTTTCTGGTGTATATAACGTGGTACAAGTAATAAAAGATAAACTTAAATTTCATTATTTCACTTGAATCATGTAAAGTTTTCTAGTATCAAAATGATTTTTTTGAAATTGTGCTCCGTCACAATTAAATTTCTTTTTCACAATAATAGAAAATAAGAAATGACACAACAAAAATTATTCATAACAAGCTGATCAATACTTGATTTTAAATAAAATTTATATTGTTTGATTGATTTCATCATTACAAATGTGATGTAAAGTAGTGAGCTTATTTCTTTCACCTACTGTCTTTTAATGTAAACAATACATCATCAGTATCTGGAATACTGTCTTGTACTATATATTGTTTTATAAATTAAACTAGAACCAAAGTGAATTAAAGGTACTATATCCCTTTTGCAGCCAACCTCAAATGCTGTAGAACTTTGCAGGAATTATGAATATGTCATGTGTGTCCTATCTGTGAAATTTAAACGTTAGCAGTGTCCTCATATTCAAATTATGCAAGGAAACCTGTTTACTTGCTAGACTTCATTGTCAGACACTATTGAGTGACTGACTGGCTTTTTTTCTTCTTTGGTAATAACATACATGAAAAGAATTGTAAAGGGAACATGAGCATATGTCTACATCAATAACCCACTTCTTGTGATGGCCAAGATTAAACTGATTGAATCTTTGCGCAGCATAAAACGTATGACCATTCGGTACAATTGTCTGAAAATCAAGACTATTACTTTTGGGATCTATAGCCCTAAAGTCGATTTGACAACTAATAGTCGTTATTTTCCCACTTGAAGACATTTTCAAGCCCAACCTTTTTTAGGGAAGTTCTAAATTAGTATTATCTTTCAAATGCAGTTGGAATTTAAATTTTTCATTTTTTTGGCCTGCAAATGGGACATAGTACCTTTAAACTGAATGAGAAATGAACTCAAACAATTTTGTTAATTTCTTGCATCAGTTTTGGTCTGTTCGTTCTCATGTGCAAGCACCCTTTCTCAAGTAAAAACATAGCACAATTGAAGCATTTATTTTGAGACGCAAATCACGTTTAACCCAAAATGTCCAGAGGAATGGCCACACCTAATTCGATCTGGTCAATCGGCTGACCGGCTGGCCAACCAGACCGGCCGGCCGGCAATGACCAGATAAGATTACAAAGTTTGGGAATGGACACCTAGATCAATATTTGTGCGATGTAACAGAATCTTGGCCCCTTTCTGATCAAGCTCAGGTGAGGCGCTAATCCCGGAGGTATTTAGTCGGTTCTTTGACATCTTGGATGGGAATATTGGACACAAAATTCAGGCAAATTCAATTGAATATAAACCCATGTCTATTCCTCTCTCTACCATGTGTCATTGATGGCCATATAATGCTCAAATATAAATAGCGCAGGAATATGAATATCCATGGTGATGATTAAGATGATGATGTTGATGATAATGATGTTGATGATAATGATGTTGATGTTGATGTTGATGTTGATGATGATGATGGTAAAAGTGAAGATCGTGACTTTCCTGATGGCAAAGATGATGACAAGCATGAAATGATGATGAAGATGATAAGAGGTATTCATAATCAGGCTGTAAAAGTAGGCAACCTACTTCTCGTTTTTCTTCTCTCCCCCTCCCTCTCTCTCTCTCTCTCTTCCCCTCCCTCTC